>NC_141878.1:497571869-497874899 GCF_056163025.1 Triticum urartu
ACCTCCAGACGAAAACTCTGTCCCAGGTTACAGTCAGGCCGACCGATTCGCCTTTCTGGAAAGGCCTGATGAAAGTCAAACAGGCCTTATTTAATAGGATGAAGTTTGTTATTGGAAACGGCTCGAGTACACATTTCTAAGAGGATACTTGGCTCGGCGAGACACCCTTGGCCATCCAATATCCGTCTTTGTACCGCATTGTTCAACGACGTGAGGTATTCGTCGCATCGGTCTTTCAATCTACCCCCCTTAATATCCAGTTCCGACGAACGCTAGCGGGCAATCGTTGGGAAGAATGGCTCCGTCTAGTTAGGAGACTGATGGACGTTCAGCTTTCACAACAACCCGATGAATTACGCTGGAAATTGACTAAGTCTGGAGTATTCATGGTTAAATCAATGTATATTGATGTTATTAATTCGAACTCCATTCCTACGTCTAAGCATGTTTGGGATGTCAAAGTTCCTTTGAAAATAAAAGTGTTTATGTGGTTTGTCCATAAACAAGTTACTTTAACTAAGGACAACTTGATGAAGCGTAATTGGACAGGACCTACTAGGTGTAGTTTCTGCGATCGGGATGAGACTATCAAACACCTCTTTTTTGATTGCCCGTTGGCCAAGGTACTTTGGCAGACAGTCCACATTGCTTTTAATATCAATCCACCGAATTCTGTTAATGCGTTATTTGGGACTTGGCTTAATGGGATTGAGCCTGGCTTAGCGAGACATATTCGGGTTGGAGTTTGTGCTTTGCTGTGGACCATCTGGACTTGCAGAAATGATTTGGTCTTTAACAGAATATCATGTATACATTTTTTGCAGGTCATATTCTGAACTACGGCACTGATCCATTCGTGGTCGCTACTCACCCAGATGGAGGTCAGGGAGCATTTTGTTACTGGGTCTTTCCGCTAGGAGATGGTAGCTCGGGATATCTTCAACCGGTTTGGATGGCGGTCATGTAATAGGATAGGTATTTAGTTTCCCTATCTAGTTTGAGCCGGCCGGATGTGGCATCTTGTCTTGGCTAGTTGGTGTTTCTAGCCTTTATTTGGCTCTGTGTGAGCTTTCTGTACTTTTTTATTACTTTTGGAGACCTTTGGAACCATGTTGATACTTCTTTATTTGGTTAATAAGATGGCCGTATGCATCTTTCTGATGCAGAGGCCGGGGAATCCCCTTTTTCAAAAAAAATCAAACGGGCTTCGTTTGAAATGAAATTTAAAACGTAGCCTCACTAGATAATTTTGAGACCACACAAATCACCTTTACTATAACGGAGACCTATGGCATATATTCATAAAATATCACAACAAGGCCGTTTCTGATGGTTAAGGGTTAAGTCCCGATTCAATACTACGGAATAGAGAAGGGGTTTATTTTATTCACCGTTTAACAAAATGGCAAAATAAGATATCCAAGATAATTGTTTAATTAATAAAAACATTTTTTTATTTTAGGAAAGTTTTGGGGCATTACACAAATAAAAGAGGTGGCCTCCCTCACAAACAATTTATCACTGGCGAAAGCAGTGTATGATTGCACGATGTATTGCTCTTCGTGCACATGCACGTATATATGATGTACAAAGGTGGGCCACGGACCTCAACTATACAATGAACTAGGAGGCGGGCCCAATACACAATATGCACATAACACATATACTCAACACCCCCTCCCCCCCCCCCCCCCCCCCGCGCGCAGTCGAAGCGGCACCGCGGCTGACGCAAAAACTGGACCAGAACTCCTCAAATGACGCCGTAGGCAAGCCCTTGGTCTGGGAAGTAGGGACGCGCAAAACACGAATATGGCCAAGGGCCACCTGTTCCCTAACAAAATGAATATCCAACTCAATATGCTTGGTCCGTCGATGATGCACCGGGTTAGCGGAGAGGTAGACCGCCGAGACGTTGTCGCAGTAGACAACCGTGGCACGGTCAACAGGGCAAGAGAGCTCCTGAAGTAGCTGGCGAAGCCACGAACACTCGGCGACGGCGTTGGCCACCGCACGATACTCAGCCTCAGCACTGGAACGAGAGACCGTAGGCTGCCGCTTGGACGACCACGAGATGAGTGAGGGTCCAAGATAGACACAATAGCCCAAAGTGCAGCGACGAGTGTCAGGGCAGCCCGTGTTGGGGAACGTTGCAGAAAACAAAAAAATTTCTACGGTTTCACCAAGATCCATCTATGAGTTCATCTAGCAACGAGTGATCGGATGCATCTATATACCTTTGTAGATCGCGAGCGGAAGCGTTCAAAGAACGGGGATGAGGTAGTCGAACACGACGTGATCCAAATCATCGGAGATCCTAGCACCGAACGGACGGCACCTCCATGTTCAACACACGTACGGTCAGCGTAACGTCTCCTTCTTCTTGATCCAACAAGAGGGAAGGAGAGGTTGAGGAAGATGGCTCCAGCAGCAACACGACGGCGTGGTGATGGTGGAGCTGCAGTACTCCGTCAGGGCTTCGCCAAGCACTATGGAGGAGGAGGAGGTGTTGGAGAGGGAGAAGGAGGCAACCAAAGGCGTGGATGAAAAGCCCTCCTTCCCCCACTATATATAGGAGGGCCAAGGGGGGGGGCGCCGGCCCTAGGAGATCCAATCTCCTAGGGGGGGCGGCGGCCAAGGGAGGTTTCCCTCCCCCCAAGGCACCTAGGAGGTGCCTTCCACTAGTGGGACTCTTCCCTTTTGTGAACCCTAGGCGCATGGGCCTCTTGGGGCTGGTGCCCTTGGCCCATGTAGGCCAAGGCGCACCCCCTACAGCCCATGTGGCCCCCTGGGGCAGGTGGCCCCCCCGGTGGACCCCCGGGACCCTTCCGGTGGTCCCGGTACAATACCGATAACTCCGAAACTTGTCCTGATGGCTGAAATAGCACTTCCTATATATAATTCTTTACCTCCGGACCATTCCGGAACTCCTCGTGACGTCCGGGATCTCATCCGGGACTCCGAGCAACATTCGGGTTACTGCATATACATATCCCTACAACCCTAGCGTCACCGAACCTTAAGTGTGTAGACCCTACGGGTTCGGGAGACATGCAGACATGACCGAGATGACTCTCCGGTCAATAACCAACACCGGGATCTGGATACCCATGTTGGCTCCCACATGCTCCACGATGATCTCATCGGATGAACCACGATGTCGAGGATTCAAGCAACCCCGTATGCAATTCCCTTTGTCAATTGATATGTTACTTGCCCGAGATTCGATCGTCGGTATCCCAATACCTCGTTCAATCTCGTTACCGGCAAGTCACTTTACTCGTACCGTAATGCATGATCCCGTGACCAGACACTTGGTCACTTTGAGCTCATTATGATGATGCATTACCGACTGGGCCCAGTGATACCTCTCCGTCATACGGAGTGACGAATCCCAGTCTTGATCCGTGTCAACCCAACAGACACTTTCGGAGATACTCGTAGTCTACCTTTATAGTCACCTAGTTACGTTGTGACGTTTGGTATACCCAAAGCACTCTTACGGTATCCGGGAGTTACACGATCTCATGGTCTAAGGAAAATATACTTGACATTGGAAAACTCTAGCAAACGAACTATACGATCTTATGCTATGTTTAGGATTGGGTCTTGTCCATCACATCATTCTCCTAATGATGTGATCTCGTTATCAATGACATCCAATGCCCATAGTCAGGAAACCATGACTATCTGTTGATCAACGAGCTAGTCATCTAGAGGCTTACTAGGGACATGTTGGTGTCTATTATTCACACATGTATTGCGATTTCCGGATAATACAATTATAGCATGAATAAAGACAATTATCATGAACAAGGAAATATAATAATAATGCTTTTATTATTGCCTCTAGGGCATATTTCCAACAGTCTCCCACTTGCACTAGAGTCAATAATCTAGTTACATTGTGATGAATCGAACACCCATGGAATTCTGGTGTTGATCATGTTTTGCTCTAGGGAGAGGTTTAGTCAACGGATCTGCTACATTCAGGTCCGTATGCACTTTACAAATATCTATGTCTCCATCTTGAACATTTTCACGAATGGAGTTGAAGCGACGCTTGATGTGCCTTGTCTTCTTGTGAAACCTGGGCTCCTTGGCAAGAGAAATAGCTCCAGTGTTGTCACAGAAGAGCTTGATCGGCCCCGACGCATTGGGTATGACTCCTAGGTCGGTGATGAACTCCTTCACCCAAATTGCTTCATGCGCTGCCTCCGAGGCTGCCATGTACTCCGCTTCACATGTAGATCCCGCCATGACGCTTTGCTTGCAACTGCACCAGCTTATTGCCCCACCATTCAAAATATACGCGTATTCGGTTTGAGACTTAGAGTCATGCAGATCTGTGTCGAAGCTAGCGTCGACGTAACCCTTTACGACGAGCTCTTCGTCACCTCCATAAACGAGAAACATTTCCTTAGTCCTTTTCAGGTACTTCAGGATATTCTTGACCGCTGTCCAGTGTTCCTTGCCGAGATTACTTTGGTACCTTCCTACCAAACTTACGGCAAGGTTTACATCAGGTCTGGTACACAGCATGGCATACATAATAGAACCTATGGCTGAGGCATAGGGGATGACGCTCATCTCTTCTATATCTTCTGCCGTGGTCGGACATTGAGCTGAGCTCAATTTCACACCTTGCAACACAGGCAAGAACCCCTTCTTAGACTGATCCATATCGAACTTCTTCAATATCTTATCAAGGTATGTGCTTTGTGAAAGACCTATGAGGCGTCTCGATCTATCTCTATAGATCTTGATTCCTAATATATAAGCAGCTTCTCCAAGGTCCTTCATCGAAAAACTCTTATTCAAGTAGGCCTTGATGCTGTCCAAGAGTTCTATATCATTTCCCATCAAAAGTATGTCATCTACATATAATATGAGAAATGCTACAGAGCTCCCACTCACTTTCTTGTAAACACAGGCTTCTCCATAAGTCTGCGTAAACCCAAACGCTTTAATCATCTCATCAAAGCGAATGTTCCAACTCCGAGATGCTTGCACCAGCCCATAAATCGAGCGTTGGAGCTTGCACACCTTGTCAGCATTCTTAGGATCGACAAAACCTTCCGGCTGCATCATATACAATTCTTCCTTAAGAAAACCATTAAGGAATGCCGTTTTGACGTCCATTTGCCATATCTCATAATCGTAGAATGCGGCAATTGCTAACATGATTCGGACGGACTTTAGCTTCGCTACCGGTGAGAAAGTCTCATCGTAGTCAACCCCTTGAACTTGTCGATAACCCTTAGCGACAAGCCGAGCTTTATAGATGGTCACATTACCATTCGCGTCTGTCTTCTTCTTAAAGATCCATTTATTTTCTATGGCTCGCCGATCAACGGGCAAGTCAGTCAAAGTCCATACTTCGTTTTCATACATGGATCCTATCTCGGATTTCATGGCTTCCAGCCATTTGTCGGAATCCGGGCCCGCCATCGCTTCTTCATAGTTCGAAGGTTCACCGTTGTCTAACAACATGATTTCCAAGACAGGGTTGCCGTACCACTCTGGTGCGGAACGTGTCCTTGTGGACCTTCGAATTTCAGTAGGAGCTTGATCAGAAGTATCTTGATCATCATCATTAACTTCCTCTCTAGTTGGTGCAGGCACCTCAGGAACATTTTCTTGAGTTGTGCCATTTTCCGGTTCAAGAGGTAACACTTCATCAAGTTCTACTTTCCTCCCACTTACTTCTCTCGAGAGAAACTCTTTCTCTAGAAAGGACCCATTCTTGGCAACAAAGATCTTGCCTTCGGATCTGAGGTAGAAGGTATACCCAACAGTTTCTTTAGGGTATCCTATGAAGACGCATTTTTCCGACTTGGGTTCGAGCTTTTCAGGTTGAAGTTTCTTGACATAAGCTTCGCATCCCCAAACTTTCAGAAACGACAGCTTAGGTTTCTTCCCAAACCATAATTCAAACGGTGTCGTCTCAACGGATTTCGACGGAGCCCTATTTAAAGTGAATGCGGCAGTCTCTAAAGCATAGCCCCAAAAAGATAGCGGTAAATCGGTAAGAGACATCATAGATCGTACCATATCTAATAGAGTGCGATTACGACGTTCAGACACACCATTACGCTGAGGTGTTCCAGGCGGCGTGAGTTGTGAAACTATTCCACATTTTCTTAAGTGTGTGCCAAATTCGTGACTCAAGTATTCTCCTCCACGATCTGATCGTAGAAACTTGATTTTCCTGTCACGTTGATTCTCAACCTCACTCTGAAATTCCTTGAACTTTTCAAAGGTTTCAGACTTGTGTTTCATTAAGTAGATATACCCATATCTATTCAAGTCATCAGTGAGGGTGAGAACATAACGATAGCCACCGCGAGCCTCAACACTCATTGGACCGCACACATCAGTATGTATGATTTCCAATAAGTTGGTTGCTCGCTCCATTATTCCTGAGAACGGAGTCTTGGTCATTTTACCCATGAGGCATGGTTCGCACGTGTCAAATGATTCATAATCAAAAGACTCTAAAAGTCCATCTGCATGGAGCTTCTTCATGCGTTTGACACCTATGTGACCAAGGCGGCAGTGCCACAAGTATGTGGGACTATCATTATCAACCTTACATCTTTTGGTACTCACACTATGAATATGTGTAGCATTACGCTCGAGATTAATTAAGAATAAACCATTCACCATAGGAGCATGACCATAAAACATATCTCTCATATAAATAGAACAACCATTATTCTCGGATTTAAATGAGTAGCCATCTCGAATTAAACAAGATCCCGATACAATGTTCATGCTCAAAGCTGGCACTAAATAACAATTATTAAGGTTTAAAACTAATCCCGAAGGTAAATGTAGAGGTAGCGTGCCGACGGCGATCACATTGACCTTGGAACCATTCCCGAGGCGCATCGTCACCTCGTCCTTTGCCAGTCTCCGCTTATTCCGCAGCCCCTGCTTTGAGTTACAAATGTGAGCAACTGCACCGGTATCAAATACCCAGGAGCTACTACGGGTACTAGTAAGGTACACATCAATTACATGTATATCATATATACCTTTTGTTTTGCCAGCCTTCTTGTCCGCTAAGTATTTGGGGCAGTTCCGCTTCCAGTGACCACTTCCTTTGCAATAAAAGCACCCAGTCTCGGGCTTGGGTCCATTCTTTGGCTTCTTCCCAGCAGCTTGCTTGCCGGGCGCGGCAACTCCTTTGCCGTCCTTCTTGAAGTTCTTTTTACCCTTGCCCTTCTTGAACTTAGTGGTTTTATTCACCATCAACACTTGATGTTCCTTCTTGACTTCTACCTCTGCTGATTCCAGCATAGCAAATACTTCAGGAATGGTCTTTTCCATCCCCTGCATATTGAAGTTCATCACAAAGCTCTTGTAGCTCGGTGGAAGCGACTGAAGGATTCTGTCAATGACCGCGTCATTCGGGAGATTAACTCCCAGCTGAGTCAAGCGGTTATGCAACCCAGACATAGTGAGTATGTTCTCACTGACAGAACTGTTTTCCTCCATCTTACAGCTGAAGAATTTGTCGGAGACTTCATATCTCTCGACCCGGGCATGAGCTTGAAAAACCATTTTCAGCTCTTTGAACATCTCATATGCTCCATGTCTCTCAAAACGCTTTTGGAGCCCCGGCTCTAAGCTGTAAAGCATGCCGCACTGAACGAGGGAGTAGTCATCGGTACGTGCCTGCCAAGCGTTCATAACGTCTTGTTCTGCAGGGAGAACAGGTGCGTCACCCAGCGGTGCTTGTAGGACATAATCTTTCTTGGCAGCTATGAGGATGATCCTTAGGTTCCAGACCCAGTCCGTGTAGTTGCTGCCATCGTCTTTCAGCTTGGTTTTCTCTAGGAACGCGTTGAAGTTGAGGACTACGTTGGCCATTTGATCTACAAGACATATTGTAAATATTTTAGACTAAGTTCATGATAATTAAGTTCATCTAATCAAATTATTCAATGAACTCCCACTTAGATAGACATCCCTCTTCTAGTCATCTAAGTATAACATGATCCGAGTCAACTAGATCGTGTCCGATCATCACGTGAGACGGACTAGTCAACGTCGGGGAACATCTTCATGTTGATCGTATCTTCTATACGACTCATGCTCGACCTTTCGGTCTTCTGTGTTCCGAGGCCATGTCTATACACATGCTAGGCTCGTCAAGTCAACCTAAGTGTTTGCATGTGTAAATCTGTCTTACACCCGTTGTATGTGAACGTTTGAATCAAACACCCGATCATCACGTGGTGCATTGAAACAACGAACTGTCGCAACGGTGCACAGTTAGGGGGAACACTCTTGAAATTATTATGAGGGATCATCTTATTTACTACCGTCGTTCTAAGTAAACAAGATGCAAAACATGATAAACATCAAATGCAATCAAATAATAATAGTGACATGATATGGCCAATATCACATAGCTCCTTTGATCTCCATCTTGGGGCTCCATGATCATCTTGTCACCGGCTTGACACCATGATCTTCATCATCATGATCTCCATCATTGTGTCTCCATGAAGTTGCTCGCCAACTATTACTTCTACTACTATGGCTAACGTGTTTAGCAATAAAGTAAAGTAATTTATATGGCGTTTCTCAATGACACGCGGGTCATACAAAAAATAAAGACAACTCCTATGGCTCCTGCCGGTTGTCATACTCATCGACATGCAAGTCGTGATTCCTATTACAATAGCATGAACATCTCATACATTACATATAGATCATTCATCCTTCATCACAACTTTGGCCATATCATATCACAAAGCACTTGCTGCAAAAACAAGTTAGACGTCCTCTAATTGTTGTTGCAAGTTTTACGTGGCTGAAGTAGGGTTCTAGCAAGAACGTTTTCTTACCTACGTGAAAGCCACAACATGATTTGTCAACTTCTATTTACCCTTCATAAGGACCCTTTTCATCGAATCCGCTCCAAGTAAAATAGGAGAGACAGACACCCGCCAGCCACCTTATGCAACTTGTGCATGTTAGTCGGTGGAACCGGTCTCACGTAAGCGTACGTGTAAGGTTGGTCCGGGCCGCTTCATCCCACAATACCGTTGAAGCAAGATAAGACTAGTAGCGGCAAGAAAGTTGACAACATCTACGCCCACAACAAATTGTGTTCTACTCGCGCAAGAAGAACTACGCATAGACCTAGCTCATGATGCCACTGTTGGGGAACGTTGCAGAAAACAAAAATTTTCCTACGGTTTCACCAAGATCCATCTATGAGTTCATCTAGCAACGAGTGATCGGATGCATCTACATACCTTTGTAGATCGCGAGCAGAAGCGTTCAAAGAACGGGGATGAGGTAGTCGAACACGACGTGATCCAAATCACCGGAGATCCTAGCACCGAACGGACGGCACCTCCGCGTTCAACACACGTACGGTCAGCGTAACGTCTCCTTCTTCTTGATCCAGCAAGAGGGAAGGAGAGGTTGAGGAAGATGGCTCCAGCAGCAACACGACGGCGTGGTGATGGTGGAGCTGCAGTACTCCGCCAGGGCTTCGCCAAGCACCATGGAGGAGGAGGAGGTGTTGGAGAGGGAGAAGGAGGCAACCAAAGGCGTGGATGAAAAGCCCTCCTTCCCCCACTATATATAGGAGGGCCAAGGGGGGGCGCCGGCCCTAGGAGATCCAATCTCCTAGGGGGGGCGGCGGCCAAGGGAGGTTTCCCTCCCCCCCAAGGCACCTAGGAGGTGCCTTCCACTAGTGGGACTCTTCCCTTTTGTGAACCCTAGGCGCATGGGCCTCTTGGGGCTGCTGCCCTTGGCCCATGTAGGCCAAGGTGCACCCCCTACAGCCCATGTGCCCCCCCGGGGCAGGTGGCCCCACCCGGTGGACCCCCGGGACCCTTCCGGTGGTCCCGGTACAATACCGATAACCCCGAAACTTGTCCCGATGGCTGAAATAGCACTTCCTATATATAATTCTTTACCTCCAAACCATTCCGGAACTCCTCGTGACGTCCGGGATCTCATCCGGGACTCCGAACAACATTCGGGTTACTGCATATACATATCCCTACAACCCTAGCGTCACCGAACCTTAAGTGTGTAGACCCTACGGGTTCGGGAGACATGCAGACATGACCGAGCTGACTCTCCGGTCAATAACCAACAGCGGGATCTGGATACCCATGTTGGCTCCCACATGCTCCATGATGATCTCATCAGATGAACCACGATGTTGAGGATTCAAGCAACCCCGTATTCAATTCCCTTTGTCAATCGATATGTTACTTGCCCGAGATTCAATCGTCGGTATCCCAATACCTCGTTCAATCTCGTTACCGGCAAGTCACTTTACTCGTACCGGAATGCATGATCCCGTGACCAAACACTTGGTCACTTTGAGCTCATTATGATGATGCATTACCGAGTGGGCCTAGTGATACCTCTCCGTCATACGGAGTGACAAATCCCAGTCTTGATCCGTGTCAACCCAACAGACACTTTCGGAGATACCCGTAGTCTACCTTTATAGTCACCCAGTTACGTTGTGATGTTTGGTATACCCAAAGCACTCTTACGGTATCCGGGAGTTACACGATCTCATGGTCTAAGGAAAAGATACTTGACATTGGAAAACTCTAGCAAACGAACTATACGATCTTATGCTATGTTTAGGATTGAGTCTTGTCCATCACATCATTCTCCTAATGATGTGATCTCGTTATCAATGACATCCAATGTCCATAGTCAGGAAACCATGACTATCTGTTGATCAACGAGCTAGTCATCTAGAGGCTTACTAGGGACATGTTGGTGTCTATTATTCACACATGTATTATGATTTCCGGATAATACAATTATAGCATGAATAAAGACAATTATCATGAACAAGGAAATATAATAATAATGCTTTTATTATTGCCTCTAGGGCATATTTCCAACAGCCCGCCCAGTCTGCTTCGGAGTAGGCGGTGAGGGCGGTGTCGGCGGAGGCGTGAAGCGTGACGCCAAGATCCATAGTGCCACAGATATAACGGAGAATCCGCTTGATGGCAGCCCAATGAACGTCTCGAGGAGCATGCATATGAAGACACACCTGTTGCACGGCATACTGAATCTCAGGTCGAGTCAAAGTGAGGTACTGGAGAGCACCAACGATAGACCGATAGAAAGCAGCATCCGAAGTAGGAGAACCATCCGTGGCAGAAAGCTTGGCCTTCATATCAACAGGCGTAGCAGCGGGCTTGCAGTTAAGCATGCCGGCGCGCTCGAGGAGCTCGTGAGCGTACTTCCGCTGATGAAGGAAGAAGCCATCCGGACGGCGCACCACCTCGACACCGAGGAAGTAGTGCAAAGGACCCAAGTCCTTGATGGCGAACTCGGAGCGAAGACGAGTCGTGAGCTGACTGAGGAGACCAGCCGTACATGCCGTCAGGATGATGTCATCGACATAGAGCAGCAAGTAGGCCGTGTCAGAGCCCTGATGATAGACGAAGAGCGAGGCGTTCGAGCGGGTAGAGCGGAACCCAAGCTGGTGAAGAAACGTCGCGATGCGCTGGTACCAAGCGCGCGGAGCCTGCTTGAGTCCGTACAAGGACCGCGAAAGCAGGCACACGTGGTCGGGAAGCGCCGGGTCAACAAACCCGGTGGGCTGCTAGCAGAAGACCTACTCCTCGAGGTGACCATGGAGGAAGGCGTTGGAGACGTCCATCTGGTGTATCGGCCAAGCACGGGAGACCGCAAGGTGGAGAACCGTGCGTATCGTGCCGGGCTTGACGACCGAAGCGAAGGTGTCGGTGAAGTCGATGCTAGTACGCTGTCGGAAGCCACGAACGACCCAGCGCGCTTTGTAGCGATCAAGGGTACCATCAGGACGGAGCTTGTGTTTAAAGACCCACTTCCCGGTAATCACGTTGGAGTGCCGGGGACGGGGAACAAGCTACCACGTCCGGTTGCGCAATAGGGTGTCAAACTCCTCTTGCATCACAGCCATCCAGAGCGGGTCACGAAGAGCGGCTCGAATGAAGGATGGCAACGGCGACGGCTCAGAGGTGGACGCCGCATGGACGTAGTCATCCGAGGCGTAGCGCGAGCTCGGGCGAAAAACGCCCGTACGGGCGCGGGTGACCGGACCGGCCACATGCGCCGGGGGACGGCGGGCGCCGGGGGGGCCATGGGGGCCGCGGGTGCCAACGCCGTGGGCGCCGGGGGCGCCGCGGGCGCCAGAGGAGCCGCGGGGGCCGCGGGCGCCAACGCCGCGACTGTAGGAGGCGCCGCATGCGGGGGGCGCGCCTCAAAGCCAGGGGCACGCCAAGAGAAGCACACGAGCACCCTGGGAGAGGCGTCGAGGAGCCCGCGTCACCAGTGGCGGGAGGAACGGCCGGCGGTACCTGGTGAAACGGAAACACATGCTCATCAAAGTAAACATGCTGGGAAGTGAACACACGGTGGGAGACGAGATCGTAGCACCGATATCCCTTGGAGTTGGAGGGGTAGCCGATGAAGATGCAAGCGACAGATCGAGGTGCAAACTTGTGAGAAGCAGTGTCGACAATGCTGGGATGGCAAAGGCACCCAAAAATACGCAAGTCGTCATAAGACGGGGGCGTACCAAAGAGAAGATTGTGAGGTGCATAGTTCCACCGTGGGCGGTAGGGTCTAATGTTAAGAAGAAGTGATGCAGTGGCGAGTGCGTCCGGCCAGAAACGAGGCGGCACGTTGGCATGAAACAGGAGCATGCGAACACAGTCATTCAGAGTGCGAAGGACGCGTTCGGCTCGACCGTTCTGTTGTGAAGTGTACGGGCATGTGAGACGGAAAACTGTGCCGTAATGCGACAAAAAGGTGCGGAAAGTGAGGTTGTCGAACTCTTTTCCATTGTCTGTTTGAAGCGCAAGGATGGGACGCCCAAACTGCGTGCGGACATAGGAGTAAAACACTGTCAAGGTAGAGAGTGCATCTGACTTTCTGCGCAAAGGAGAAGTTCACACATAATGAGAATAATCATTAAGAATGACCAGATAATATAAATAGCCCGAGTTACTGAGAACCGGAGAAGTCCACACATCGCTATGAATCAACTGAAAAGGAAAAGAAACAATGTTGGTGGAATTATTAAACGGCAGGCGAACATGTTTGCCGACTCGACAGGCATGACAAGTGTGATCCTCGATCTTATTACAACTGAAACTGAAACTTCTAAGAATATGACGAAGTGTGACGGGATTGAGATGACCCAAACGAGTGTGCCAGAGATCGATGCCAGCGGAGAGAGCAACCGGTGCGGTGGTGGTGGATGAAGGCGAGTGCACCGGATAGAGCTCGTCGGGGTTGTCACATCGGTGAAGTACCATCCTGGTTCGAGCGTCTTTGACACAAAAACCAAGCTCGTCAAATTCAACGCTAACAGGATTTTCACGAGTGAAACAACGAACGGAAATGAGATTCTTAATAAGATGAGGTGACACAAGTATGTTAGACAAAGATAATGGAGCAGAAGTAGAAGGAAAAGAAGTGTGCCCAATATGTGTGATAGGAAGTGTGGTACAGTCGCCGACAATAATGCGGCGGTCGGTGAAGACAGGAGTGAAGGAGGCAAGGTTACCAGGATGAGCAAACATGTGAGCCGTAGCACCGGTGTCTATATACCAATCACCACCTCCAGTGTAGTTGTTCGGCGTAGGAGCGGCATGCAGCCCCTTGAGAAGCACCGGGTCCCAGGACGCCGACGGCAGGGCCGGCGAGGGGGACGAAGACACCATGGGGAAGCCGTAGCCGCCGCTCGATGGAGGCTGGGAGGGGGGGTATCCTCCATACAGCCCCGGCTGCAACTGCGGTGCCGGATAGGCCGGATAGTCCGCTGGAAAAATCTGCGGGTCTGCTGACAGATGCTGCAGGTGTTGGGCGCCGTCTGGCTGCTGTCCAGCCGACGAGTGGTGGCATGCTGATGATCCCCACCAGTATCCGGGAGACTCGTACGCGGGCGAAGCCCCGTACGCAGGCGAAGACCCGTACGTGAAAGCGGGCGGAGTCTCATATGCCCCGCACATAAAAGTCTCGTATGTGGGAACGGGCACATCGTAGGTGGCGGCCGTCCCGTATGGCGGCGGGGCCGCGTCGTAGGGCACCGGCGACAGGACGGCAGAGGCGGCAGCGGACGGGTCTGATGACGCCATTGCTGGTCCGACGGCGGCGATCGGTGTGGTTGGGCGGCAGCAGCAGGAGGCTTCGATGAGGCGGGTGGCGACCGCTGAAGGCAGTAGCGATGTGCTGCCGGGACGGAGCGGGCGACTCGGACGGCTCGTGTGATCGGGCGTGGGCGACGATGCGGGAGATGCAGCTGGCGCGGGTAGGGCGTCGCGCGACTGACGGCTGGCTACGCGGTTGGCGGCCGACGGGATCGATCGGCAGGGCAGCGGCGCACGCGCTAGGCATGATAACGGGATCGATCAAGCAACATGCATGCAACAGGCTTGGTGCAGCGCATTATTAAGAATATCATACAGGAAGATGGGCTTGCGGCAGCTGGCGGCTGGCGGCTACGCGTGCGAGGCAGGGAGATGCGGGAGCCGCGGCCGGCGCGGAGGGCGTGCGAGCGGCGGCGGTGCGGAGGAGACATGCGGCGGCGACAACGACGGTGGCGGAAGCGAGAAAGAAACCTAAAAAACTGATATCATGTATGATTACACGATGTATTGCTCTTCATGCACAAACACGTATATATGATGTATAAAGATGGGTCACGGACCTCAACTATACAAGAAACTAAAATACGGGCCTGATACACAATATGCACATAACACATATACTCAACAAGCAGCTGCCATAAAATCGCCTACAATAGATCCAGGACATTGGGAGGCTAGAGGTCTACTTACAGATTTCTGTGCAATCACGGATTCATCTCCAGCTCAGTTTTTTCACATATGAAGACTCCATAGGCACATGATTTAGCCCAGCTAGCACTCCTCCACGGATCAGTTCAGTCAGTTGCCTAGACATGCAATTACAGGGAACTGTAACTCTCAAACGTAAACCGTTTGCGGCATGAATGAATTGGCATCACAGGGGCTTTTGCGTGTTCAAGAAAAAAAGTGGGAGCAAATACATGTATTACTTTCAACAGTCGCCGGGCTACCCGCGTTTTATTATACTTTACGACGCGAGGGTTTTGTCTAGGGCAGCCGCGACCGTCAGGGAACTTTTGGTCCCCTCGCATTTGGTTGCCATCTTGGCGCCGAGAGGTGGGGGGGACCTCTCACCTTCAAGAGTTTTATGTTTTCCGTCATCGTCTAGTGATCATTTTTTTGAGAATAAATTTACTCTCGTTCTTTTGACGGTGCCATATGAGGTTGAAGAGTTTTCGGTCTTTGTAGACCCGACTATTCGGATTTGATGAGTTTATGTTGGTGTGTCAAACATTTTTTTGGTTTGATTCTTTGTGGAATTGAAATCTTGCATCGACATAATGGTAAAAATATTGTGATCCGACGTCCTGCACTTCTAGGTGATCATCCCGGTCCAAGTATGTTCGTCAATCAAGGCTTCCTATGCTTTTCAATGGCAACTCAACACTTTAAAAAAAATCATTATTACGAGTCTGACAGAGACTGATATTTTCTCCAGTCCAATTGCAGCCGCTTTACCGAAGTTTCGGGACATTTTCTCTAGCAGAGACTGATAGCGCGAAGCGGGTGTTTTCAAGAGATTTTATTATATATTATTTCTTAGTCATAGAATTTACTTTATATTTTATTGAATTGAATTTGAAGATCCAAATCAGTGACCTGTAATTATTACGAGTACGGCAGATTTCATAAAAAAAGCAATCGCCGGGCTGGAAAGCCACCACACGACACAAGTGGACACGCGCACGAAACAGGAGCCGCTTCTTCGCCGCTCTGGCTTTTCCGTTGCGTGCGCGACCGCACCGCAGCCAGCAGTGCCACCGTATCGGGAGGCGAATCTCTATCCAGGCCGGTTCCGTGCGCACCCGGTTTGCTGTTCCGGGCCCGGCTCTCCCTCCCTCGGCCCCCTTCCTTCACGCAACATTTCTCTCTCGCCCCACCCGCTGGCCGCTGTCCCATCCACCAGTTACTACTAGTCACAGACGCAGCCAGCGCGGGTTCCGCAACCCGATCCCCCTCATTTTTTTAGCGGCAGCGGAATTTAACTCTCGCCTCTCCCGCCGCCGCGCAGCCCAATGGACCTCCCCGTGGTGGATCTCGCGCCCTTCCTGCAGGCCGCCGCCGGCGACGCGGCCGCGTCGCCTGCCGAGGCGGAGGAGGCGCTGCGCGCGCTCTGCGCCACGGTGAGCGCCAGCCTGCGGGACACGGGGGCGCTGCTGGTCAAGGACCCCCGCTGCACCGCCGCCGACAACGACCGCTTCCTCGACGTCGTCGAGCGCTACTTCGCCCGGTCCGACGACTCCAAGCGCCTCCAGGAGCGCCCCCACCTCCACTACCAGGTACTACTAAATGATTCCGTTTCATGGGGCCGTACCGTAGCCTCCCCATCCCCCCGCTTCCCCGGCGAATTATGGTGCCCGATTAGGTGGGGAGGGGGGCTAGGGTCCGTCAAAATTATTAAGTTGGGCATTCTAGGATCAGTAGTAAGTAGTACTTGTTGCCAGTTCAAGTTATCTGATATGATCCGCTGCATTATAAAATCGCCTTGAAAATTCAGGCACTTATATTGATATATCCAAAAGTTACGCTGAATGTGTGGTGCCTTCAGGCTTAAGTTAACCCCGTTTGCAATGATGGATTTTGATCCTGTTTATATGATAAGGTCGGCGTGACACCTGAAGGCGTGGAGGTGCCTCGCAGCCTCGTCGACAAGGAGATGCAAGACAGGATCAAGAGTATGCCAGAGGAGTTTCAACCAGCCACCCCTAAGGGGCCAGACCCGAAGTGGCGGTACATGTGGAGAGTGGGCCCTCGCCCGTCGAATACCCGCTTTAAGGTTGTCATTTCTACATGATCCTTCCACTGTGATGTGGAAGTCTGAATGAATTCCACGCTTCACCCCTAGCCATTATTTGTGCGTCATATGCTGAATTGTGAGCAATTTTTGTGTAGGAGCTGAACGCAGAACCTGTTATTCCTGATGGATTACCGGAGTGGAAAGAGACCATGGATTCCTGGGGTTCAAAAATGATTTCTGCAATTGAGGTACATATCCAGTGCACAATTTATCTAAGTTGATGTTTTCTGCAGTTTATACATGGCAAATCTATGTTATACAATATTCAGAAGTTGGTTGGACACACTTCTTTTGTAGGTTGTTGCTGAGATGGCGGCGATTGGATTTGGCTTGTCAAAGGATGCATTTACCTCTTTGATGAAGGAGGTAATGTTGTGATTCTTGGCACGCTCACTCGTTTTGTTATAATTCTTAAATTTATCTGAAATGAATGTCCTTAAAACAGTGCCAAGTTCCAGCTATTAGTAATATTTCAATGCCTTAGTGGGTTTAAAGGTGTGGTATGAGATCTTTTGGTTTTTCAGTCGTGCAATTCAACATTTTGAGTACTAGAAGTATTATTCGTGTTCTTTTAAAAAGAAGTAGTTATTCATGTTGAAGTTCTTTGATCATCGTGCTGACACTGCTCAATTATTCTCTTGTTTCAATAGGGACCGCACCTCCTAGCACCAACCGGAAGTAATCTGATGCGTCATGGTTTTGAGGGCACTGTGTTTGCTGGGTTCCATTATGATCTTAATTTCTTGACCATCCATGGCCGTAGTAGATTTCCAGGCCTGAACATTTGGTTAAGTAATGGTAAAAAGATGGAGGTGAAGGTCCCTGTTGGCTGTCTTCTCATTCAGTCAGGGAAACAGGTTAGTTCTGCCAATTTTCACTGGATACATTTAATTGTTCTGCACTCATAGTTTGATGAAACGATACTTATGCATATTGGTTGCAGGGGTGAATACCAGTTTTATGATATTATCTTTAATATTTTGTTCTTATATAGAAGTACTGTTTTTCCTGCAATAGTTGATGTTGTCATCGTGAAATCAAACTTTAGTTTCATATCTGAGTCTTTACTGAAATATTACACACTTGCGTGTAAGGATCTGTAAATACTTGTATGGAACTGTTAGGCAAATGAGAGCTGGGCGTTATTTCCGGGGTGTTGGGTGTGGTAGTGAAGCATGTGCACACACTAAACTGTCAATATTTGATGTGTTCCTTTCTGTGCAGTTGGAATGGCTTACAGGTGGTGAATGTTTAGCTGGAATGCATGAGGTAGTGGTGACCAAGAGAACATTAGAGGCAATAGAACTAGCTAAAGAGCAGAACCGAAGTTTGTGGAGGATCTCATCAACAGTAAGTACTCTCAGTTCCCACGATGTCTGCTAACCTCGTGACAATTTCCAGAATCCTCTGTGCTCTGCCGATCTATTGACTAACTGATTTCTATGTATGTCCAAACAGCTATTCTCGCACATTGCTTCCGATGCGACGCTCAAGCCATTGGGCCACTTTGCTGAAGCACCCAATGCTCATAGTTATCCACCTATATGCGCCGGGGAGTATGTGGAACAAGAGCTCTCAGCAATTAATCTGAAAGGGAAGGTTGCACTCTAGGCGCACACAGACCGCCGATTAATCTGGTGACTCGTTAATCTGCCTTCTGTGGTCAGAACGCGAATTGCGATAATCCAAGCTGATACTTGTATCTTCATTCAACTTTGTTGACATACCGAGGTTGCGCCGGTCTATTTCCGACACAACTCTATCTATGTCCATGCTAAGTATATGTCCATTTGACCCCCCTGTTAAGTTATAGTGGATGCTCATGCTCTGGTGTACTGAACTGATAGCACCTGTGAAAATTAAATAATAGCAGTACTGTTATTCTCGAACCGAAGTGTACTGAACTGATATCAGCGTTGCTCTCTACGAAAGTCATCCTTGCAATCCGTTTTGCAACCGATAAATCTGTTCTGAGCTGAAACATCAAACGCACAGCACTAGTAACACTATTTTAGGGGTCAAAGTTATAGTCCACTCCACTCTGCGCAGTAAGCTGTGACACTGCAAAGCGTTGTTTCTTCTCATCACAAACCGGCTAATCGAGATGTACATATGTACAGCACAGCGGCCAAGCACGTAGTCGAGGCGTTTCATCAAACTTCAGACCCAGTTGTTGGGCAGCGAGAAGTTGTGGAACCTGAAGGAGGCGTCCCCGGCGGTGTCCCTCCCCTGGACCATCCCCGGCTCGCCGTCCGCCTGCGCCGGCTGGTTGTCGACCCACGAGAAGGAGTTCTGCCGCAGCAGCTCGGCGAACGCCGGGGACGGCTGCGGCGTCGGGCACGGCGCCCCCTGCGGCCGGTTCGGCGCGTCGGTGCCGAAGTCCCACATGAGCACGTGGAGCAGGATGGGGCGCAGGGCGTGCCGGTGCAGGGACAGCTTCTGGCTGAGAGACACGGTGTCGAAGCACCGGATGGCCCCGGAGGTGGACACCATCCACGGCAGCACCTTGCGGCACGACACCCGGGAGATGACCAGCAGCTTGGACGCGCGCTTCGCCTCCCGGTAGAGGTCCCGCAGCCCCGACCGCGTCGACGGCGTCGGCCGGTCGCCGTCGTCTTCCATCACCGACGAGATGTAGAGGAAGCCCTGCACCCCATTGCCATTACCAAGAGCGAATCAGTTCAGACGTGCACTAGAGCTAGAACTAGAGACATATACAGGGACAGACATTCCTCCGGCATTGGTACCTCCTCGGTGCGGCTGATGGCGAAGCCGAGCTTGGTGTCGCCCTCCTCGAGGGTGATCTCCACGGGCATTTCTCCGGCGGCCGCGGTGAACCAGAGGCGCACCGCCTTCACCACGCCGATGTCCACGCCGTGGTAGTCCTCGAACCCGTAGAGGCTCGCGTTGGCGAGGTTGGGGAGGTCGGCCAGTGACCCCGAGTTGACCGTCGCCGAGGCCATGTCGCCGGAGATCTGCACCATGCATGCCATATAAGAACGTCAGAAAAACACCAAAACATCCCACACACGATCATTCTGATGGCAAAAAAAATATAGTACAAGGAACCTTGGTGAGGAGGGCCTCGGTCTGGACGTTGAGGAAGGCGATGGGCACCCCGGCGGCCTGCGAGGCGAGGAACCAGGCGTTGGCGCGGGCCAGCGTGTCGTCGACGGAGTTGTAGCGGGAGTTGGCGCGGTCGAGCGCGGTGGGGAGGACGAGCAGGGAGAGGAAGCTGCTGGCGCTGGGCACCGGCAGCACCTCCTTCATCTTCTTCTCCCACGGGTAGGACACGTAGCCGTCCTGCAGCTGCGCCTTGCTCAGCGCGCACACCACCCGAGAGCTCCGAGACCCTGCATGCATGCACAGCACCACCGCCGCCGTCGTCAGCGAGCGATCAACGTCGGCCATGACGTAGCATTAGGACATTTCTAACACTATTTCGAACCGTGATTCAGTTCTTTATTTTGATCATCAGGAGACGACGTTAGATTTGCAGAGGAATCTCAAGCTAGCTGGAACCAAGGCGTCTGCACGATCTGCAATCATGTGCGAGTTTTTATTTTTTATTTTTTGTTACTTATTACTCCTGGTGCGAACAAGCCGGACGCGACATCATCGACCTAGGAGGTAAAGTCAACCGGTGAATCTCCGAACCGCATTACGATCTCAGAGGAACAGCGGCATTCAATACTAAATCAGCAAGTGGACGACCTTGCCGTGTAGTATGAAACTATGAATGATTGAATCAGATGCAGACTCCATTCAACGTGCACCGCCGTGTCTGCTGCCTGGAAGTAGGGGCATGCGACTAGGGCTAGACTAAATGATTCGTGTGTTTGGTAAGATCCGGCTAAGCATTGGTGTGTACGGGTGCACTACCGTATACCTAGTACGCGGCTACGCCTAATAATCTCGAAACCACTACCTTAATCACGCGGTCTCTCTTGTGCAGTCAAATTTTTTGGAGACGATGGCAGTGCATGTACACATCATCTGCATGATGTAGCCTGTAAGACAATTCTTTAAGTTGAGCAGGCCAAGTTACCAGTCCGAAAAAGTGACAACAAAGGCAGCTGCCTAAAACACAACAAGAACAACAATGCTATCGGCAGCTCTTGCAACGAGGATATTCGGATCATATCCTATCTAAACGCGATGATCGTACCACGGAAGCTAAAAGACTAAAACTGACACGAGAATATGCCTCGGCACACTAGCATGCAACCAAAACCAACTCTTGTGAGTGATCGATCACGCCAAATTATTTTTACAACGTAACTACAACTGATCCATTCATCCAAGCATATGCCTCGGCGCACCAGCATGCAGCCAAACCCAGTCTTGTGGATCTTATCTAAGAGAAGAGATAGTCTTGTGAATGATCGAGCGCGCCAAAAGGAATTCTATTGCGATCGCGATTGAGATCGATCGGCCGGGAGAGAAAACGATAAAGATGGCGTCGCCGCCTGTCAATTCAAAGCCGCACCAACCCGTGCGCGGAAGTCGCATGCAGCGGGAACGCGCGCATGCACGCACCGGCGGGCGCCCTATCCTTTTTCTCAAGTCCAACCCGGCATGTAGCGAAAACTCAGTCGACGACTTTTACGAGTACTTTTCTTCGCTAACTAACGCAATTGCAAGCAAAAAATCGAACAAGTTGAATCGGAAATAAAGATCTGCGGAGGTTCTAGAAAATATCTGCGGATCGGATGATGGTGGAAACTGGAAACGCGGCGGTGCCGTACGGCTGCTGTTTACCTCGGAAGGCGACGCACTCGCTCTCGCTGCGGTCGACGAGGCCGACGGCGTAGTTGGGGTCGCGGATGGACCGGAGCACGTACTTCTGGCTGCGCCCCACCATCGCCATCCCGCCGCCGCCGCCGCCGGTCTCCTGCGGCACGATGCAGGCCTGCATCCTGGCGGCCGCCGCGTCGGAGCCGGGGCCCAGCAGCTCGCCGCTGCTGTCCGACTCCCCCGGCACCAGCTGCTG
Source organism: Triticum urartu (assembly GCF_056163025.1). NCBI lineage: Eukaryota > Viridiplantae > Streptophyta > Magnoliopsida > Poales > Poaceae > Triticum > Triticum urartu. Next base: position 497,593,807 of record NC_141878.1, read on the forward strand.
CCGCGCGTGCGCGGGGCGCCGCACGCGCACCTCCACGGACGTGTCCCCGCGCTTGTAGGCGGCGTGCAGCAGCTTCTGCAGCGCGGCGCGGCCGCCCTTGAAGGGCGCGGCGTGCACGGCCGGCCCGCCGCGGCCGCCCACCCCGATGAGGAGCTCCTCCACCACGTCGCCGGTCTGCACCGTCTCGGCGCAGCCCGTGCCCCACTCCTCCGCCCGCGACCCGCCCGCCACGCACTCGATCGCCACCACCCCGCCGCCCTGCTGCCTCTTCCCGTAGTCCATGGGCATAGCAGGAGGCCTCTCGCTTTCTCCCTCCCTACTCCTACTCCCTCGCGCAGCAGCAGCTAGCGAGCAAAAATGAACCGGCCGCCGTGGGGCTGCGCTATATACGGAGAGATCTATGGCCCCTTTTGACTTGCGTGGATGGGTACTAACTACCACTGCCCCGTCGCCGTCGCCGTCGCCATCGCAGCTCGCAGCGGCGGCAGCGGCCCAGGAAGAAGATTCTTGCGACTTCACACGGCGGGGGCGGGGAGGAAGAGAGAGATAGAGAGAGTACAGAAGCAAACGCAGACGGGAGCGGTTTGGAGGGGCGAATTAATGGAGGCGCGAGCGCGGTGGATAAGGACTGTTGCTGTCGTCGGGATTAAAATCTGCCGTGCTGGTGGCGACCCTCGCCGTACCCGCGACCGGCCGGGGCGCATCGGACCGGACGACCGCTCGGGCGGGTGCGTCGGGACCGTCCGTCTTTTAAACTGTTTCGCTCACTGGCAGATGGGGCGGGCGGGCGGGCGGGGGGTGGTTAGGCGTGCGTGGACTTGGAATTCACTGCGAGAGGCATAGTTCGAGTTCGCGCGGGCATCTCGGGTCGGGGGGAGATGGATCGGTCGAGCTCGAGCCCGTGCGCATCCAGCGACGTCATCGCCGCATGTGTGCGTCCCGTAACACAGAGTCCGTGCACGCTTTTACCCTTTTTCTAGACGCGAGGCATGCATCTCTCGCTCTTTTTTGAACGGAAAAAATAAGGGTCTAGAAGGAGCAAGAAACTGCGGTAGACCTACAATGGAAGAAAAAAGAAGGCTAATACTAAATCAATACACTTATACTCCCTCCATAAACTAATAAAAGCGTTTAATTAGAACACTACTTTTAAAACAAGCCTGAGAGCGCCAAAGGAGAAGAAAAAAGGTGTGTCTAATGATAGCTAGTTCAAGGAGCAACAGTCTAGCCAAAGTAGCACTAAAGATGCTCGTGCTACAAACGCTAGAGCTGATCCCAGTCCAGAGGTTAACTCGCCTAAAAAGAAGCATGATCAGAGGAATAAGAGAAAGGGGGGCCCTCATGGAACGAAGCAAGTTTATTGACAGATCTCTTTGCCTCCGACTGATCAACCGCAGAAACCACAAATGAATGAAACCACAAATGCTGTGGTGGTGTTTACAGCGGGCGAGGTGCGTTCGGATGGTGATGAGAAGGAGTCAGGGAGGGAGCCAGAAACCAAAAAGAAAAAACCGACTCCCACTAACTCTCAAAACTCAGGATGTTCGGCGGCGGCTGCAGAGCAGCCCCGCCGGGAATGATGAGTTGCCTCAGCTGGAATTGCCGGGGGCTTGGGAACCCCGAGGCAGTTCGGGAGCTTCGCAGCATTGTGAAGCAGGAAGGGCCCGGTCTCTTATTTCTTATAGAGACCAAAATTTCAGCCAAGAGAGTGGAGAATCTACAGAACTCTCTTGGTTTTGCGGGATGTTTTGCAGTGAGCAGCGTTGGACTCAGTGGGGGACTAGGATTGTTCTGGTCTGCTGAGCTAGATGTTGAACTCAAAAATTATAGTTCTGCCCATATCGATGTTATGGTGCAGAGGAAAAATGATACGTCCAAAAAATGGCGTGTCACAGGCTTCTATGGAGCTCCGCGCGTGGAAAATAGATGCCACAGCTGGAGATTCATGAGAACTTTGTTTGCTATCCGGCATGAAGCATGGATGTGCATTGGGGATTTTAACGAAACGTTATTCAGCTTCGAACACTTTTCTCTCTCACCAAGACCCGAGTGGCAGATGAAAGCGTTTCGAGAAGTAATGGATGAGTGTGCAATGGTTGACTTGGGCTGGTCAGACATGGAATATACATGGGATAATAGGCAGTCGGGTCGATCAAATGTTAAAGCCCGGCTGGACAGAGCCTTTGGCAACACAACTCTTACTGATTTATTTGCAAATGTCAAAGTTCGGCACATTGTTGCTGCGGAGTCAGATCACTGTTTTGTCTTAGCAGATCTAAGGGAAAATCTAACTTCCAGTGTACATCGAGGGCCCAAACCCTTTCGATATGAGGACATGTGGCAGACACATGCAGATTATGACCAGCTCATCCTAGACTCTTGGCAGAAGGGGTCGGGTCGGCACGGCCTAGGTGGCGTGGTTGAGGCCCTGAACAACTTACAGACACAGTTATCTGCATGGGGCAAAAGGGAGTTTGGTTGTCTTGCTCGCAAAATACGTAAGTTACGTGAACAGCTAACACAGCTGCGGAGTCGATCTGTGGGCAGTGGGCCGTCCGAGGAGGAGAAGGCGATTGTGAAGAAGTTAAGACTTGCCCTGCACCAAGAAGAGATTTGGGCCCGAAAGCGGTCTAGAGTACCATGGCTGCGTGAAGGAGACAAGAACACGGGATATTTCCATGCCCAAATGTCTTAGCGTAAGCGCATGAACCGGATCGAGAAACTTGAACGCCCGGATGGTACTATGTGCACCACTCCTGAGGAGGATCGGGAAGAGGTCCAAAGTTTTTTCGAAAATTTATATACGTCTCAAGGTTTTCGGCAGATGGAAGATCTGCTCGAGTTTGTACCCAGCAGAGTTACGGACCGGATGAATTACGAGCTGCAAAAGCCATACACGGCGAAAGAAGTTAAAAAAGCTCTGTTTCAAATGGCACCGTCAAAAGCCCCAGGAGTCGATGGGTTCACCGTGGGGTTTTTTCAGCAACACTGGAATCTCCTAAAGGATGACATCATTCCAGCGGTGCTTGATTTCTTGAATGGTGGTGAATTGCCAGTGGGTATGAATGACACATCCATCACCCTAATACCCAAGGTACGTTTTCCACAAAAGATTTCCCAATATCGCCCGATCTCTCTTTGCTCCGTCCTGTATAAAGTTGCTGCCAAAGCGATCACTAATCGGCTGAGAGAGTTTTTGGATGATATTATTGGACCGGAGCAGAGCGCATTCGTCCCGGGTCGCTTGATAACAGACAAGGTCTTAATCGCGTATGAAAGCGTGCATGCCATGAAGCGAAGGAAGAAGGGAGGAAATGCTGCTTGTGCTATTAAGTTAGATATGATGAAAGCCTATGATCGCGTCGAGTGGCACTACCTCGAAGCGATTATGCTAAAGATGGGGTTTGGACTGGAATTTGTTCGTCTCATTATGAAGTGCGTAACTTCAGTGCGGTTTGCTATTCGAGTAAATGGCGAGCTTCTCCCTTTCTTCTCTCCCTCCAGGGGGTTCCGTCAGGGTGACCCCGTATCACCTTACTTGTTTTTGCTTTGTGTCGAGGGCCTCACTTCACTGCTGAATTTCTATGGAGGGGCTTATATCGACAGAGGCATATGGGTTAGCTATCGATGTCCTTGGATCAATCACTTACTTTTTGCGGACGATAGCCTGATCTTCCTGCAAGCTAAGGTGCAGAGTGCTCATCGGTTGAATGAGATTCTTCGTATCTATGAGGAGTGTTCTGGTCAAGCAGTGAATAAAGAAAAAAGTGCAATATTTTTTAGCCCAAACACTCCTGATCCTACAAGGTTTTTACTAAAGCAAACACTGCAGATTTCAGTGGAAGCTTTTGGTGAACGCTACCTCGGCCTTCCAACGGCTGTTGGTCGAATTACTGGAGGAACTTTTGACCACATCGGGGAGAGGATTCGGTCAAAACTCCAAGGTGGAGTAGAGAGACTTATTTCATGCGCTGGAAGGGAAGTCAGGATTAAAGCAGTCGCCCAATCAATTCCCACATACAGTATGTCTTGCTTCCAGCTAACGAAAAAAATGTGTAAGAAGTTGGCCTCGCTTATGGCCAAATACTGGTGGAGCAGTAACCTTGATCGCCGGTCTTTACATTGGTTATCTTGGGTTTCTTTGGCTGCACCAAAAGTTAAAGGAGGGATGGGATTCAAAGACTTGCAACTCTTTAATTTAGCACTACTCGGCAAGCATGGGTGGCGCTTGATGACGAATCCCAACTCTCTTGTTCGCGGGTCTTGAAAGGAAGATATTTCCACTCCTGTGATTTCATGCAAGCTACTGCACCTAAGTTTTCTTCAGCTGTGTGGAGGGCTATAATCGCAGGCAGGGAAGTGTTGAAATCGGGCTTGCTTAAGCGCATTGGAAGCGGCACGACCGTTTCTATCTGGGAGGAAAAATGGATCCCTGATACCAGAACTATGACTCCGGTTGCTCACATTGGTAATGCGCAGCTACAACAAGTGTCTGATCTTATCGATCCTGAAACTTGGCTCTGGAAAGATCAGGTAATCAGAGAGAACTTCATACCATCAGATGCAGACGCCATTCTGAACATCCCCCTATGGATTGGCGGTGGTGATGATATTTTGGCATGGGCTTTGGAGAGATCTGGTTCATACACTATCAAGTCAGCTTACCGCGCTCTCGTGACTCAGAACGAGCATTTGGCTCTAGAGGAAGGGACGGTAGTCGAAACTTCAGCGACAGAGAAACAGCTATGGACCACATTATGGAAACTGAAGGTTCTACCAAAAGTGAGAGTATTTTGGTGGAGGGTTTTACGAGGTATTCTGCCAGTAGAATCCACACTCAAATATCGACATATAGCAACAGTGAGCCAGTGCAAAATTTGTCAGCATGAAGATGAAGACATGATGCATGCATTGTTGAATTGTTCCCACGCGAGAGGGTTTTGGACTCAAGCTCCGGTTTGGCTTGGGGTAAACCGACCTGATCTACACCCTTTAACATGGTCAAAGGATATCACTTGTGATCCCAAGTTCTCTGAGTCCGATCGAGCCAAACTGGTGATGATCATGTGGGCTATTTGGACGTCTAGAAATAATATAACTCATGATAAAGGTGGTCTCGACCCAATACAGTCCATGAAAATGACCAGAGATACTTTAGCTTTGCTTGATCTACCAAAGGCTCAGGCCCGGATGCTTCCGGGCCATGGATGGATGCCACCTGAGGAGGGGGAGGTCAAGATAAACACTGATGGCAGTGTTGCATTGGAAGCTCGAAGAGGAGGGGTGGGAGGAGTTGCTCGATCCCATTCCACTTTCAGAGCTGCATGGTGTAAACCTTATAAGGGGATTACCGACCCCCTTATCTCTGAAACCCTAGCAATCCGGGACGGTGTCATATTTGCTAAGCTTACGGGTTATGAGAAAGTCGTGATAGAATCCGACTGCCTGGAGGTCGTTAATCTCTAGAACTCGCGTCATGATGATAGGACTGTTGTGGCGCCCATCCTGTCCGAAATTTTGGAGCATTCTTCTAGTTTTAAGTCTTTCTGTATTCAATATATTTCGAGAACAGCCAACTACCCTACTCACCTATGTGCTAGACATGCAAGCACACTGGATGTAACAGAATGTTGGTTTGACTCTGCCCCTGGCATCATTGTAACTAGCCTCCTTGCAGATTCGGCAGGGGCTTCGATTGTTGAATAAAAGCTCCAAATATTTCCCCGTCAAAAAAATTAGAACACTACTTTAGTGATCTAAATGCTCTTATATTAGTTTATGAAGGGAGTACTGCCTACTAATCAGCAATATTTATTTTGGGACGGAGAGAGTAATGGATATTATTGTCTTTCAAATAAGATGCTTCTTGGGTGTTTCTTTCAAAAAAACTGAAGTAGACATAGAGCAATGACGATAAGCAGTTTACATCAGTATCCATAAAAAGAAAATAATTGCATATCAGTCACTGACTTTAACAAGGAGGATCCCAAAACAGAATGAAATGGGCAAATCAGGACGTAAGTGGCCCCATATCGCATCCTAGTTGGGGATGACCTCACTTGGAACATCGAGACCACCACACTCCACCTCCAGTTGCTAGGCTCATCGGAAGTAAAGGTCATGGACTCTGGACAGAAGCTGAAGTGCCTCCTATTTGGCTTCCACTTAAAGAGGGAGAAGGGTTTCCCTTCGGCCCAAAGAGTCAATGGCGGGCCACTGAAGATCGGCAAACAATTGCTTCCGCCAGCGTCGTAGATTCACCGCAAACACCATTAATGACGAACTCCATCAAGATATGCAAAATCTATGGCCGCTCTGCCTCCTATTGTCAAGCTCGTCGAAAGTAGAAGCCATAGACTTTGGACAGAAGCCGAACCACCTCTTATTTGGTTTCCACTCAAAGAGGGAGAAGAAGGGTTACCCTTCAGCCCACAGAGTGAATGGTGGGCCACTGAAGATAGGCAAACAACCGCTTCCGCTAATGTCGTAGATCCACCACAAACACCATTAATCACGAGCTCTATCAAGATATGCAAAAACCACGGTCGCTCTGCCTCCAATTGCCAAGCTCGTCGAAAGTAGAAGCCATGGGTTCTGGACAGAAGCTGAACCACCTCCTATTTGGTTTCTAGACCCAAAGGAAGAAGAAGGGCTCCCGTTCAACCGGATGCCAATGGAGTGCCAATGATGACCGACAAACAACCGCTTTCCATTAGCGTGTAGCTCCACCACAAACACCATTACTGATGAGCTCTATCTCGATATGCAAATACAAGCTCCCTTATATTGGGTAAAATTGTCTCCTGGTTTTCCTCTGGCCTAATCGTCACGTCGAGATATCCTACATAGGGATCTGCCAGAACTAGTTCTAATGAATGTTCATATATTTGATCACATGGTGATATACTCCCTCCATTCGGAAATACTTGTCCTAGAAATGATTGTATCTAGAACTCTAGTTCTAGATACAACCATTTCTAGGACAAGTATTTCCAAACGGAGGGAGTACATGCCAAGGATGTGCACGCGACTGTGTACCTCCACCTGCGATCTAGATGCCTCGACTAGATCCTTATTTTGTGTCGCCCTTTATCGAAAAAAGTGTCTCTTAAGAGGGAACCCATGCTACTCTACTAGTTTATACCGATTGGCATCCGGCGAAGAAAGAGGAGGGACTCGGCCGTCGCAACAACAATGGCGACTCTCAACAGTGAGGTTAAACGTGAACTGAGCCTAGCTCAGATGGTTAGGTTCTTTGTGGTGGAACCAGCTCACAGGGTTCAAGTCTTAGACCTGGCACTTATGCTCATATTTTTCATTTATTTCTTGCTTTTTAAAGGAGGGGTTAAACTAAAAGTCTGCTTCGTCTAGGGTTAGGGTTGCAATGGCGATAGGCGATCGTAGGTCGCCGCCTGAATCCTACCCCGACAGAAGCGTTCCGGACCTTCGGGAGGTTCCCTCCCGAACTACGGCTCCGCAGTCCTCTGTGTCTATGCGTCTCCGCCCTAATCTGGGAACCCGTCAACGTGCGGCTCAAGGAAACCTAAACCCTAAGGTGCTATCTTCAAATAGGGAGGCCCGATCTGGTCGATCTGCTTTACAACCGCCGCCGGCTCTCCCAATCGACCCAGGGCCCGATCCCACGCTGCACCGACCCTGATCTCACCCTCCTATGGAGAGAGGCGCGTCTGCCATTGAGGGTGAGGGTGATCATGGGGGAGTCGATGAGACTCCTACCCACCCGAAGCCCTCTGGTGCAGGCAGGCTCGTGGCGGTCAGGCAGATGCCGGAGCAGGTTGGGCCGCACGACGATGTCTCAGAGGATGGGAACTGGGATGGACCGACTTCTGAAGGAGGGCTCTCAGAGGACGCAGAGACCCAAATTGATGGTGAGGTGGACATGGATGATGTGGCCTTTGTCTCGGTTGACTTAGAGGAGGAAGAAAGCGCGCATGAGACCTAGAGATTGATGAGCTCGTACAGATCGCAGAGACGACCTAGTGCAAAAACCCTGTCAAAACACTTTGAGAAGATCTGGCAACTCAGGACGGGGGTTGAGTTTCAGCCGATTAGGAATAACTTTTATACTATTACTCTCTTCTCGGAGGGAGATTACAGGTTTGTGGCAAGAGGGGGGCCGTGGATATATGATGGTGACGCTGTAACACCCCGAATGTAACTTTCCCAATTTGTACTCCAACTCTTGCCGTTCCCGGCGTTAAGTTATTTTATTTTCTCGGGTTCGGGTTTTTGTCTCCGTGTGTTGTTGTCATTGTCATGAATCTCATATCATGTCATCATGTGCATTGCATTTGCATACGTGTTCGTCTCATGCTTTCGAGCATTTTTCCCGTTGTCCGTTTTGCATTCCGGCGCTTCGTTCTCCTCCGGTGGTCATTTCTAACTTTCTTTCGTGTGTGGGGATTAAACATTTTCGGATTGGACCGAGACTTGCCAAGCGGCCTTGGTTTACTACCGGTAGACCGCCTGTCAAGTTTCGTATCATTTGGACTTCGTTTGATACTCCAACGGTTAACCGAGGGACCGAAAATGCCTCGTGTGTGTTGCAGCCCAACACCCCTCCAATTTGGCCCAAAACCCACCAAACTCTGCTCCATCATCTAGAGCGTTTGATCACGATCGCGTGGCCGAAAACCGCACCTCATTTGGACTCTCCTAGCTCCCTCTATGCCTATTTAAACACCCCCCGATTTTCGGATCTCCTCTCCCCCCTAACCCTAAAAAAATCTCCCCGCCGCCTCCGGACATGTCCGCCGCCTAACCGGACACGTCCGCCCGCCGCAGCCGCCCAATCGCGCGCCGCCACATGGGGGCGTGCCCACTTTGCCGCGCCGCCGCCCGCGCGGGCCCGACAGGCCCAAGGCCGGCCCCCACGAGCCCGCGAGCCGAGCCGCCCCGCGCCGCCTCCCTCCTCGGCTCCGGCGCCGCCTCCGCCTCGGCGCCGCCGCACCTTCGCCGCTCCGGCCACCGAGCCACCATCGCCGCCCCGCCGCAGTTCCTCGCCGGCCCCGCCGCCTCCGGCCTCGACCGCGCCGCCCGCCGTGCGCCGCCGCCCGGGCCGGATCCGGCGTAGATCCGGCCGGCCCCTTGCTCCCCCGGCCACTCCGGCGAGCTCCAGCCCCGCCGGTGAACAGTGCGCGCTGCCGCCTCGATCTGCGTGCCGGGTCAAACCCTAGATCCGGTGGTAAAATTTCGTCTAAGTCCTTGATATTTTTAGTTCATATGCCCATGTTCGCGGCTCCGTAACTTTGCATCCGTAGCTCCGATTCATGCATATAGCATATCAAAATGTTCATCTCTGAGAGTACATCATTTCATTTCGTTGCATAATTTCCATTTGAGTTCAACTTGATGCCCGAAATGCTGTTAGAATAGGGCTACTTGAGTTAATTGTCAGATCTGTTAGTCCGTTTAGCACTTTTGTCATTTTTGCTATGATTATTGTGTGCATGATATGCCCGTGAGTTCTACATATGTTTTGTTAAGGGTTTTGTCATCTTTCCAGAGGTTCAACCCATGTATTTTTGTGATGTGTGTGGTGACTTGTGCAAGCTTGCAAAGTGGTGCACTTGCTAATTCTGTTTTCAGGGACTTAGTGATTTCACTAAGTCCTGGGGCTGTTTATCTCATGATGCCATATGTTCTTGTTGTTTCCTAGTGATCCGTGCCTCTTTTGAGGATGATCAGTAAGGATGTTTTGTTAATATTGTAGTGCTCTATCCATCCATGTCTTTGTTTGCAATTATGGAGCACCCTAGCTTGAGTCAATCGAGCTCTACTTTTGCTACTTTGTGAATCTGGGCAGATTGTCAACTTGTTTGCAATTTTGCCGGTGATGTTGTAGTTGATCCGTGCATGCTATGCTATTGTTCTTGCCATGTCTAGCTTTCATTTTGTGCCTTCTTTATGGGTGTATGCTTGTCTTGCCATGACTTGCACCGTAGTGAGTGCATCGAGCTCGTAAACATGCCTACTTGAGTTATATTTCAGCATGTGCCAGTTTTCACTAAGTATGAAAACTGATTATGTTTTTGCTATGTTCACGTGCTTGCAATTGTATTTTCTGATCCTTTTTGGCTCAAGGTCACTAAGGGACTTTTGTTAAGATCTTTGATTAGCTCCATGTCATGCTTTACTTTGCCATGTTCAGATCCTGTAGCATGTGGTTTTGTTGCTCCGAAGAGGGCTACTTGATCTGAAATTCTAGACACGTGTTAATTTCACTAAGTCTGAGATCTGTTTGCCATTTGCATTTTTGCCATGCTTGTTTGAACCTGTTAATGGATGATTTGGTCGTAGCTCAGTGCTATACTTTTGTTAAGCATCTTGTGTGCATCCCTTCCATGTATTTTGTTGTCATGTTTGGGTGCTGTAGCATGTTCATTTTATTGCATTTAGAGGCCTACTTGCTGTAAATTGCAGACCGGTGTCATTTTTGAATCGCTTGGCATTTCCAAACCGTAACTCTGATTCCGGCGTTCTTTATATCATTTTTAAGCGATTTCATCTCATCTTTCCAGTGGCACACTTGGTTTTCCAAGTTGAGGCCAGGTTCATGCATTTCCTGTCATATCTTGCATTTTGCATCCCGCATCGCATCCCGCATAGCATATCATCATTGCATCATATCGCTTGATCTTGCACGTGGTTGATTGTGTCCTTGTTGCTTGTTTGTTTTATTTGGGTAGATCCGGGAGACGAGTTCGCTAACGAGGATCCCGTTGAGTTTGCTTTTGAGGATCCAGTCAACTCTGACAACTGTGCAGGCAAGATGATCATACCCTCGAAATCACTACTATCTTTGCTATGCTAGTTTGCTCGCTCTTTTGCTATGCCAATGCTACGATGCCTACCATTTTCTTGCAAGCCTCCCAAATTTCCATGTCAAACCTCTAACCCACCATTGTCCTAGCAAACCGTTGATTGGCTATGCTACCGCTTTGCTCAGCCCCTCTTATAGCGTTACTAGTTGCAGGTGAAGATCGGAGGCCGTTCCTTATTGGAATATTTATTTTCTTGTTGGGATATCATCATATTATCTTGTTATCTTAATGCATCTATATACTTGGTAAAGGGTGGAAGGCTCGGCCTCTCGCCTAGTGTTTTGTTCCACTCTTGCTGCCCTAGTTTCCGTCATATCGGTGTTATGTTCCCGGATTTTGCGTTCCTTACGCGGTTGGGTTATAATGGGAACCCCTTGATAGTTCGCCTTGATTAAAGCTTTTCCAGCAATGCCCAACCTTGGTCTTACCATTTGCCACCTAGCCTCTTTTTCCCTCGGGTTTCCGGAGCCCGCGGGTCATCTTATTTTAAACCCCCCCGGGCCAGTGCTCCTCTGAGTGTTGGTCCAAACTAGAGTCCTGTGCAGTGCCCCCTCGGGGAAACTCGAGGTTTGGTTTTAGTTGTATGGATCGCTCATCTGAGTGTGCCCTGAGAAAGAGATATGTGCAGCTCCTATCGGGATTTGTCGGCACATTCGGGCGGTGTTGCTGGTCTTGTTTTAACCTGTCGAAGTGTCTTGAGTTACCGAGATACCGAGTCTGATTGGAACGTCTTGGGAGGAGGTCTATTCCTTCGTTGACCGTGAGAGCTTGTCATGGGCTAAGTTGGGACTCCCTTGCAGGGTTTGAACTTTCGAAAGCCGTGCACGTGGTTATGGGCAGATGGGAATTTGTTAATGTCCGGTTGTAGATAACTTGAACCTTAACTTAATTAAAATGAATCAACTGAGTGTGTTACCGTGATGGCCTCTTCTCGGCGGAGTCCGGGAAGTGGACACGGTGTTGGAGTAATGTTTGCGCAGGTTGCTCTCTAGTTTCTCGCTCGTGCTTTGCCTTCTCTTCTCGCTCTCTTTTGCGAATAAGTTAGCCACCATATTTGCTAGTCGCTTGCTGCAGCTCCACATATTTACCTTGCCTTACCTATAAGCTTAAATAGTCTTGATCGCGAGGGTGCGAGATTGCTGAGTCCCTGTGGCTCACATATTACTATTACACCAGATGCAGGGCCCGATGATTCTGCTCCAGGAGACGCGTATGAGCTCAAGTGGGAGTTCGACGAAGACTCTCAACGTTACTATGTTTCTTTTCCCGATAATCAGTAGTGGTGCCCAGTTGGGGGTGATTGGGACCGTGTCGCATGTTGGGTTATCTTTTATTTTGGCGCCGTAGTCGGGCCATGAGTGTTTGGATGATGTAATGTTATTTATGTACTTGATTGACGTGGCGAGTGTAAGCCAACTATTGTTATCTCCCCTTTATTATTTATATTACATGGGATGTTGTGAAGATTGCCTAACTTGCGACATATGCCTTCAATGCGATTATGCCTCTAAGTCGTGCCTCGACACGTGGGAGATATAGTCGCATCGAGGGTGTTACAGACGCCCTGCTAGTAACGCCGTTTGACAATGAGGCTAGGCCCCCAGAGACCCAACTGGACGCGGTTCCTGTCCGAGTGCGAGTTTTTGATATCCCGTGGAAGAAGCAGACTAGGGCATATGGTAATGCAGTCGAGCTGCACTAGGGGAAGTGTTGGAGGTGGACGCTCCGGAAAGTGGCCACAACACAAATGAATTCCTACGTATCCGCATCAAACTGCCCTATAATAGAAGGATGCAGAAGGGAATAACGCTATAGTATAAGGCCAAGGGGGAAATTAAGCGAAGTACCTTCAAGCTCAAGTACAAAGGGTTCCACACTTCTACTTTCACTGTGGTTTTATGGGTCAGGACAAGGATGCCTGTGAGAAGAAGAGGATAGGAATGGCCACCAAGGGGTATGACTCCACCCTCCGCTGCTCCCCTTTTCAAGAAGTTTGAACAGAGGTAGACGTATGCTCCCTAGCCGGGACAACCAAGAGCTCGACGGGCGATGGACTTCTCCCCGGGGAGTGCAGGAACGACGCTGCAGTATTCGGCGCGATCAGAGACAAGCATGAGCCAGCAACAACCTCAGCCAGAGATCCCTAGCAGGGTAGATGCGCATGATGGGTTTGAGGACACCGAGGGTGTGGGTGCGGAAGAGGCGGATGAGCAGCTTGAAAACATGTCGAAGGGCTCAGGTTGAGGCTTGAAAAAGAGAAGCCAAAGTGCAGCAAGGTTCAACAAATGCGGAAGCAGTTCGAGGCTAAATCATCGGGCAGGTCAGAGATCACACCAAGGCAACATCGGAAGAAGCCGGCCGGGGGGCAAAAAAAGGTGGCGGTGAATAAGAAGAGTGGGATGGTGGTGCGCAGAGAACCCCCGCTAGGACGGGACGACATGGTTCCAGTGTTACGTGACCTTGATAATCTGGAGGTGTCTTTTGGAAGTGCTTGAGAGTCGATGGACTTTAATGATTCCGTGCTGGGCAAGAGGCAGATGGAGGGCTTGAGGGACCGACACTTGATAGCACACGAAGGCAATGCAGTAGTACCTTTCGAGGATATTTCAGAGGGAGGAGTCCAGAAGAGGGGGAAGATGGGGGCGCAGAACCTTGAGGATGATGCAAGCAACATGGAACGAGAGGAGGATCGGGAGGCAACCAGCCTTGGGGCCGCTGGTAAGCTGACGGGGCCAAGTGTGGCGCCCCGTCAGTCGCAATGAGTTTCTTATTCTGGAACTGTCGAGGGGTGGGGAACTCTCGCACAATTTGTGACCTCCAGGCTCTTTGTAGATCCCATTCCCCAAAGCTGGTGTTTTTGTGTGAAACTAGACAACCAAAGCATAAAATGATGAGAGTTTGCAACAGACTTGGCCTCAAAGGTTTTGATGGCATCAGTAGCCAGGGAAAGAGTGGTGGCTTAGCTTTGTATTGGGTTGAATCAGTGTCTGTCAACGTCCAGGATATAAATGAAAGTGGATTGATGCGTTCGTGAGACTTTCTGATGATGAACCGATGTGACGGGTGACTTTTGTTTATGGAGAACCAAGGGTCGAAAACAGACATCTCATGTGGGAGAGTTTATGCAAACTAAGAGGCACATCAGATATACCATGGATGGTGGCCGTGGATTTCAATGAGGCCATGTGGGACTTTGAGCACTTGTCCTCGACTCCTCGTCCCCGGAATCAGATGGTCGCCTTTAGGGAATGCCTAGAGGACTGCCAGCTTGCGGATCTGGGATTTTCGGGGCACCCATTCACATATGATAACAAGCGCAGTGGGCATGCCAATGTTCAAGTGCGGCTGGACCGAGCTGTGGCTGACAACCCGTGGCTTGATCTGTTCCCGGAATGTGAAGTGGCACACCTCATGTCTCCCTGCTCCGATCATTGCCCTGTCATTTTACAATGTGTTCGGGAGACCTGGGTGCGCACTAGAAGAACTCACAGGTATGAAGTCATGTGGGAAAGAGAACCGGTGCTGTCGGAGATAGTGGAGGAGGCATGGAGAGCAGCCGGTGCAAATGGTCATCGGGGCAACATTAGCGGGGTGCTCCGGTCGACACTGTTAGCGCTACACAAATGGAGCAGCAAGAAGGTGGGTAATATCACAAAGGAAATTGAGAAGTCCAAAATGAGATTAGAGGAGCTCACTAACATGAATGCATACCAGAATGAGATACGTAGGGAAACTGACCATATGAACGAACTGCTTTATAAGGAGGAAATGATGTGGCCCCAACGTTCGCGTGTGGAATGGCTAAAGCATGGTGATCGCAACACAAAGTTCTTCCATCACAAGTGAGGGAGTCCTGGATTAGGGGGTCTCCGGACAGCCGGACTATATCCTTTGGCCGGACTGTTGGACTATGAAGATACAAGATTGAAGACTTTGTCCCGTGTCCGGATGGGACTCTACTTGGCGTGGAAGGCAAGCTAGGCAATACGGATATGTATATCTCCTCCTTTGTAACCGACCTTGTGTAACCCTAGCCCCCTCCGGTGTCTATATAAACCGGAGGGTTTTAGTCCGTAGGACAACATACAATCATACCATAGGCTAGCTTTTAGGGTTTAGCCTCTCCGATCTCATGGTAGATCAATTCTTGTACTACTCATATTATCAAGAATAATCAAGCAGGACATAGGGTTTTACCTCCATCAAGAGGGTCCGAACCTGGGTAAAACATCGTGTCCCGAGCCTCCTGTTACCATCCGCCTTAGACGCATAGTTCAGGACCCCCTACCAGAGATCTGCCGGTTTTGACACCGACATTGGTGCTTTCATTGAGAGTTCCTCTGTGCCGTCACCATAAGGAAGGATGCCTCGTCTCGTTGTTGAGAACAACATCACCACCGGGGGAGCCCTGGCTGTCGGCCAAACTCTCCGGCTAGGCAGTTTCATCATGACCGCCCGTTCGGCTGCTGCCCCGACGATGACTTCTCGAGTCATCGAAAACAACCTCCACGTCGGCTCGGAATTCGCAGAGCAGATGGATCCAATGTAGCTCTCTTCCCTAAACGAGCTCTTGGATCGCATCGCTGCCTTGGGAGTCGCTACAGACTATGAACGGATTGGGCTTAAACCCGATCAAAGGGAGATTAACTCTCCACCGGTCACCCACCATGTGGCGGTGGTGGAGGAACAATGCGGCGATTCCTCTTCTATCTTGAGGACTAACTATGTCCGGATTCCTGAGCTCTCCGAGCCGGATACCCGTTTACGGGAGGACATCGCCCAAGCCCTGGACCTAGAACCAGGCAGCGGGCCAGACTTATCGGGCAACATACCGGAACCCGAAATTCCAATATTGGAAACACCTCGGCCCCTGGGTCTCATATTGGGTAGGGGTTCGGACTCAATTCCACCCACCCACCCAGACATAAATGATCTTTCCCACATCAGGCAAGAGCCCCATGAAACAGTACATCATTATTGGGCCAGATTCCTCCTTGTGATGAACAAGGTTAAGGACTATCGCGAGGAAGACGCAGTCTCATTTTTCTACAATAATTGCACGGATAAGGGAATCCTTAACGCCTTAAGTCGCCGTGACATATCACGCTTCGGTGACTTGGCGTCCATAGTACGAAAGTACTGTGCGATGGAAAGCGCCTGGAAAACCGAAATGAAATTTTAGGATAATCCGGCTAAGAATATACACCCAGTCGGAAGTAAAAGGGTGCACTATCATAAGACACCCGAGTTAGTTACAAAGAAACAAAAACCCTCTACAGGGCATGGAACCGTATTGGAGGGATGGCTTAACGGACCCTGCAAAATTCATAGCACAGCGGATACCATACCAACGCACAGCCTTAGAGCATGTTGGATACTCCGGCAGGTGGCCAAAAGTGGTGAGGATCTTCTTATCCCAAATGCCACAGAGCACCATCCCGTGGATAACAACACGGTATTAACAGTTTTGAAACCTTGTACAACATATAAACCGGAGGGTTTTAGTCCCGTAGGACAACATACAATCATACCATAGGCTAGCTTTTAGGGTTTAACCTCTCCGATCTTGTGGTAGATCAACTCTTGTACTACTCATATTATCAAGAATAATCAAGCATGACGTAGGGTTTTACCTCCATCAAGAGGGCCCGAACTTGGGTAAAACATCGTGTCCCGGGCCTCCTTTTACCATCCGCTTTAGATGCACAGTTCGGGACCCCCTACCCGAGATCCGCCGGTTTTGACACCGACAGCAAGGCTGTGTGGAGGGCACGTAAGAACAAGATCAAAGGGCTGATTGACAACGAGGGCAATTACCAAACAGATCATCATGTCATGTCAGGTATGGCGCTTGCATATCTTTGAAACCTTTTTAGGCTGACCAAACCTTGCAACCCGAGACTGTAGTGCTGCTGTTTGAAGAGGTGATCTCGGCCGAGGCGAATACAAAGCTTTGCGCCCCGTTTTCGAAAAAGGAGATCAGTGACGCTTTGTTCCAAATTGACCCCCTCAAGGCGCCGGGACCTGACGGCCTCCAGGACAGATTCTTTCAGCGCCATTGGAGCATTCTCAAAGAGGATATCATCACATCAGTAAGTGAGTTCTCTTCCACAGGTATAATGCCGGAGGGAGTGAACTCTACTACCATTGTCCTCATTCTGAAGGTGGATAATCCAAAGATGATGGAGTTCATGCCCATTAGTTTATGCAACGTGGCGTACAAAATCATCTCGAAGTGCTTGGTCAACCGGCTCAGGCCTATCCTTGGTGATGTGGTGTCTGAAGAGCAGAGCGCCTTCGTGCCCGGGAGGCTCATCACTGATAATGCCCTCATTGCATTTGAATGCACACACTATATAAGGCAGGAGAAGGATCCAGATAGGAGTTTTATGCTTACAAGCCGGACTTGTCAAAAGCTTATGATAGAGTGGATTAGAGATTTCTTGAGCAAGTGATGCAGAGAATGGGTTTTGCGAGCCAATTGGTGAAGTGGATCATGGCATGTGTCACCTCGGTTCAGTATTGTATTAATCTAAACGAAACCCTCTCAGATTCATTTGCACCGACGCGCGGGCTTCGGCAGGGAGATCCCCTTTCTCCGTTTCTATTTATCTTTGTTGCTGACGGTCTTGCCGCTATCTTGCGCCAGAAAGTGCGGGCCCTAGAGATCACGCCAGTGAGGGTTTGTCCAAGAGCTCCTGGCATCTCACATTTGTTGTTCGTCGATGATACGCTGCTCTTCTTTCGCACATCTGCCCTCGAAGCAAACTATGTCAAGGAGGCGTTGAATTCATATGCCCACGCTACTGGCCAACTCATCAATCCGCATAAATGTTCCATCCTGTTTGGAGAGCACTGCCCAGCTAATATTCGTGAGGAGGTTAAGCAAGTGTTGGGGGTACAGCAACATAGTTTTGAAGAGTGCTATCTTGGTCTCCCTACCCCATTCGGGCGCATGACAAAGGACAAATTCCAGAACTTGCAACAGAAGTTTACAAAGAGAATGGTGGACTGGGATGCAGCATAACTGCTAGCACCAAGCGGGAGAGAAGTCTTGATCAAATCAGTGGCTCTGGCGATACCCACATATATCATGAGTGTGTTCCGCCTCCCTGCCTCTACCTGCGAGGATCTCATGAGGATGATAGGCAACTTCTATTGGGGTGTGGAGAAAGGCAAGAAGAAGATGCACTGGAAGGCGTGGACTCACCTGATCAAGCCGAAAGCACAAGGCGGGCTCGGCTTCCGAGATCTAAGGCTCTTCAATCAAGCACTATTGGCACGACAAGCTTGGAGGCTTCTGTCCAACCCGGACAGCTTATGCGTGCAGCTCTTGAAGGCGCGGTACTACCCCAATGGTAGTCTTGAGGACATGGTGTTCCCGGCGGGTGCTTCAGCAACGTGGCAAGGTGTGCAACATGGTCTGGAACTGCTGAAAAGAGGGCTAATCTGGCGTGTGGGGAACGGAGCATCCATCCGCATTTGGCGCGATAGCTGGATACCGAGGAACGGAACCGGGAAACCCATTACACCGCAGGGCAGGTGCAGATTGAGGCGGGTGACGGATCTCCTTGACAATCATGGTGCTTGGAAGCCAGCCGTGGTTCATCAAGTTTTTTACCCGGTTGATGCAGAGGAGATACTAAAGATTACAACGTCACCACGCATGGGCGAAGACATTATCGCATGGGCACCAGAGAATAGTGGCAGTTTCACGATTCAGAGTGCTTATCGACTTGCTCTGGAGGATCGTTTGAGGCCTTCATCAGTCGCGGCGAGCAGGGCACCGGACGGGGCGATGGGCCGTCTAGTCTTTTGTATGGAGGTGCCTTGCTCTTCCTAAGGTGCGCACCTTTGTTTGGAGACTCGTCACTGATTGTCTACCCACCTGGGTGAACAAGAAACGCCAGGGTCTCGAGGTTTCTGACTTGTGCCCTCTCTACGCTTCCGAGCTGGAGGACACGTTTCACGTGTTTTGCAGGTGCCCACGGACCGTCGGACTGTGGCAAGCTATGGAAGAACACTAGTGTATCCCCGAGGTTAAGGCATTTAGGAGGACGGGACAGAGTGGCTAGTTCAAAGCCTCTGTGACCTACCAGACCGGGAGCGGCTGGAGCTGATGCTGCTGCTTTGGCGCTGCTGGTTCGTTCGGAATGAACTCATGCACGATAAGAACCCCCTCCTGTCGAAGCTTCATGCCGCTTCCTGCTGAGCTACGTGGAATCCATCATCGGCGTACAAAACCGACCGGAGGCTGATCCGGTGAAGGGCAAGCAAGCGGTGGAGGCGTTGCACACTGGTGTGGCGCCCAGACAAGCCCCGACGAGCACACCGACTCCCGCCAGATGGCTTCCCCTCGGCGGGCTGGGCCAAACTTAATGTCGACGACTCCTTCTGCCCGTCGACGGACACGGTAGGGGCGGGCATGGTGCTCCGAGACAACTCGGGCACGATCATCTTCTCGTCTTGTCGCCAACTTCGGAGATGCGCGGATGCACTTGAAGCGGAGCTGGCTGCGTGTATGGAGGGCCTAAACCTAGCGCTCCAATGAACGCCTCTTCCGGTGGAGCTTGAGACCGACAGCCTAGCCGGAATCAATATGTTGAGAGGTGACACTGTGGATCGATCTCGTTATGCTATGTTGATAGACCAGACCAGACGCCTCATGAGGGGAGGAAGAGATGTGAGACTAGCTCATATCACTCGCGATCAAAATAAAGTTAGCCATTTCCTTGCAAACTTTGGTAGAGTAGAAGAGCGCACTGCTGTGTGGCTCGGTTCCGGTCCAGGCGTTGTTCCTGATCTTTGTAAGCAAGACTTTCAGTTTGGGTAATCAATAAAAGTTTACCCTTCGCAAAAAAAAAAAAGAGAGAGAGGAGGGGTTAAACTGTTCAGTTTAGGCAAATCGATTGTGCTCCAAAGCATGACCTGATGCATGCATCTCTCGAACGTCTCTCGCCACGTACCGTTAGGCTACGCACATTCCCGCAGACCTACACGCACGTATGTACGGTACTGCGTGTCGTGAGTGCGGCTACTGTACACACGCTAGAAAACAGTCTGGCCATCGCATTCACGCATTCCACTTGTTATCAGCACTGTACATAATAGAAATAATCAATACTCGTACTCCCATCATCTGAATAATAAGCCCAGTGGAGTTGTGGCGCGCTTGATCGTCCAACTTATTCCCTCCCATTCGTCAACGAAAGTCTTCTCTACCGCGGCTGACGTTCTCACCGGAGCGCCGCGGTATTGAATCCATCTTCCGCAAGGTGGCGCCGAATCTGGATATTCATTTGCAGCAGTTGACATGGATCCGTGCGACGTCACGCCCGCAGAAAAATCCGCAGCGGGTCGACAGCTTAATTATTCTTCGTTGGTTCCCTGCCCGCACGCAATGGAAATTTCGCGGTGGGCTTAATCCGGCTCGTGGCGTCGCTTTCCCCGTTGCTTCGGCGGCAGATAGTAGATTCACCAATCACGAGTCGCCGGGGTGCAGTACGTACTGCCAACACGAGTTCAATGGAAGCTGTGATGTCATGGAGTTAGTTAATTTCGTCCGTGTCCTTTTCATGCAAGTAAGTGAGTAGCAACCAAGAAACAGGCCTGTCACGCGAAGTTTCTTGGTTGGCGAATAGTTTTGACTCCGTGGATTTAAAATCATATCCTAGCACTCAATGTTCTTCTCTTTATTGATTGGAAAGTATATGTGTGTCAGTGTGTGCGCACCCTCTGAAGTCTTAAACACACACTTGCAGATTGGCATGCAGGAGCAAACTCCCGAGTCTCACAGTACTTATTTTTGTGTAAGATTTTTTTTTTGCGAAGTATTTTTGTGTAAGTTACTTACTACCTGAACTGATCCTTTGTTCATTGTCCTTGATATAGCTCACCATTCATGCCGAATAGTTTCTTGAACTGATCTTTATCACGATAAAGGTTTTGTAGACTTTGTGAAAGATTATTGCTATTGAGGACCATAAAGTTTTTTTTAGCTAAAACGCCCTTCCGGTTCTTTATTCATCAGGCGCTAGCATGTCTGACTGCAAGATTTCAGTCAGCCACCTAGAGATTACATTGTACACAAGTATAGATACAGAAAGATTTAAAGCATGCCTAGCTACACGGTGGGCTGCCGAATTAGTCCGACGGCTAGCATACCGAAGCTTGAATCCCTGAAAGAAATTACACATATCCCGCATCTCTGTGATGATTCCACGCATCCAAGATAGAGTCTTTGGACCCCAATTTTTTCAGGAGCACTCTGAGCCTTTAGGTCGCGGAAATCCGAAGGATGAGACCTTGCCTATGCAGTAGGATGAATAAGGTGCTTGGTAGTCTGCATCGATTTTTGCCTCCTTCCATATGCGGCTCACCTGGGACATGGTGGGCAAATGCAGGCTGAAACCATGTTGCGCACATGGTTTGGTAGCATGCATACTGCCTGCAGGACAACACCAATTCCCCCCGGCCTCCCACGCCCACCCCCGCGCTTGGTTGTATACATTCGGTCAGAATTGCTTATCTTATAGCCTATGCGGTGAGCTTATTATGTAGACCTTGCATATGATCACACCAATAAAATAGCAGTATAATCAAGAAGAATTGGATGACGATGATGAAGTTTTTCACGCTACACAACCCAAACCAACTAGCCTACCTCAGAATTTCTCTTCTACTTGAGCACAAACTTGGAGTAAACGTCATCTGTCTCCCGACATACACCACATAACACTTCACCTAACATGAAAGAATAGCAACAATCTAAGTAACTGAAGGAAATATGCCCTAGAGGCAATAATAAAGTTATTATTTATTTCCTTATAATCATGATAAAAGGTTTATTATTCATGCTAGAATTGTATTAACCGGAAACATAATACATGTGTGAATACATAGACAAACAAAGTGTCACTAGTATGCCTCTACTTGACTAGCTCGTTAATCAAAGATGGTTATGTTTCCTAACCATGAACAATGAGTTGTTATTTGATTAACGGGGTCACATCATTAAGAGAATGATCTGATTGACATGACCCATTCCAAGCACCCGATCGTTTAGTATGTTGCTATTGCTTTCTTCATGACTTATACATGTTCCTGTAACTATGAGATTATGCAACTCTCGTTTACCGGAGGAACACTTTGGGTACTACCAAACGTCTCAACGTAACTGGGTGATTATAAAGGAGTACTACAGGTGTCTCCAAAGGTACATGTTGGGTTGGCGTATTTCGAGAATAGGTTTTGTCACTCCGATTGTCGGAGAGGTATCTTTGGGCCCTCTCGGTAATGCACATCACATAAGCCTTGCAAGCATTGCAACTAATGAGTTAGTTGGAGATGATGTATTACAGAACGAGTAAAGAGACTTGCCGGCAACGAGATTGAACTAGGTATGGGATACCGACGACCGAATCTCGGGCAAGTAACATACCGATGACAAAGGGAACAACGTATGTTGTTATGCGGTCTGACCGATAAAGATCTTCGTAGAATATGTAGGAGCCAATATGGGCATCCAGGTCCCGCTATTGGTTATTGACCGGAGACATGTCTCGGTCATGTCTACATTGTTCTCGAACCCGTAGGGTCCGCACGCTTAAGGTTACGATGACAGTTATATTATGAGTTTAGGCATTTTGATGTACCGAAGGTTGTTCGGAGTCCCGGATGTGATCACGGACATGACGAGGAGTCTAGAAATGGTCGAGACGTGAAGATTGATATATTGGAAGCCTATGTTTGGATATCGGAAGTGTTCCGGGTGAAATCGGGATTTTACCGGAGTACCGGGAAGGTTACCGGAACCCCCCGGGAGCTAAATGGGCCATGATGGGCCTTGGTGGAAAAGAGAAGAGGCAGCCCTACATGGGCTGCGCGCCTCCCCCTTCCCCTAGTCCTATTAGGACTAGGAGAGGTGGCCGGCCCCCTCTCTCTCTTTTCCCCCTTCGCGAATCCTATTCCAACTAGGATTGGGGGGGGGAATCCTACTCCCAGAGGGAGTAGGACTCTCCTGGCGCGCCACACCTTGGCCGACCAGCCTCCCCCCTCTAGTCCTTTATATACTGAGGCAGAGGCACCCTAGAACACACAAGTTGATCCACGTGATCTATTCCTTAGCCGTGTGCGGTGCCCCCAGCCATCATATTCCTCGATAATACTGTAGCGGAGTTTAGGCGAAGCCCTGCTGCTGTAGTGCATCAAGATCGTCACCACGCCGTCGTGCTGACGGAACTCTTCCCCGACACTTTGCTGGATCGGAGTCCGGGGATCGTCATCGAGCTGAACGTGTGCTCGAACTCGGAGGTGCCGTAGTTTCGGTGCTTGATTGGTTGGATCGCAAAGACGTACGACTACTTCCTCTACGTTGTGTCAACGCTTCCGCAGTCGGTCTGCGAGGGTACGTAGACAACACTCTCCCCCCTCGTTGCTTTGCATCACCATGATCTTGCGTGTGCGTAGGAAATTTTTTAAAATTACTACGAATCCCAACAGTGGCATCCGAGCCTAGGTTTTATGGTTTGATGTTATTTGCACGAGTAGAACACAAGTGAGTTGTGGGCGATATAAGTCATACTGCCTACCAGCATGTCATACTTGGTTCGGCGGTATTGTTGGACGAGACGACCCGGACCAACATTACGCGTACGCTTACGCGAGACCGGTTCCCCCGACGTGCTTTGCACACATGTGGCTTGCGGGCGACTGTCTCTCCAACTTTAGTTGAACCAAGTGTGGCTACGCCCGGTCCTTGCGAAGGTTAAAACGGAGTCTATTTGACAAACTATCGTTGTGGTTTTGATCCGTAGGTGAGATTGGTTCTTGCTTAAGCCCGTAGCAGCCACGTAAAACTTGCAACAACAAAGTAGAGGACGTCTAACTTGTTTTTGCAGGGCATGTTGTGATGTGATATGGTCAAGGCATGATGCTGAATTTTATTGTATGAGATGATCATGTTTTGTAACCGAGTTATCGGCAACTGGCAGGAGCCATATGGTTGTCGCTTTATTGTATGCAATGCAATCGCGATGTAATGCTTTACTTTATTACTAAACGGTAGTGATAGTCGTGGAAGCATAAGATTGACGAGACGACAATGATGCTACGATGGAGATCAAGGTGTCGCGCCGGTGACGATGGTGATCATAACGGTGCTTCGGAGATGGAGATCACAAGCACAAGATGATGATGGCCATATCATATCACTTATATTGATTGCATGAGATGTTTATCCTTTTATGCATCTTATCTTGCTTTGATTGACGGTAGCATTATAAGATGATCTCTCACTAAATTATCAAGAAGTGTTCTCCCTGAGTATGCACCGTTGCCAAAGTTCGTCGTGCCCAGACACCACGTGATGATCGGGTGTGATAAGCTCTACGTCCATCTACAACGGGTGCAAGCCAGTTTTGCACACGCAGAATACTCAGGTTAAACTTGACGAGCCTAGCATATGCAGATATGGCCTCGGAACACGGAGACCGAAAGGTCGAGCGTGAATCATATAGTAGATATGATCAACATAACGATGTTCACCATTGAAAACTACTCCATCTCACGTGATGATCGGTTATGGTTTAGTTGATTTGGATCACGTAATCACTTAGAAGATTAGAGGGATGTCTATCTAAGTGGGAGTTCTTAAGTAATTTGATTAATTGAATTTAAACTTATCATGAACTTAGTACCTGATAGTATCTTGCTTGTTTATGTTGATTGTAGATAGATGGCTCGTGCTGTTGTTCCGTTGAATTTTAATGCGTTCCTTGAGAAAGCAAAGTTGAAAGATGATGGTAGCAATTATACGGACTGGGTCCGTAACTTGAGGATTATCCTCATTGCTGCTCAGAAGAATTACGTCCTGGAAGCACCGCTGGGTGCCAGGCCTGCTGCTGGAGCAACACCAGATGTTATGAACGTCTGGCAGAGCAAAGCTGATGACTACTCGATAGTTCAGTGTGCCATGCTTTACGGCTTAGAATCGGGACTTCAACGACGTTTTGAACGTCATGGAGCATATGAGATGTTCCAGGAGTTGAAGTTAATATTTCAAGCAAATGTCCGGATTGAGAGATATGAAGTCTCCAATAAGTTCTATAGCTGCAAGATGGAGGAGAAAAGTTCTGTTAGTGAGCATATACTCAAAATGTCTGGGTATAATAATCACTTGATTCAAGTGGGAGTTAATCTTCCGGATGATTGCGTCATTGACAGAATTCTCCAATCACTGCCACCAAGCTACAAGAGCTTCGTGATGAACTATAATATGCAAGGGATGAACAAGACTATTCCCGAGCTCTTCGCAATGCTGAAAGCTGCGGAGGTAGAAATCAAGAAGGAGCATCAAGTGTTGATGGTTAACAAGACCACTAGTTTCAAGGAAAAGGGCAAAGGGAAGAAGAAGGGGAACTTCAAGAAGAACAGCAAGCAAGTTGCTGCTCAGGAGAAGAAACCCAAGTCTGGACCTAAGCCTGAAACTGAGTGCTTCTACTGCAAGCAGACTGGTCACTGGAAGCGGAACTGCCCCAAGTATTTGACGGATAAGAAGGATGGCAAGATGAACAAAGGTATATGTGATATACATGTTATTGATGTGTACCTTACTAGAGCTCGCAGTAGCACTTGGGTATTTGATACTGGTTCGGTTGCTAATATTTGCAACTCGAAACAGGGACTACGAAATAAGCGGGCACTGGCAAAGGACGAGGTGACGATGCGCGTGGGAAACGGTTCCAAAGTCGATGTGATCGCGGTCGGCACGCTACCTCTACATCTACCTTCGGGATTAATATTAGACCTAAATAATTGTTATTTGGTGCCAGCGTTGAGCATGAACATTATATCTGAATCTTGTTTGATGCGAGACGGTTATTCATTTAAATCAGAGAATAATGGTTGTTCTATTTATATGAGTAATATCTTTTATGGTCATGCACCTTTGAAGAGTGGTCTATTTTTGATGAATCTCGATAGTAGTGATACACATATTCATAATGTTGAAGCCAAAAGATGCAGAGTTGATAATGAAAGTGCAACTTATTTGTGGCACTGTCGTTTAGGTCATATCGGTGTAAAGCGCATGAAGAAACTCCATACGGATGGACTTTTGGAACCACTTGATTATGAATCACTTGGTACTTGCGAACCGTGCCTCATGGGCAAGATGACTAAAACACCGTTCTCCGGTACTATGGAGAGAGCAACAGATTTGTTGGAAATCATACATACCGATGTATGTGGTCCGATGAATATTGAGGCTCGTGGCGGATATCGTTATTTTCTCACCTTCACAAATGACTTAAGCAGATATGGGTATATCTACTTAATGAAACATAAGTCTGAAACATTTGAAAAGTTCAAAGAATTTCAGAGTGAAGTTGAAAATCATCGTAACAAGAAAATAAAGTTTCTACGATCTGATCGTGGAGGAGAATATTTGAGTTATGAGTTTGGTGTACATTTGAAAAATTGTGGAATAGTTTCACAACTCACGCCACCCGGAACACCACAGCGTAATGGTGTGTCCGAACATCGTAATCTTACTTTACTAGATATGGTGCGATCTATGATGTCTTTTACTGATTTACCGCTATCGTTTTGGGGTTATGCTTTAGAGACGGCCGCATTCATGTTAAATAGGGCACCATCAAAATCCGTTGAGACGACGCCTTATGAACTGTGGTTTGGCAAGAAACCAAAGTTGTCGTTTCTTAAAGTTTGGGGCTGCGATGCTTATGTGAAAAAGCTTCAACCTGATAAGCTCGAACCCAAATCGGAGAAATGTGTCTTCATAGGATACCCAAAGGAGACTGTTGGGTACACCTTCTATCACAGATCCGAAGGCAAGACATTCGTTACTAAGAATGGATCCTTTCTAGAGAAGGAGTTTCTCTCGAAAGAAGTGAGTGGGAGGAAAGTAGAACTTGACGAGGTAACAGTACCTGCTCCTTTATTGGAAAGTAGTACATCACATAAAACTGTTTCTGCGACACCTACACCAATAAGTGAGGAAGCTAATGATGATGGTCATGAAACTTCAGATCAAGATACTACTGAACCTCGTAGATCAACCAGAGTAAGATCCGCGCCAGAGTGGTACGGTAATCCTGTTCTGGAAATCATGCTACTAGATCATGATGAACCTACGAACTATGAAGAAGCGATGGTGAGCCCAGATTCCGCAAAGTGGCTTGAAGCCATGAAATCTGAGATGGGATCCATGTATGAGAACAAAGTATGGACTTTGGTTGACTTGCCCGATGATCGGCAAGCAATTGAGAATAAATGGATCTTCAAGAAGAAGACTGACGCTGATGGTAATGTTACTGTCTACAAAGCTCGACTTGTCGCGAAAGGTTTTCGGCAAGTTCAAGGGATTGACTACGATGAGACCTTCTCATCCGTAGCGATGCTTAAGTCCGTCCGAATCATGTTAGCAATTGCCGCATTTTATGATTATGAAATTTGGCAAATGGATGTCAAAACTGCATTCCTGAATGGATTTCTGGAAGAAGAGTTGTATATGATGCAACCAGAAGGTTTTGTCGATCCAAAAGGAGCTAACAAAGTGTGCAAGCTCCAGCGATCCATTTATGGACTGGTGCAAGCCTCTCGGAGTTGGAATAAACGCTTTGATAGTGTGATCAAAGCATTTGGTTTTATACAGACTTTCGGAGAAGCCTGTATTTATAAGAAAGTGAGTGGGAGCTCTGTAGCATTTCTGATATTATATGTGGATGACATATTACTAATTGGAAATGATATAGAATTTCTGGATAGCATAAAGGGATACTTGAATAAGAGTTTTTCAATGAAAGACCTCGGTGAAGCTGCTTACATATTAGGCATAAAGATCTATAGAGATAGATCAAAACACTTAATTGGACTTTCACAAACAACATACCTTGACAAAATTTTGAAGAAGTTCAAAATGGATCATGCAAATAAAGGATTCTTGCCTGTGTTACAAGGTGTGAAATTGAGTAAGACTCAATGCCCGACCACTGCAGAAGATAGAGAGAATATGAAAGATGTTCCCTATGCATCAGCGATAGGATCTATCATGTATGCAATGCTGTGTACCAGACCTGATGTGTGCCTTGCTATAAGTCTAGCAGGGAGGTACCAAAGTAATCCAGGAGTGGATCACTGGACAGCGGTCAAGAACATCCTGAAATACCTGAAAAGGACTAAGGATATGTTTCTCGTATATGGAGGTGACAAAGAGCTCGTCGTAAATGGTTACGTTGATGCAAGCTTTGACACTGATCCGGACGATTCTAAATCGCAAACCGGATACGTGTTTACATTAAACGGTGGAGCTGTCAGTTGGTGCAGTTCTAAACAAAGCGTCGTAGCAGGATCTACATGTGAAGCGGAGTACATAGCTGCTTCGGAAGCAGCGAATGAAGGAGTCTGGATGAAGGAGTTCATATCCGATCTAGGTGTCATACCTAGTGCATCGGGTCCAATGAAAATCTTTTGTGACAATACTGGTGAAATTGCCTTGGCAAAGGAATCCAGATCTCACAAGAGAACCAAGCACATCAAGAGACGCTTCAATTCCATCCGGGATCTAGTCCATGTGGGAGACATAGAGATTTGCAAGATACATACGGATCTGAATGTTGCAGACCCGTTGACTAAGCCTCTACCACGAGCAAAACATGATCAGCACCAAGGCTCCATGGGTGTTAGAATCATTACGGTGTAATCTAGATTATTGACTCTAGTGCAAGTGGGAGACTGAAGGAAATATGCCCTAGAGGCAATAATAAAGTTATTATTTATTTCCTTATAATCATGATAAAAGGTTTATTATTCATGCTAGAATTGTATTAACCGGAAACATAATACATGTGTGAATACATAGACAAACAAAGTGTCACTAGTATGCCTCTACTTGACTAGCTCGTTAATCAAAGATGGTTATGTTTCCTAACCATGAACAATGAGTTGTTATTTGATTAACGGGGTCACATCATTAAGAGAATGATCTGATTGACATGACCCATTCCATTAGCTTAGCACCCGATCGTTTAGTATGTTGCTATTGCTTTCTTCATGACTTATACATGTTCCTGTAACTATGAGATTATGCAACTCCCGTTTACCGGAGGAACACTTTGGGTACTACCAAACGTCACAACGTAACTGGGTGATTATAAAGGAGTACTACAGGTGTCTCCAAAGGTACATGTTGGGTTGGCGTATTTCGAGAATAGGTTTTGTCACTCCGATTGTCGGAGAGGTATCTCTGGGCCCTCTCG
Organism: Triticum urartu; assembly: GCF_056163025.1. NCBI lineage: Eukaryota > Viridiplantae > Streptophyta > Magnoliopsida > Poales > Poaceae > Triticum > Triticum urartu. Next base: position 497,622,929 of record NC_141878.1, read on the forward strand.
GTAATGCACATCACATAAGCCTTGCAAGCATTGCAACTAATGAGTTAGTTGCAAGATGATGTATTACGGAACGAGTAAAGAGACTTGCCGGCAACGAGATTGAACTAGGTATGGGATACCGACGATTGAATCTCGGGCAAGTAACATACCGATGACAAATGGAACTACGTATGTTGTTATGCGGTCTGACCGATAAAGATCTTCGTAGAATATGTAGGAGCCAATATGGGCATCCAGGTCCCGCTATTGGTTATTGACCGGAGACATGTCTCGGTCATGTCTACATTGTTCTCGAACCCGTAGGGTCCGCACGCTTAAGGTTACGATGACAGTTATATTATGAGTTTAGGCATTTTGATGTACCGAAGGTTGTTCGGAGTCCCGGATGTGATCACGGACATGACGAGGAGTCTAGAAATGGTCGAGACGTGAAGATTGATATATTGGAAGCCTATGTTTGGATATCGGAAGTGTTCCGGGTGAAATCGGGATTTTACCGGAGTACCGGGAAGGTTACCGGAACCCCCCGGGAGCTAAATGGGCCATGATGGGCCTTGGTGGAAAAGAGAAGAGGCAGCCCTACATGGGCTGCGTGCCTCCCCCTTCCCCTTGTCCTATTAGGACTAGGAGAGGTGGCCGGCCCCCTCTCTCTCTTTTCCCCCTCCGCGAATCCTATTCCAACTAGGATTGGGGGGGGGGGGGAATCCTACTCCCAGAGGGAGTAGGACTCTCCTGGCGCGCCACACCTTGGCCGACCAGCCTCCCCCCTCTAGTCCTTTATATACTGAGGCAGAGGCACCCTAGAACACACAAGTTGATCCACGTGATCTATTCCTTAGCCGTGTGCGGTGCCCCCAGCCACCATATTCCTCGATAATACTGTAGCGGAGTTTAGGCAAAGCCCTGCTGCTGTAGTGCATCAAGATCGTCACCACGCCGTCGTGCTGACGGAACTCTTCCCCGACACTTTGCTGGATCGGAGTCCGGGGATCGTCATCGAGCTGAACGTGTGCTCGAACTCGGAGGTGCCGTAGTTTCGGTGCTTGATCGGTTGGATCGCGAAGACGTACGACTACTTCCTCTACGTTGTGTCAACGCTTCCGCAGTCGGTCTGCAAGGGTACGTAGACAACACTCTCCCCCCTCGTTGCTTTGCATCACCATGATCTTGCGTGTGCGTAGGAATTTTTTTGAAATTACTACGAATCCCAACAGTAACGAGCAAAGAGACACAAATATGGAACATAAAACAACATAGGCATGCATTATCATATACCCAAAAGCAGAACATGTTCGTTCTAACTACTATGGTCATCCTATCACCACATCCAAAAAAGAGTGTAATCGTATCACCGGTAGTTTGCCATCAGCATGTGTGGTTGGTATATACCATTTCATCAACATATACAAGCCAACAATAGTTTGGCAAGCCCTAGGTACCACAAAATGTACATCATCCTTGTCATTGTCATCGTCGATCATTAGGCATGCCGTCACCACCACAAGAAACAACACTACTAGTAGTGATTGCCCAATCAGTTCCTAAGCCAGAGCACCCTATGGGCGTCCGCCATGGCAACAAACTCAACACCTTGTGCCATGTTGTCCATCAGGTGGCTAAGAGCAGCCATCAAAGCCTCCAAAATGAAGCCACCTTGCTTCATGACGGTGATGTACAAGTCAGGGTGGACGTCAACGGACTTGCTCTCCCTAATGGCGGTTGCGACACATCCTTGTCGACATTAGTCATGCTGCTAAAGACGCTAAGCTCCTCGTCCATCAAGCCTCATGTTGGTGCAATTGTGTGCCCCAAGAGTTTTGGATATTGTTGGACAAAAACAGTGAGGGACTAATATGTTTGCTAGTGAACATAGAGAATTTGGGTCATTGGAATTCAGATGAGCCTACTATAAACTCAGAAGATAAATATCTATGACACAGAGAAGAATGCTAAAGCAATCTAGAAGATTGCTATCGAAGAGATTGCGTGACGGAAATGACCCCCCCCCCCAAAAATGTTGACCCAAAGCAATTGCTATAGAGTGCGGCCCGAGAGCCTTGACTGCAGATGAGAAGGATGAAGACGAAGAAAAGACGTAGCATGTTTTTCTGTAGTTCATTTTCTCTTAGTTGGGTCATAGGGCCACCGTACTATTAAGAGGGGTTGAAGTGTTTCGAAACTTATGTTTCTCTGATTCTTAACTGAAACATATCCCAAGTGAGTTGAGAGAAATCTCTTTGTGCTTCGAGACATTTACTTATTAGTCAGAGACGATGATCTTCTGGGCTGCGAGAGAAATGTTTGAACCGAGGAGTCAGATTTGCCTGTTCCTCAAATAAAGTTGTCGGGTGCGTTTGAAATCCGATTGTTAGATATGTGTGGTTGGCCATTGAGGGAGTCCTGGACTAGGGGGTCCTTGGACGTCTGGGCTATGTGCTATGGGCCGGACTGATGGGCCGTGAAGATACAAGATCAAGGACCTTCCCCCGTGTCCAGATGGGACTCTCCTTGGCGTGGAAGGCAAGCTTGGCGTTCGGTATGAAGATTCCTTTCTCTGTAAACCGAATCTGTACAACCCTAGCCCCCTCCGGTGTCTATATAAACTGGAGGGTTTAGTCCATAGAGATAATCATAATCGTACTGGCTAGACATCTAGGGTTTAGCCATTACGATCTCGAGGTAGATCAACTCTTGTAAATCCTATACTCATCAAAGTCAATCAAGCAGGAAGTAGGGTATTACCTCCATTAAGAGGGCCCCAACCTGGGTAAACATCATGACCCTTGCCTCCTGTTACCTTCGATCCTTAAACGCACAGTTCGGGACCCCCTACCCGAGATCTGCCGGTTTTGACACCGACAGTCATTGTCTGGACGTCGTCTCCTTAATGGTCATTTCGCCCTCGGGATTGCTCCGGCTATAAATAGCCACCATGTGCCTTTCGGGTTGGTCGGTTGCTCCATGTGGTCTTGAAAAGTTTGTCATAGCACCCTCTCTCCAAAAGATTTGAGTGAATCCACTGAGAGCAAAATCCGGAGCCAAATATTTAGATAGTGGTTCAGAGTCACAAAGATCTAAGTCTAGAATGCTATGCCTATTTCCCTGTCCGTACGCCATGGAAATTTTGCGCTAAATTTAATCTAACTCTTGTTCAAAAAGGAAGAGAAATTTCTAGCTTGTGACGTCGATGTCTTCATTGCTTCAGTGACATGTGGGTTCACCAATGACGAGTCGCCAAGGCATAGTACCAACATGAATTCAATGGAAATTTTGATGTGATGGAGAGGCATATACAAATGAGTGAATAGCAACCAAGAAAACCGAGATCTTACCCAGAATTGCTTGGTTACTGGGAATTTTTTTGACTTCATAGTTTTAGAATTCTCCTAATGTATGTGAATGGTCTGTTTTTATTGACAGATCTGAACGCCTCGATCACTATCTGATTCATATCGAGTTAAATATATATAACCGCCTAAGCTCTCACATTTGGACCAAAGCACCCCTGGACTCAAATTTAGCTTAGTTAATCCCATAAACCTGCATAAACCAGACAAAGCATGCAACCCCCTATGCATCATTTGGTGGTTTTGGACGGCGGTTTTGGGAAGTGGCAAATGACTCATGCCGGCGAGGTGTGGAAGATGGGTAGAAAACGCGCAAAACGTTCGAGCGCCTTCAGAATGAGCGTGTAGAGGAAATCCTCTTTCCCCTTTCTTCTTCCCCAGCTAGCTAGGGTTAGTGTTCGTTTGCTCAAGCACGACCCATGGTGGTGCGCAACACAAGAAGCTCTAGTTCATCCCGATCATAAGCGTCTTCACGGACCCTCTGCAATGTTGGTCCACTGATCCCCAACAGAGAGTTGTCGTATCTACGACACGCCGCTCGATTGCACTTGCAGATTGAAGACCCCTCGATGGAATTGCTAGAGCGATGACAATCATGGAACATATAACAAATGCAGGAGAAGGAAGGTAAGATTTCTCATGGTGTCTCTCTTCGGGTAGGTCGCCCCATATCTTGCAATGTTCTATCTTCTCTGGTCATTTGATTTAGGATTTTTTTCTCATTTTTTTGTAAGATTGGAGATGTTGGATATTCTAAGTGGTGGGACAAACCGACGCCACCATTTCTATGGCAACTCATCCTAGACTTGTGTGATGCAGTTTGGGAGCAAAGGGAACAGAACATTTGGCTCAGAGATGAACCAGAGAAAGAGAGAAGAGAAGTCTCAGACCATGATCTTACCAAAGCAATGCACAAGTTTGAAATGTAGCAATTGTAGGATCAGTTGTAGATCCCAAATCATTGAAGATGAAGTCGAATTGGAGTTGGTTTAGCAATATTTTATGGTTTATTTCCATTGCTTTAGCTATGTATGTTGGTAGGGCTATGTTAGGCTAGTGAGAACGAGAATATGTCTAAAAATAGCAACAAATTGTCTACATAGAAGTGTGAGAAAAATCATGTTGTATCACTACCAATGGTCCGAATATTGTCCTGAAAAATGCACTACTTTGTCTTTCTGAAATGAGTTGGTCCGAATATTTGTGAGTATTTCTTTTGAATTTCATGTTTTTTTTTGTATTTTTCCAAAATGCCAACGTTTGACGGTCAACTGGTCGACCGCGAACCGGACGTCAAGTGCGAGCACGTGACCTGCCACGCGAGCAACTGTGTGAGCTTTGCTTCACTAGGCGGCGCCGCGGGCGCTGAGCAGGAAGTCTCCTAGTTGCTGGGCACATTTATATATCGCTTATAGCAAGACAGACGGCTGCCTCGGCCATGAGCATGTTACAAGGAGCCGATGGTGGCAGTAGGGACATGGGTCGTCATGCTAACGTCACTCAAATTTTCTTTTTTACTTTTATTTATATTTCAAAAATAATAATTTACTTAAAAAATACAAACCATGAATTTAGAAAATGTTAACACGGTATAAAACTATGATAGCATATTTAGAAATATTCATAAATTTTAAAAAATGTTCGTGACAATGAAAAAAGTCCAGACGTTTCAAAAAAATGTATTCGATTTTTTTAAAGTGTGTATACAAAGTAATTTGTTTGTACCATTAAAAAATGTACATGATATTTTAATGAAATATTCCTGTATTTCGCAAAAAAAATTGTGATGTTTTAAAACTGTTTATACAATGAAAACAAATAGGTTTTAAAAATGTACGTGAAATTTTGAAGAAATATTCAGGTGTTTCCAAAAGATATCCATCAATTTGTTAAAAAATGGTTGCAATGTACAAAAATGCTCACATAGTTTTTTTTTTCTAAATATTTCCATTGAAAAATGTTCAACGTGTATTTAAAAAATGTTGCCATGTATACAAAAAAGTGTTCAAACCATGTATCTTTTTAAATGGACATCATGCATTTGACAAATGTCCAACATGTATCAAAAAATATTTCACATGTGTGCTAAAAATGTACGCTGTGTACTGAGAAAAGGTAGACATGTGCTAGAAAAAGATAACCAATAAAAACCGACAAAGAAACAAAAATAAAAGCAAAGAAAACCAAGAAAAAAACTAAGTATAATATAGAAAGAAAACCGAAGAAAAGCACTGAAAATATAAGAAAAAACTAAAGGATAATGAAGAAAAGAGAACAACAAAAGAAAACCGGTGAAGAAAAGAGAAAACAAGAGAAAACAAGAAAGAACAAAATCCGATGGGAACTTGAGGAGAGGGTAGCCTACAGCGACACCAGAGGCAGCAAGCTACCTACCTGCCTTGATGGCCGGTTCGATAGTCTCCCGCTCGTAGGTGATTCGTAATAGAAATCGATATGGGCAAAAGATAGCTCTCGCGCTAGTAGGTTCCCAAAACCGGAGGTGCAGAAAGTTACAACTTACAAGGACCGGTGCGGGAGGCGCTTGAGCGGCGCGTACCAACAAGGAAGAATTTTCTAAAGAATAAAAACAAGGAAGAAACCAGCGCTAAATAGGAAATCGCCGCTCTGGCGTCCGCGATCGATTCTGAATCCATGGGCAGACCCCTTTAAATTCAATCCCGTCCCGCCTCTTCTTCACCCTCCGCAATTAGTTTCGATGGGGCAACGTGCAAGGCGAAATAGGGCTCGCCGTCGCCCTGCTCTCCCTCGTCCTGCTTCTGCTGCTTCTCCCCCTCCTCCCCTGGGACGTCGTACGCCGACCTTTGTGAGTCTCCCGCCTCCATCTTCCTCTCCTCTCTCAATCTGAATGCCACCCATACGTGAGTATTTCTTGAGAATAAGAAACGAAACCCTAGCCTTACCATGCCGTGCCCCAGCACGAACAGAGGGCTTTAGCTGATATATCAATCTGAATGCTCTACAATCCTGCTGCTTGCCTGAGTTTGATTCACTTCTGTTTTTTCTCTCCAACAGGTCGCTGGCTGGGGCAGAGTGGCGTAATATTGGTGCTCTTTGAGACGCCCTATGGATTTGCAGTCTTGCATTATGATGGGGTCAAACTTTTTTGTGCAAATGCCTTGGAGGTACCTATGTCCCCCTCTTGCTTTCTTATTCTTCCCTTTATTTTATTTATTTATTAATTGATATACTTGCCTGCCCTTGCCCTCCTTTGTCATCCTTCTAAATTTTGTCTGGATTAATTGCAAGATATCTGGTTAGAATTCATCGACATGCCCAGGGCACGAATGGTCGGTACCTCTTATTTCAATCTTGCATCATATTCCCATGTTCTTTAATTTATGTTTCGCCCCCCCTCTTAATTGAAGAGACAAAATGAAAGAATTCAGGCACATTATATTGGCCATTAGTTGTTTTCTTTTCTTTCTTTCTTTGCAAGTACTCCCTCTGTCTCAAAATAAATGTCTTGATACTAACTTTAGTACAAAGTTGTACTAAAGTTGAGAGACACTTATTTTGGGACGGAGGGAGTAGGCTATTAGTTGTCTGACCAATTATATGTATAGTTGTATACCAGTCCTAAAAACACATTCTCAGGTAACTGCTAGCTAGGATGATTGAGGCCTGACGTGATATTTGTACCGATCAGAAAAATGAGTGGGATCTGATACTCTTTTGAGCAAGAGTAGGAACTTAGTATTCAGGCTTACTCGATCAGAGATTTCATGCTCCTGTTTGTTTTCTTCTCCAAGTACTATTTGTTCCTCTTCTTAAGAATCAATGCCTCCAGCCTTTCCCCTCTATGTTCGTTCTATCCTCCTGTTAGTTCTTGCAACTAGTACTTCTTTGATTCCCTCTACTATCAGGTCTGACTTGATTTTTCCTCAAGAAGTGTTCCTGATAGCTGGCCAAGTAAAGTGGATAACAGATTATTTGAGTGAGCGAGCAGCGCACAATAGGAAATACAGTATACGAAGCTAAAAAGGGGGGATTTGACCGCAAATTGGATAACAACGTTAACTAATATGTCTTCTGTTACAGACATTATGATAATTATAATTATCAGGAGTGAAAAGGGTTTAACATATCAGTTAGACTAAAGGGTAAACGGTTAAGGATAGGATTTTTGCGAGGAGCATCGCAATAAATACCTTCTACCAAATGACACAACTATCATATGTTTTTAAAATGGCACACATCGCATTATCTTAGCGAATGAACCTATTCTGAATTAGACTGCAATAATTTGATAACGATGACTTAAATAGACTACATCTTTACAGTCGAGGCCTGCTAACATGAATCCTGTTTGGTCATGATTGAGACATGGCATGGTGTATGACTGATTATTTGTTTTCCCTGCTAACATGCATGCTCGTCTTTGTGTTTTTCCTTTATCAGACTGTTAATTTTAAAGAATTTCAAATTTTTGATGACAAGGCCAGGACCATTAATAGTGATGGTGTTTGTTCGGAGCTTGCTGAGATGATCAAGAGGCCGCTCTGGCCTGGTCAGAAACTTGCTGTTGGAAAGCAGGAATATAAAGACATCATTGAAGCAAGTTTGGTGAGTGTAAGCTTCCTTATAGAATGTAAACTTCCCATGTATGCTTCTTGTGAACAGTTTGAGCACAATTTTTGTTCTGGATTAATTTATTTTTGCTAGGGAATTCATTGCCTGTTCAATGAAACTGTGCTGGAAGTAATGTGGGGCTTGAAGAATCTCATCAAGATGTTAGTGCCTGATGAAAAAATTGGAACTGACTAATGAGGACCGCCTCCAGATCAGCCAAGGAATGAAATCGGTCCTGGATCGTCATGGCGTTGAGGTCGATGCCAACTTGGTGAGCTCATCACTTCCTTTCCTGTGCCTGAGATGGTTTGCTCTCTGCCATGTACTGTTACTCTTTTCGATAGTTTGTGCGCTTCCCTCTTCAAGCCACCAACGCAAGTATTTGTACGTTATTCTCGTAGCAAACTTTGCCCTTTGTGTTTTTTCTGTTAGCTAGAGATGAAGTAGTGTTCCTTTTATGCAGGTTAATTCAGACATCGTTGATATTGCATCTACCGTGTATGAGTGTGATCTTCTTGTGGGTTCACGTGATGCATTGTTGTAGCATTATGGTAACAAGCTTGCGGTGGTATCAGGAATTGACTCTAAGAATTGGGGCAAACTGAAACCTGCAACTGCTCTTAAGTTAATATGTTATCCTGAAGAGGAAAATGTAAGTTACGATCTTGAAGGCGATCCTGAAGAGGAAAATGTAACTGGCGATCCTGAAGAGGATAATGTAACTGGCGGTCTTGAAGAGGTAAATTGTAATATTTAGCAAATGTTTTCTCGGATTTCTCGAAAATAATGTATCACGGCTTGTGGTTGTGCATGTGATGTAAATTTCTCGTTGCAAGTAATGAGTTTCAAACTTTTTTTTGTCTATTCTCTTTTAGATGCTGTCAAAGACCGAGGTAGAAAAATTGATGGCTGATGTAGATCACTATGAAGATAAGCTCGACAAGCGGACTTGCTTGGACATGTACCAAACAATTGTGTGGGGTTATGGAATTAGGCTTGAGGCACTAGAATAGTTGGGTTCCATGGTCAAGGAGGCAAAAAAAGGTTTGAAGCTGCACCAGGGGCCCATGGCCAAGGAGGCAGAACAAGAATTGAAGCTGCAACCCGAGGGGGTACATGGTCAAGTAGGCAAAAGAAAATTTGAAGCCGCACCAGGGGTGTTGGATGCAGCAGATGGATGGAGACAGAAAACAAAATTTTAGACAAACCAACATCTTGTTTGGTGATTTAAAGTGTAGGATAGGGGCAATTCGGTATCTACTCTTAGATGACATGTTTGGCTAGACTGGCATTGTGTTTGGCTAGACTGACCTCTTTATACTTCCTATTTTCAGGGGCCAAGCCAAACCCAACAAGAAAGCAAAGCTGAATAAGCCGATCGATGATGTCAATCCATCTGAACTAGAGAAACAACAACTAGAATCTTCTCATCCAACTGCAGAAGCCGCCATTGATGACCAACCACCAGAAGATCATGAAGCCTCCATAGACCATATGGATGTTGAACCAGTGATTTCTAAGCCGCTGAGCCCAGCTAAGCCCATCAAAGAAAAAACTGACGATGTTGTGGTTACTGGGTTTGGTTACACATCACCGGATAACCCCACTGTCTTATCAAAACACAGCGCCAAGGAAGAAATTTCTGCTGAAGATAAAGGCAAGTGGAAGGTAGATATGGATAGCTATGCCCATTTCAGTGCCCAAGACCTCCACTCTGGTTACTTGAACCGCCTGTATACCAACCGCGACTTTGAAGCCGGCTTAGTAAATCTGATGAAGGAGCGCTATGAGGTAAACGTTGCCACTCCTTTATATATGAATATACACTACAAAAAAAAGACACATCCGTGATATTTTGGGCCGAACGAATTTTTTTTCTGTCATACATATGACACTTCTATGATGATAATTGTGACAAAACCCGGTATCATCATAGATGTGGTGGGCTCCTACTTCTATGACAAAAAATCATGACAAAAAAAGGGCTTTTCGTCCTGGGCGGGCCGGAGACGCAGCTGCATGACATTCTTTGGGCCGTCCATGACGGAAAAAACCATGGTAGAAGCGAGGGGGAGGAAAATTTCGGGGAGTTCCCGGTTACGGTGGGAGGTCGGGGGCCGAGCGATGCACATTTCTCTCGTACACGTACACGCGTGTGTGCGAGGCGTTGGCTCTAATTGAACCCGAGCGAGGCGTTGGGCTCTAACTGAACCCGAGCGATTGCACTGCAGGCTACGCGTTACTGAACCCATTGTTGAGGAAATCGTTAACTGGTAGCTGCTCGGTCGGCTGGTGAGTAGGGGATTAATAGGCTAATCGGCAAGTTAATCGGCCATTTAATGAATTAATCGGGTGATTTATCGGGTAATCGGCTACTCGGGGACCCTATGAGTAGGGATTAATCGGCAAGTTAACTGGTTAATCGGATGAATTCTTGAACAGGGACTGAACCTGAGCGATCGATCGATGGCTGTTAACTGAACCCGATCGAGTGATTCCTTCGCTACTGCTGCTAACTGAAGCCGATCGATTGGATGAACAGTGAGCGTTGCGCGCGGGGGGGGGGGGGGGATGGATGAACAGTGAGCGGTGGCGTTGCCTCTAGATGAACAAGACCCCGTGGTGTGGAGGGCTGGATGAACAGTAGACGATGGAGGGGTGCCCGTGGAGGGGTGGTTGAACAGGACCCCGTGGTGTGGAGGGCTGGATGAACAGTAGACAGTGGAGGGGTGCCCGTGGAGGGGTGGTTGAACAGTAGCCGGTGGAGTAGCGTGCGGTGGAGGCTGGATGAACAGGAGCCCGTGGAGGCCGGAGGAGGTCGAAGGTAGCCCGTGGAGGCTCGATGAGGTCGACGGTGGAGATGAACAGTATCCAGTGGAGTCCCGTTTTGCGGTACGCCACACCCCTGCCGATGAACAGGACCCCCGTTTCAACCGTAGGAGGTCCGTTTCGTCCGTTTTGCGGTACGCCACACCCCTCCCGATCAACAGGACCCCCATTTCGACCGTAGGAGGTCCGTTTCGTCCGTTTTGCGATACGCCACACCCCTCCCGATCAACAGGACCCCCGTTTCGACCGTAGGAGATCCGTTTCATCCGTTTTGCGGTACGCCAGACCTCTCCTGATCAACAGGACACCGTTCCGAACGTAGGAGGTCTGTTTCCTCCATTGTGCGGTACGCCAGACCTCATTTCCATCGCCTATTCCGTCCAAGCCCTCTCGATGAACACGACCACGCATTCCGTTCCGACCCAGCCGGTTGGCTCCCACGCGTTCTGTTGCCTCCCGATGAACACGACGCATTCCGTTGCCTCCCCATGAACACGACGCATTCCGTTGCCTCCCCATGAACACGACGATGACGCTATTTCTCCGTTTCGATCCAGCCATGTACATGAGCCCTGGCCGTACGTATGCGCGAGTAGGCGTTCGAGACCCGGCCCGTATGTACACATACGTGGCCGTATTTTCTTTATTGCACCCTGGCCGCTGTACATACGTGTACATGCTACGTGCGCGCCTCTACTACGACACGTACGCGCCTCTACTACGACACGTGCGCGCCTCTACATCCACCAGTATATATGTACGTACACGTTCGCGAACAGAATGACAACACTACGTACGCTTCGACCAGGTGGGTCCCGACTGTTAGACACTTCCTTGCCTGCGAAGATGTAGCTGGTGGGTCCTAGCAGTCAGGGGGGCAAATCGTTTTTTTGCCCGGACACACTTCCTTGCGTGCGAAGATGTAGCTGGTGGGTCCCAGCAGTCAGGGGGAAACATTTTTTTCACGAAATACAGTGGCCCGTCCGGTGGGTCCCAGCTTTCAGGTGGAGGAATCATTATTTTCCGCATAATAAGGAGGCACTTCCTTGCTACGGTCGTGGACCCAGCTGTCAGCCTCTCCACGTACAGTCCATGTCCGATGGAAGTCGTTCCTTGACCATGTTGACCAGGCCGCGCCGAGAGCACCATGGCGGTGGACGACGGTGAGGCCTAGGAAGGGGATGACGCGGAGCCGGGGAAGACGCGGCAGTGGAAGCCCGCGCGGAGAGGAGTACGAGGGTTCACTGGTTCAGCTGCGATGTGAGGCTGCCGTCGCCGCAGGGCCTGGCCAGCGGTGGGAATAGTAGGGGGCGGTGAGGCCTCCACGGTAACACAACCGGCCACGGGAGGCAGGAGCATGCGGCACGACTGGCGCTGCTTTGGGCGGCTGGAGCAAGAAGACCAGAGGTTGAAGAAGCACTACGGCCGTTGGATGGACATCGTACGGTCACTGGAGCTAGAATCGTTCATATTGACTAAGTTGACAAAGCCCTCCGTCCCCGTCAACTTAGTTGGCCCACAAGTCATCCTCCCACTATGGTGGGTCCCAGCTAGCCGGGGGTATTCATTTTTATGCGTAATAAGGAGGCACTTCCTTGCGTGCGAAGATATAGCTGGTGGGTCCGACATGTCAGCGGGGGCAACGTTTTTTTTGCGAAATACAGAGGCCCTTCCGGTGGGTCCCAGCTGTCAGGTGGAGGAATCATTATTTTGCGTGTACAGTCCATGGCCGATGGATGTCGTTCGTTGACCACGTTGACCAGGCCGCACCAAGAGCACCATGGCGGTGGACGACGGTGAGGCCTAGGAAGGGAACGACATGGAGCCGGGGAAGACTCGGCAATGGTTGCCCACACGGTGGGGAGTACGAGGGTTTAATGGTCCGGCTGCCGTCGCCGGAAAATAACAGGAGGTGTGGGTGAGTAGAGGAATGGCCTGGCCAGCAATGAAGTAGGGTGGGGCGGTGCGGCCTGTGCGGCAGCACAGCCGGCCATGAGAGGTGGGAGCAGGCAGTCCCACCAGAGCTGGTTTGGGCGGCTGGAGCCAGAAGATCAGATATTGAAGAAGCAGCACGGCCACTGCTGCTAGAATCGTTTGTGGACTAAGTTGACAAAGTCAAAGTACACGTCAACCTAGTAGACCCACAAGTCAGCCTCCAAATCTGTCCCAAACAACATACAACCCGAAATTTCTAGCCAGATTCAAATTAATTTTAAATCTAAATATACCTTAATTTAAATTCAGTGACATTTTACCTGCACAAAAACAATGAAATTGAAAATATCAAAATCCGAAAGAAAACAATATTTTGGAACTAATTGCCTGTTTGCTGTATTTTTTCATTTTACAGCCCATTTATTATTACTTATAGCCCATTTCTTATTACTTATAGCCCATTTTCTAGGCAAAATGCATCCCTCCTCGTCTTGAAAGATTTCCGGCCCAGCAAGGCGTAGAAAAGCAAGTAGGCCTACGTTGGTTATTCCGCAAAAAACAAAATAGCTGGCTAGCCATTTTCAGAAAGGAAAAAACAAACTGGGCTGGTCATGTGCTAAACATATGAAATAAAAGCCTGTGCTAGACGGGCCACAGGTCCCGCACAACCCAGTTGATACCCTTCTCCGTCCCGAAAAAACAAAATTACTGCGCGCACTGTTGGGTCCCTACTGTCATCCTCACCATGTACAGTCATCTCCTTATTCCTCTCAGTTGTTGACCATGTTGACAACACCAGAGGGCGGCGTTGCGACGAGCGAACCAAGGCGGAGGACAATGGTGAGGCCTCAGAAGGGAACGAACAGGAGCCGGGGAAGATCACAACCAGCCGTGGGAGGCGGGAGCAGGCGGTCCCGCCAGCGCTGGTTTGGCTTTGGCGGCTCGAGGAAGAAGAGACTGAAGAAACGTGACTGACATTGAATGTCAATCCAACGGTCAAGGTTGGCACAATCGTTTGTTGACTAAGCGGACACCAAGTAGCATACTTTTTTATATATAGGAAGAAAACTGCGAGGAAAATGCGTTCGTCTACCGTCCTCCTCACAGGGAACGTTCGCCACATAAGTGACTAGCACCCTTGGTTTTCAACCGAGAGGTCTTGGGGTTCGAGTCCCAGGAACTCTCAATTTTGTCCTCCTTCCTCGCAAAAAAGGGAAAGAAAATCAAAGACTTGGGAAGGCGTACAGAACAAGCTAGTGTACCACTAAAGAGACATTGCCGAGTTTTAGAAAAAAGAAAGACGTGCTCCTGTAGCTGGTTCGAATCCAAACCTAGACTATGACTATATATGGTGCTATGCTAGTCTGCAAGTAATGAAACTGACATATCCAATGTTCGCTTCTCCTCTTCTCTAATTACTCTGCCTAGCATCAGAAGCTATGGCCGCAGCAACCATGTCCGCTGGCTGCTCGTCCACCTGCTCTTCAGCAGGCAACAACCAGATACGCGCCAATTCGCCACCCGTACCATCGCCTGTGGGTCTCATCACACCCCCGCTGGCACGCGCACCGCAGCCGATTGCTCATCGCAACCCGCTGCCGTTGGTGTGGTGCCACTGGTGCAAATCATGCAGAGTCATCCGTCGCGTCTCAACCACAATCCGCAACCCTGGCCGAGTCTTCTACAAATGCCCGAATCATGGGGTAATAATATATTTAAGTGTTGTTTTGCTGCTTTCAGTTGCTGATTTTTTAATAGTTTGGTTGATGATCTTCCAATTTGATTCATGCAGAAAAGGGAAGATTCGTGTGATTTGTATTTCTGGGAAGTTGCTGATGTGGGGGAAGGCAACTACGCTGATTATTTGGTTAGCCGAGGAATCCCAATACCAGCAGGTTGGGGTGTTGGACAAGTAACTAAAGGAATGACAGAAGAGGAAGATGCAGAGCAGAAGGTTAAAGATGCAGTTCCTCTGATCATGGCCAAGCAACAGCTGCTGAACGGCCTTGACAGCAATGAGGAGATGAAAGAGCTTGTGAAGATAATGGGCAAAATCAATGTGCTCTATAGGATGATTGTCTCTTTATTTGCAGTGTATGTAGCACTCGTGATGTATTCAGTGGCTACGACATAAGCACTTTGCTGAAACTAGTAATGAATGAAACCTGTGTAGCAGGCTGGGTGCAGTGTTGTGAACATCTAATTATTTCTATTAACGGAAATCAGGGCGTATCCCCTTTTGCTCATATAAATAAATAGCAGAGGCCCTGTTGGGTCAGCTTTGTTCTCATTCGAAGACGTCGAGCAAATTGCAGTCCAATAGCAAACTATGTCATCAAATTCATGTTTCACAGCCAAATATGAGTACAACTAAACAACAATGTCATCATGTTTTAGTTGTCATACAATCATCAAACACAAATGAGCATACATAACAAGTGATGTTCTCACAGAAAAATACTAAACAACATGTTCATCAGGTTTCAGTTGTCATAGCAAACACAATTTCACATAGTAGATAAAAAAACGTCTTCTGACAGGAAAATACGACAAAAACAATGTAATCATCATCCGCAGCAGCAGCGTCAACATCTTCGCCATGTGTATCAGTCTGAATCGTAATTCCCCACGGTGTCATCTTCTTCTTCGTCCTCAACGTCCTCGAACGTTGGCTTCTTCTTGATCAACTCTTATATGTCCACAACATGACAGACAATCTTTTCGCCGGCGTCATTGACGTGATGGTTCTCAAAGATATTAGGAACATCTGTGTTATCTTGTACATCAGGAGCAGTGTAAGCATCATATTGTTGTGCAACTTCATTAAATGAATTCCTCTGCTCAAACCTTTGCAATACTCTCTAGTCATCACTACATGCAAATGTGTCTTCCAAAAAAATATCTGTGTTGCTTGATTTGCCAAAATAAAAGGCTCGTTGGTCTGGTACGCCGCCTTAACATTGATGGATTTGAAATAATCATCAGCTCTGGGTTTTGCAATCCTGAAAAACAGGTTATACCAACGACAGCACAACAAAACCACACACCGATGATCCTCGAAACTGGAGATATACTGCAACTGAACAGTGTCTGTTATGTTAGCATACATTTCAGTTGTCTCTTTGTCAAACGTATTCGTGCTCATGATGGCACTGTTTTGTGTCTTCCTGCCTTCGTCTTGTGCAAGGGTGTTGTAGCGCACATCTCCAACAACGCAAGATTCATAATGTCTTACCCGAGTATCAGGACCCATTGCTAGTGAGTAAAGGGCATCATCAACTGCCTGCCCATCCTCCCGCATCTTCTTAACCTATGGTTAGAAAATAGACAAGCTGATCATCTTATGTACTCAATATATTAAAAAAACTGACAGTGCACTTCAAAAGCTTACATGGTTCTTGAACCATTTCGCAAATCCTGCCATAACCAGTTTGTCAATGTTTCTTGGATTTTGCGGCAGTAACTCCTCTTTGTAGATGCTGCACAACATAGTGATCGCGTCAAACATCTAAATATATAAGAATGTGCTGCAAGTTTAGTAGCTGCAGTACTGCACTTACTTGATATAAGGTAGTATCTCAGGACAGTTATTCAACACATACCAAACCATTTTGTCCAAATCTTTAGGTTTGTCCTCTTGTCGACTCTTCCCTGTAACTCGAACAGAATAATCGAAAACATTGAGCCCGGGATTGTTTTCACCCACCTCTTTGCTAAGCTGATCAGTTGTTTCAATGTATTTTGAGCAGAATGTCAACGCTTTTGTAGCAATGTAGGCCTCTGCAATGGAACCCTCGGGTCTAGCTCTGTTCCTAACATAGCCCTTGAAAGTGCCTAGCCTCCTTTCAATAGGGTACATCCAGCCATACTGTACTGGACCTCTAAGTAGTGCCTCATCAGGTAGATGAATAGCCAAATGCACCATCACATCAAAGAAGGCTGGAGGATATATCTTCTCAAGGTCACATAGGATAGTTCGTATCTTGTCTCTAAGATGCTCCAAAGCATCTATCTTGATATTCCTACTGCAGAGTTCCCTGAAGAATTGTCCCAACTCTGCAACTGCTCTGTATAAGTCAGGGCGGCTCAATCCTCTAAGGATAACAGGTAAAACCCTTTGAAGTAGGACGTGGCAGTCATGAGTTTTCAACCCTTGTACCTTGTTTCCATCTGCACTGACTCTCCTTTCAGGGTTGGAAGCAAATCCATGTGGGAATCTCACACGTGACAGGACCTCGCAGAATTCTTTTCTTTTTACCTTGTCCAAGACGTACACAGCTGGTGCCATATCCCGTGGTTTAGCTTCATCTTGCACCTGCAAATCCTTTCTGATACCCAGGTGTGTCAAATCAATCCTAGATTTTAAGGTACCTTTCGTATTGCCTTCAATATTAATAAGTGTGCCGATAATGCTGTCACATATATTTTTCTCGATGTGCATCACATCAAGATTATGCCGCAGATCCAAATATTTCCAATACTCCAAGTCCCATAAAGTGGACCTGCGGGTAAACAATAATCTCTCTTCTACCCTGCCACGCTTCCTTTTCCCGCTACCATTACCAGGATGGTTTCCTGGTGTAATATGCCTGACCTTCTCTAATTCCACTTGCAACTCATCGGTGGTGAGCCTCTTTGGCGCATCACGGTTTTCATGCTTTGCATTGAACACATGTCTTCGGTATTTTCTAGGATGCGGCTTGTCCTTGGCAAGGAAACAACGGTGTCCAATGTAACAGATCTTGCTAAGTATTGCGTATGACAGCGGATTCCTGTCACAGCGAACACATGCATTGTAACCATGTGTCGTTCATCCTGACATAGTGCCCAAAGCCGGATAATCATGGATGCACCAAATTATAACAACACGCAGAAAGAAATCAGCTGGTGGGCTGCTATATAGGTCTCTAGTGAGAACACCCTTCCATAGGTGTTGAAGTTCCTCCACAAGAGGCTCCATGAACAAATCAAAATCCTTTCCAAGACTTTTTGGACCTGGGATGAGCAAGGCCATCATGTAGTTTGATTCTTTGGTGCAGACATTTGGAGGCATGTTATAAGGGATAACAAGCACTGGCCACATGCTATATGTGGCGCTCTGGTGGCCAAATGGGTTAAATCCATCTGAAGCTAAGCCAAGTCTAATGTTTCTCGGGTCAGCAGCAAACTCTTTGTGTTTATCATTGAAGCTTTTCCACTCACTACCATGAGATGGATGGCTCATTACATTCTGATCTCTATACTCCTGGTTCCTAGAATGCCACAATACATCCTCTCTTGTTTCAGCATCATGAAACAACCTCTGCAATCTTGGTGTAATTGGAAAATGTCTCAGAACATTATGAGGAATCCTCTTCACAGCATCGCCATCTTTCCATCTTGATGATTTGCATTTCGGGCATTCACTTAAGTTGGCATAATCCTTTCCAAACAGAACACAATTATTCTTACAAACATGGATCATATCATATCCAATTCCAACTGCACAAAGGAAATTCTTCATTTTACTGTAGGTGTGTGGCAGCTCAGACGCATCTGGGAAAGATTTGCGGAAAGCAGCCAACATCGCATCGAATGATTTGTTGGTCATCCGCTCATATGTCTTCACCTGAAGAAAGGTGACCATAGCTGAGAATACTGACAGCTTATTTCCTGGGGTGACAGCAACGTTGCATTGTTCCAACATGCGGGCCCACCGTTTTTCTTCTGCAGGTGAAAGTTCACGGAATGCACGAGCATTTTGTAGCATTGTTTCAATGTTGGTCAAACTCACTGGCTCCGCCACCACCTCCTCCTCCTCCTCTTCCACCTGAGCATCAGGCAGATCAAGATGGTGATCTGCTGCTTCCACGCAGTTAATAACATTGACGTTCACAGCTTCGCCATGATGAACCAACCTAGTATATGTGACCGACATCCCATACAAGTGTAGATGATTTTGCACAGTTGACTGGGGTCTTGTAACTGAATTCATACAACTGCTACACGGGCATAGCACATCTGATTTTAGACCACCGTACTCAGCTCTGATAAAGTTCATGAAGTTTTCAACCCCCTCGACATATGCAGCGGAGAATCTTCGAGCAGAAGTTATCCAAGTCATGTCCATCTGTTATACATACAAATTAGTTCT
Organism: Triticum urartu; assembly: GCF_056163025.1. Classification (NCBI taxonomy): domain Eukaryota; kingdom Viridiplantae; phylum Streptophyta; class Magnoliopsida; order Poales; family Poaceae; genus Triticum; species Triticum urartu. The sequence continues at coordinate 497,641,763 of NC_141878.1, forward strand.
TCTACTAGATATTACAGGAAAAACATATATACTTTTTTATGAAGTCCAGAAAAAATACCTAGGTCGATGTCTAAAGCTATGGAAAAATATTTGGACGAGCAGATCTAAGTAACGAAATATATGTAAAGCTAATTCAGCAAACAGATTTGAGTGCCAGATTATGGCAGGCTGTTTCTGTAGTCAATGAGGCCGAGCACACAGCCATCAAACTATCGAAGGCCATCGCAGCAACAAAGATCGAGTATAAAACGGTGTAGAGCTATTTCACCTAACAGATTGGCTACTAGACCATGGCAATCTACGTCACAATAAATATATGGCAGGATATTTTAGCAACTAATCGGCCTTGGCATGCCATCTCAGCTAAGCAGATTGAGTGCAGAACAGGGCAAGGAAGCTTCTTAAGCAGAGCATATTGACAGTAAACTACTTCAGCAAACAGTGAGATTAACAGCGTCTATCAGCCAACATTCAGTGCTACACCGACATGAACGGGGCATAAGTCTAGAGTGCGCGTACCGTGGGAGAAGCTGACCGCCGTGCGTCTCCACACGAACGTCGCCAGCGGTGGCGGCGCTGGCCGCCGTGCGCCTCCACAAGAACGTAGCCAGAGGTGGCGGCGCGGCTAGAGGATGGCAGTCTACGAGAGCGTACAGTGGGAGCGAGAGGATCGTCGAACCGCGACGCCGACGTATCGGCGCGGCGGGGAGGGCGGATTTGGCGGAGTGAATGGAGTGGAGGGGGACAGGGGGGAGGGGGTTTGGGGAATATTATTGGCTAGTTGGCCGAAGGGCGGTTGAATCTTTGGGGGGAATTTTTGGGTGGGGGGGGGAGGAGGATTTTCACGTGGTGGGCAGGGAGAGTTTGGCGCATGGTCGGTTTCTCCAAGTGCAGTCCCACGTGTCAGTGAAGAGGCAAGCCGAAGCGCGTTCCGTTTGCGTGAGCCGTGTGTAGGACCGAACGTGTGTGGGGTGCAATGCGACCGCGACAGGAGTGCTGTGAGTGTACCGCCTTTTTCCCTTTTAAACTAGGTGCTTCGCCCCCTCAAAAAAATTTTTTTGTTGCTTCGCGCGATCCATCGATACTACTACTAGCAATCCGGTAATCCCGACTTGGCACGGCCGGGTCTTTTCCCGCGCGATATGCTAGGAGGTTGGCTTAGTTGGGTTTTTTAGAACGAGTAATGCTACACCTACGCAATCCCAGTTACGTAATTAACATAATGTGAAACGTGTGAGCTGTTGATTGTAGATTGGGGGAGGGAGGGGCCCACCACCATGAAAATCAGGGGAGGAGAGAGAGAGGCAATTTATGTTAACCCTTTCGTAGGTTCCTGTAGATGTAGAAAGATGTGAAATGCGTGAATGTGTAGTGGACGTACTATTGGAGTGCCTAAGATAATTTGTGTATGTATAGACCCTATGTGTTTATTTTACTTCGCATGTTAGATTTGTCTTGGTTCAATAAAAAGCAAAGTTGGTGATGATGGTGTGCCTGTCATCCTGCAATATAGGCCGTCCGATCTATATCTAACGGATAGGAAGGAAACTATGACAATTTACCCGCACTCCTCTCCACATTTGCAGATAAGGCTTTCCCTCGTTCATCCTTTTCTCCCACAAGATCTTGATCTTCCGTGCAACGCACGGGCATCTTGCTAGTACTCCTACAATATGTATATTATTGTGAAAGTTCATATACACCGGCTGAGATTAATGCAAACACGGCATATTTTCATTACATTTCAAACTTTTATAGGACAGAAAAATAAAAGAAACCTGACCCTAAACCTATTCTACGGCGGCGACCGACGTCCTCCATCTGCGATCTCTATGTGCGGGGGCGGGGTTCAAGACCCGTGAAGTGAAGGTGCAGTCTCCGGCGAGGAAGAGTAGAACACGGGATACAGACCGGCCAGTTGGCACACTATGCCCTGCCGCCTCCCATGCCCTACTCATCCTCGGAGGAGTCCCCGACCTCGGCGGTGCCGGACGTTGGACGGCGGCAAATAAAACGCGTGGTTGACGGTGCTCCCGTCATCGGCCGCCAGCGTGGCCACCACTTGTGCGGTCGCGTCCGCGTTCGGCTACGCCGCTATTGCGCCGCGAGAGGCGACTTGAGCGAGGGCGGCGACCTCGAGCTTCATCCCCGAAGACAAGCTCTCCCGCAGAGCGTTCGCACTTGCGGTCATGGCGGATGTGGTGCCAGGTAGGAGGACGATGCGCTATGGTGTGGAGGTTAGCTGGGCGTTGCCGCTTTAAGTAGCGCATTCCGGTGAGGCCAAGCGTCCGGGTGCGTCATTAAGTCGCCGGAGTTGGTTCCTCAGGCACCGAGCCTCTTAACGATGGCATACGAATGGACGACATGAATGCGGGCAGCTGGCGTCGGCTGGGAACGCACCGTGCGATGGCGCGAGGGACGAGGGTTTTGGTGTGCCAGGGTAGTCAGCTGCGGTCGTGGCAACGTTGGTGATGCCCTTTGCTCACATGCGATCCCCGCATGTCATTGAAAAAGCAAGACGACCCGGCATGGTCTCAGGTCCAGAGGATGCGGTTGGCCGCGCTACACCACTCCGCAGACGCATCACGGCACCCCGTGCATCCTCGATGAGCCGGGTGTTGGGGTGTGTTTGGATTGTGGCCAAAGTGCACCTTACCAAAATTTTGGTCATGACCCAAAGATTGGTCTTTGTTTGGATGGTTGCCATTTTTTGGCATGCCAATGAACTCTAGCCAACTCTAGTTCATTTTTCTTGCCAATGTCCGCCAAATCATGGGCAACCAATACCTCAACCAAAATTTTGGTCATGACCCAAAGATTGGTCTTTGTTTGGATGGTTGCCATTTCTTTGGCATGCCAATGAACTCTAGCCAACTCTAGTTCATTTTTCTTGCCAATGTCGGCCAAATCATGGGCAACCAATACCTCAACCAAAATTTTGGCTACCCAATTCTTTGATGGGGCAACCTTGGGCACAAACCAAACATACCGTTGGTCGTGCCATAGCACTAACGCCATCCTCGGCACACTGAAACCGACCGTGTCTAGCGATGATATGAGCGTGTCACTCACCGCGGGCGCCGTGTCCAGAGGCGGTGCTGGAGCCGCGCCCCGTTGTTGGCCCCAACGACCCACATGAACGGTTGTCGGTGGCGAGGAGGTCGTGGGCCAACTCCTCCATTGGACTAGTCTGCGCTATGTCGTCCCGACGGGTGTGCCCCACATGTCGGTTTCCCGACCATATTCGAGCGTCAGTGCTCCGCGTTGCACATTAGGCCTTTCACTATGTAGGCCAAGCGAGACAACTTATTGTTTATTTGAGCCGTTCAAGTATAATCATGTGGCGTTTGCTTATTTCTCATTCCTCTCCAACCCTCTTCTCCATCGATCATGTCGCCCTCCAGTCAAGTCCATCCTCCCGCATGCCTCGTTTGAACATTCCGCCGAGTATCATTCGCATGTACCCACCCTAGTCCTCTTTCAATAGATCTCTGGACCCCGAGATGAAATCGAGAGGGAATGAGTGGGGGCACGTGATACCTAAGGAGGATTCAAAATTTTGAACCGGTGATCATAGCATCCGCAAATCATATATAAAGGGTATTCAATGTTCGTTTCGTTTTTGAACGTACAATATACTCCCTCCTATCCTTTCTAGTTTACATATAAGTTTTATGTGTAGTCAAAGTATCTCTACTTTGATCAAAAAGGTATCAACATTCAACAACGCCCAATCAATATTGTTAGATTCGTACGTACTCCTAGATTTGTACTCGAGATGGTTTCCAATTTGACTATTGACAAGATTAATAGTACATGAGATGTATAATGTGAAAATTATATCATTGGAAACTCCTTTCACATACGAATTTGACCGTATGCTTTGTGTAAGTTGCATGTCATATATTATTACTCTAACATTTGGTCAAAGTTAGCCTCGAAAAACGCATTAGACCCTGTATGCTTTGTGTAAGTTGCATGTCATATATTATTACTCTAACATTTGTGTAAGTTGCATGTCATATATTATTACTCTAACATTTGGTCAAAGTAGTATAGTGGAAGTGGATCCTCTGACGTAGGTATCCCTGCCTTACCCTCCCTTTCGGCCACTTACTGGCGGACCCCATGCTTGCTAGGCCCCGCATGTCAGTTACTCAATGGGTTCGGCCACGTCAGGGGATCCTCATCCGTAGTATACTCCCTCTATTTTTATTTACTCTGCATAAAACGGAGGGAGTGGTGGTATAATAAATGACGTGGGTGGGGGAGGGGGAGGGACGTCGGTTTGCTCTCAACTACGGTCCCACAAGCGAGCGAAAACGCAAGACGAAGCGTGTTCAATTCGGTGAGCAACATGGAGGGTCCAGCGTGCCGGGCTGCAACGCGAACGCGACAAGAGCGATGTACAGTCAAAACCGATTGACCGGTCGTCTCCGGAACCACTATTCACACCAGAACCTTTGCTGCTCGCCCTACGCCAGCCACTGCCCTAAAACCACACCAAATCTCCAGCCCATTCCCCCACCTTTTGATTCCCTAGCCCGCATCAAGCGTCCCCTAGTTCGCCGGAAAGCCATGGTGCGCCGCAAGATCACTTACTACAAGATGCTGACGCCGGAGCGCCGCGCAGAAATCGCGGCGGCGGTCGGCGCCACAGACCTCCGTTCCCAAGCTCGCTTTGTGGCGGGCCAATCCCCGAGTTCTCTGGAGCCAAGCTACGAGGAGGAGGAAGCCGATCCAATGTTCATGGCGGAGGTCGCGGCGCAGAAGGCCCTCGATGGGTATGAGACGATGGACGTTGACTTCATGTCGGCGTCCGAGTCCCCCATGGTGCAGGCGGACCAGCAGTTCAACATGGCGATACTAAAGGACGACCGGGAGGCAAAGCCTCAACTCGACGCGGAGCGCGCGCATGCCGCTGCCATCAAGGCTCTCCTGCAGGCAGAACCAGATGTCGTGGATGTGAACCGGGCGGCGGAGGCTCAACTTGAGGTGGAGTGCGCGGATGTCGCTGCCATCGAGGCCCTCCCGCAGGTGGAACCGGACGTCCTGGACTTGAACCGGGCGGCAGAGGCTCGATTCAACGCAGAGCGCGTGGATGCCGCTCTCATCGATGCCCTCCTGCAGGCGGAACCGAACGTCCTGGACTTGAACCAGGCGGCGGAGGCTTGACTCGACGCGGAGCGCGCGGATGCTGCTGCCATCGAGGCCCTCCTGCAGGCGGAACCGGACGTCCTCGACATGAACCGGGCTATGCTCTCGTCCGTGCAGAGCGCCCGCACGCTACGCTTGAACGACTAGCTGGAGGCCGAGGACAACCACGGTGCAGAGACACACGTCGGCAGCGACGGCTGGTTCGCGTCGGCAGCCAAAGACGACGAGGTCGTCTCTTTCTGCGAGCAGTGATAGTTTTTCTTTATGTTGTTATTTTTATGGATCTTTTGCTGTGTAAAACATATATTTGTTATGCAAGTCGCCTAACTTGGGCCAGTCTACCATTTCAAGCGGTTGGATGAATATCCTACGTCTCCTAGCCCTTCTTTCCTTCTTCCTCACCTCTTCTTCTTCCCCAACAGACCACCACACGGGCCGTACGGATACTCCCCAACATGCGGTTGGATAAACATACTCTATGAACGAAAATTATGTGTCAGTGATAGGATGGCTGAGTTTGGTTTGTTCACATGCGACAACACGTGTTAGTGAGGGTGTGTTCCCTTGGTTGGGTTTGCGGTGTACAGGAGCGACTGTGTGAGGGTGCGGTGCGACCGCGGCGTGCAGGAGCGACCGTGTGAGGGTGCGGTGCGACCGCGACAGCCGTGCGCAAGTGTACCTCCTTCTCATTTTGAAAACTTTAGGCAGGCTTGGCAAAAATGTGTGGCGAAGTTTGGCAATGCAAGGCCTGGACTCAAACATGATATGTACGTACGTACTAGGAGTACTAGTGTTAAAAAAGAAAGGCGGGGTTTTCCTTCACGGGATTTAATCGATACAAATCCTCGTTTCATGTGTCAATTAATGCGTATTTTTTTCTCCAAATACCAAAGAGCTAACCATCTCACTCCTCATCGCTTGATTAATGCAGCGCCATGCAAACCAACCTTCTCACTTCGCATGCATGCAGGGGATATTAATGTCCTTGGTTGCTAACCCCATCAATTTTGCCTCGATTAGTGTTAGTGGCCCTTTGCAAATTGTAATTTTGATATAATGGCCTTGTGTACAAAAAATGGAGGTAGTAACTATATTTGACTTCCTTCCCCATTGCGGTGACGTCGATGATATCTTTTTTTGGTGGTTTGGCGAAGTGCGTTCGACGGAGAACACCATTGAGGGAGACCACGGTAAGTCATTCGCAAGTGCCGCCTGCAAGCCGAGACAACATTATTTGCATCCAGGAAGTCCTTTACTAGTACTACTAGGAGTACTAGTGCGGTGAGATGGTTTCTTGAAGAAGACGATGGAGAAGCGGAGTCAGCGAAGAGTGAAATGATGGTTGCTTCGTCCGTGCTTTTGTGATTTGACGCCTCACTGCTTTGTGATTTGTGATAGAAGGGACAGGGGAGTAGACTCTGTGCTCTATATTGTAATACATGCGTCCAAGCATGGGAGAAAGAGGAGAGACGTTGCATTTTTCTATTCCTTCAATCAATCAATCAGGGAGCTTCGGTTCCATCTTTTTGGCTTTGGCAACACCGTCCACAATGGTTCCCACGATGCCAAAAGCTATTTTCACATTTGGCTACACATTGTGGATGCCCTTAACCATACCACTTGGTTTTGCTCCTGTGTGCTATCTATACAAATCTCAATTATATTGATCTAAAAAATTATAGAATCAAGATTAGTAAAAAGGAGGTGATTTTGCCACGCGGATGGCGGGGGAGGTTTCTTATTTGAGCAATGCTACATCCATGTAATGGTTTACGTAAAGTTACGAACTGATGTGATGTGGGACTATTTGATTGGATTAATGGAGAGGATTAGGCCCACCCCACATGAAAATCAGGGGGGCATATATAGATTAGATGGAAAGTATACGTAGCAGCCATGTAGCCCTTTGTAAGTCTAGGATTAGGCTTCTTATTTTCAGAGGACGTTGTCCTGGCGGTTTGCTAACATGCAGTCCCATGTGTCAGTGCTTTACCAAGCCGATCCGCGTCCCACATGAGGCAGAACAACGGCAGAAGCAACATGTGGTTAAGTTGAAGAAGATGAGGGAGAAGTGGATTCAGCAACGAGTGAAATGATGGTTGCGTTGTCCCTCCAACTTAACTGCGGGAAATGTGCAACTTTGTGATTTGACGCCTCATTGCTCATTACTACGCCGACGCCATGACTGGGGTGCTTCACCCCGGCTGCTCTGCACTGTATTCTGGTATGGCATGTGGACCCGGTAGCTTGATGTCCCACATGTCGGCAAAAGGGACTAGAAGATTTATGAAAGCAAGCGCTCCACTCTTACGACGGAGGAGTAGACGACACGACAGCCCAGTGAACTGTCACTTGTACTGTATAGTACTATAATTTTGCTGTTTCGCATGACCCATTGATACAAACCCGATTAAACAGGAAAGGGCGGGATTTTTCCCGCGCGGTAGATGATACTGGCCATACATGTCAAAGGCAATTTTAATGTATGCAAACAGAATAATTATAAGTAACAATATGATATCTAGTAAAACTAAGAACACATATGATTTATTGTGTTAGAGTGTAGTAGTAGTGCTGTATTGCATTGTTGTTAGATGTAACATGGGAGAACGTGTAGAGATGTAGTTTTGGAGGGCCTATAGAGAGAAAAGCGTAATACGGTCACCGAACTTCAGAATAAGCTGATTACAGTCACTATATACGTTTTGCGGTGATTATACGGTCACTTGCTCACAGTCAGCATCGGATTGCACTCTGTTGACCGACCAAATAGTCTGCGTGGCACCATGTTGACTAGTTAAATCGACCATGTTCCTTGTGGGTCCCACCTGTCAGTTCGCATAGGAAAAAGGTCAGATAAACACAAATTTACGCAGGCGCGACAAGCCTCCAACCCGTGCGCGGGAATCACCTGGTTGTGTATGTGTCTGTCAGGGCCTGATGTGTGCACATGCACGTGTAGGTTGAGCACTTGAGCGTGAGAGTGTGTGTTGGTCGTGTGGTGTACTGGTGTGTGCATGCATGCGTGCGTGTGTGCGTCTGAATGTTGCGTGCGTGCGTGTGAGTGTTGCGTGCGTGCGTGGCTGCGTGTGTACATGTGAGTGTTGCGTGCGTGCATGGGTGCATGTGTTTGTGTGAGTGTTGCATGGATGCAGTTCATGTGCATGCGTGCATGCGTGTATAATCACCATGCCAGCTCCTGTGTGTTAAAACAGACGGCTCAGCATACCAATACAAGGCCACCTTGTCCGCTGTCCCGCGGTCATGACTTCGAACCATCGTCCAAATATTTTTTTGTCGTTTGTTTTCATTCTTACTAGCAAGATGTCGGTGCGTTGCACGTAACATCAAGATGCATTTGTATGACTTGTTTATCTTGTGGAGAAAAGGATGAACGAGGGAAGACCTTATTTGCAAATGTGGAGAGGTATGTGGGTACTTTTTGCAAAATTGCCATAGTTTCTTTTCTATCCATCAGATATAAATCGAACGGCCTATATTGCAGGATGGCAGACACACCATCATCACCAACTCTGTTTTATAAGAGTGTATTTTATAAGAGTGGATGTAGAGTAGATACAAGTCGACAGGTGGGCACGATGGTAGTGAGATAATGTGATGCAACACTAGAGGTGCCACGTGGGGCGTTTAACTGGTCAACTAGTCATGTCATGAGCAAATACAGAGTTGTACGGTGAGCCCGTGACTGTATAATAACCACTAAACGTAAATGGTGACCGTAATGAGTGGATTCTGAAGTCCAATGTACGTATCGTGCTTTCGCTTCAAATACAATGATCATCATTGCGTATATCGCGAGAGAAAGATGAAACATGCGTGAATCTTCTGGGGGCTTACTTTTAGAGGACCTAGAGATAGTTTTGTGTGCATACATGAAAGGGGCGTACAGGGGGGTATGCGATGGAGAGAGATGCTCTTTGTTTCTCTTTATTATGACTAACTTTGTATATAGTATAAAAATATACAAATTCACAATGCGGAATAAATATCATTGTGGGCACCATGCAATGCAAATTAGCGTTCGTACTCCTCCATATAACTTTGTAATGTTGTATATATGTAGAAACTCTAAAATAATTTTTTTGCCACACTTTATGCAAAAGGAATGTTGTATGCGAAATAAACATGAATTGAGGGCTTTTTAGATCAATGGGGTACGTGATGTAACATGTGTGAATGTGTAGTTGATGCATTTGGCGGGGCCTAGAGAGGTATGTGTGTGTATTACGTATTCTAGAGAGGCATGGATAGAGGGGCTGACGGGGGTGGGGGGGGGGTGGGAGAGATAGCACGAGAAATGAGAGTGGTCTAGAGAGAGAGAGACGAATATGACATCACGACAAGAGATTCCATTCCCTTGAGTGTGTATATGCAAGGGGGGAGGGAATAGAGGCACCAGGAGAAATTTTTTGTGTGTGTGGTGTTTGTGTTGGTATGTGTGGGTGTGAGAAGATAATGAGACGTGGGGGCAGAGGGTGTGTCAGCGCGTGAGGTCCGGTGGGTCGAGGTGAGGCCCTTCGTTCGGTTCTGTCCTGCGCCACATTGGTCGGCCCATGACGCATTTAGGAAGACCCATGGATGACTAGTCGTACAAGACAAAGATAGCAGAATTGTGAAGGACTCTGTGTCCACTGACAAAGCCGGCTAGGATTTGTAACCCTAGGTTCTCGGACTAAGGTAACCCCTTTATCTCTGATATTACTATTCGTCCAACCAACTTTAAGGGGCATCCTACAGAATGCTCTGCTAGAATCATACTCGTCGATTAGGAAGAGAGGTGTGAGACAATGCGTGAGAGACAGGCGTAAAGATAATGTGCGTACATGAGACACGTAGGCAGGTCCATGTATATAGAAAGGGTCGATGAGGATTGTGCGTGTGTATGTTTGCGAGAGGAAGAGTGCTTGTGATAAAGGTTAGTGAAAACAGTTGTAAATGGTTACGAGAGGGAGGGAGGGTTATATCTAGAGCATGCATGCGAGAAAGACACCTCGGGAGAGAGTGTGTGAGCATGTGTGAGAGACCACCGATGGAGAGTGAAACTACACGTAAAAGACTGCTCTACACATTGATTGAAGATATAAATTGTATCCAAATATTAGGATGGGATCATGATATTTGCAATTCGCGTAAGGAGCGATCATTAATCCATCAGACATCTAGATTCTATCGAATTTGAGCATGTCTATGTTATTATTCGACACAATTGATCCACATAGTTAGTATTTTGAACTCCAGACAATGCATCGCTTTAGCAATCGAATATAAACGCAAGTATAGTTCATGTTGTGTGTGAGCACATTATACATATGAAAGTTACACAATGGACATTATAAATAGCTACCTATGAACTAGCATACATTTGAATTCAACTTAAGGTGGTTTAAAAAAATCGAATTCAACATGAAGTCCATTCAATTATTTGAATTTGATATCATGGCATTTGTAAACCATACCTAAATTATGGGGGTACCAATCTTTGCTCTCATTTTGTACATAATAGCATATGTAGTCGTGTACAAAATAGATTCAAATTTAGCTCCTCCATTCCAAAATAATTGTAGTTATAGGATTTTCAAGTGTCAAAATTTCAAAAAGAAGCGGATAATTTAATCAGGTTTTGAAACATACAAGGTCAAATATAACGTTGTCTATTTAGGTCAATCCTCATAGTTCAAGAGTACTCTAAACGTGAATGCTTGTGTTTCAAAATTTCGAACGAAGCGCCAAAAGAGCCTCTACTCGCCCGAAACCGCGTGAGACCAATTTTTGGTAGTACAAGGAAATTACTTTTCTAATAACTCCGACCCGTGAAACCTACCGGCCTGATGTCCAAAGGTCTAAACCGGGGTAGGTTTGTAGCTTCATCTAGACGGCACGCAACCGCACCGAAAAACATTCATACACAATGGCCGCCTAAGCACACATGCGCGTGGCCGAAATCGCTCCCGCCCACTATTTGGGACACCTGGGATTACCATCCTACCCCCGACCCAGAGTAGGTCCAAAATTTAAGAGGGGGGCAAAGTTTGTACTTTCCCCAAATTTCAAACAAGCGCGTCCATCTTCTGTTCAAAAAAGCCAAAAACAAGCGCGTCCCAGACCGAAACATGGTTCCCCCCACCCGTCAGATTCCCCATTCATACTCCATGGGTGCCAAAACTACCTCTCCACCAGCCGCGAAACCCCGGCGTCCTCCGTCCGCCACCCCATCCCACCTATCAACCGCCGCCCTCCTCCATCACGCCGGAGCCGATACCCCGATGTCGTCGTCCACCGCAACCTCAACCGCAACGCCCTCCATGGCTAGTAGTTGAAGCCGAGGCCGAGCCGTCCGTACCCGAGCCAGTTCAACCATGCCATCATGCGCCTCACCGCTGCCGCTCCAACTTCGCCACCCTCCACCGCACCGGAGCTGTTCCTGCTACGCCATCCTTCGCCGCCTCGGATCTGCTTCCCCTCCACCGACATACGGCCATGGCAACAAAGTCAACAATTTGGCCATGGGTTTGTCCAAGCCCGCACCCTCCAGAACACGGTTTTCCCGGTAAAAAGAAGAAGATTGGCACGACATGTGGAGGTGACCACACCGGCAACCGAAAAAGGTACTCCTCTTCCCTTATTCGTGCAAATCTTACGTCTCTGCTTGCACGGTATTCATCCCATAGAAGACACTAGTTGACTGCTTCTTCTTGATACTAGATGTTCCTAGTAACTCGCGATGCACAAGGTTTCTCCTCATATACTATTTCACCTTAGCTAAAGGTCCGTCGCCCCCCTGAATTTCAATTTCTGGCCAGTTGATTCCCAATTAACGGAAGCATTCCCCGGCGTAACAGGCGCTAGTACGCCTATTACGCCGGGGAAGCAGCGCCTTGGTGTTTATCTTAGGGGCGTGTGTGGCCTAGAGCTACTGGCGCCCGATCTGGAGGTCGGCCGAGATTAAAGGGATGGCCTGGGGGCGCTGCCAAGCACGGCGGTGGTGTGAGGTCGATGGGAGGGCGGGGCGGCGGAGGCATGGGTCTGGGCCGGTGGTCGCTGGCGGTTTGAGAAAGATCGTCAACAGTGACTGGTGGGAGGTAGATGAAGGCCATCTGCCCGTTCCTTATAGATCAGACGGTTGATTAAAAAAATCGACTGACCTATTTATTTTCAGTTGACTATTATCTTAGATATGACCACATGTGGTGGTGTGCTGGAGGAGTACCTGCATTTCCTGTGCTCATATATTACAAAATCATACGGAGTAGAATCTAATTTTGTTTGCCATGCAATGTTGTAGAGCTATCATATGTCTCCTGTCATTTATTTTTCAGCCACCTGCTATCTGCTACTTTTATAGTGCACTAGTTCTGCACACACTTCACCCTTACTCTCACTATTGTGTTTTTGTGCAAGGGTATTTCATACTCTGCTGCCATGAGAGAAGCTGAAAAGAAAAGAGAGAAGTCGCTCCAGCTTCATATGCGGGTAGGCAAGACACGTTACAACGCTATAAAGGGTGCAGTGTCAGCAGATGGAGACGGTAAACGTAGCTCTGGAGTTGATGACCTCGCTCGCAATGAACCACCATCCCAGGTGCTTGCTTTAACTTCGTGGTGTCATATGTGGTTGCATGTTCCATATGGTGTCTAGCTTGTATTCGAAAGGCCGAAGTCGGTAAGATAAGGAAATATTTTTTTACATGAACCACCATCCCATGAGCACCAGAAGACAAATAGCTAGTCAGGGCACTGGCCGAGCAAGTGACAAGCCCAGCAAATATAGGCATCACCTGGAAGCCAACTAAAACTTGAGATGGTGGCGAAGCAGCCCGCCTCCCACCAGGCTCTCAGGTCCTAGATGATCATGCTCACCACTCCAGCCGGATGTCTAGCTCGTATTGCTTCCAATTTGGTTAAATTGCATCTGCTTAGCTTACACATTATACCTTTGAATATGAAATGCCTTTCTGTTTTTGGTACATACTAGTACATCTGTGTATTAACCATGTTATTACATCAAACTAATGTTCTTGTGTATCCCTCATCAATCACTTATGACAAGGCAGGCAGGCAAGGGGACTACTCCTCATTTAAAGAATGTAGCGTCAGCCTCCCGACATGATTCTCAAGAAACAGAAATGCTAGATGAAGATAGTGAATGTAGCTCTATAGTTGATTACAACATTTCCCCTACACTAGCATCGCAGGTGCTTGCTCTAACTTGGCAGCGTGATATGTGGTTGCATGTTGCATATGGTGTCTAGATTGTAATTCTTCCAATCTGGTTAAACTGCATGTGCTAGTCTGCTTAGCTTATACATTATACCTGTTAATGTGACATGCCTTCCTGTATTTAGTACATAGTACATTTGTCTATTAAGCATGTCCTTACATAAAACTATTGTTTTTTTGTATCCCGCATCAATCAACATGACGAGACACCTTTAGTATATGCAGTGTGATATTAGTTGCATCTTTCATATGATTTATAGCATGCACTACTTCTAATTTGTTGAAATTCCATTTATGATGGGACGCTTTTAACTTGGCAGAGTCATATTGGTTGCATCTTTCATGTGGTGTCTAGCTTGCATTGCTTCTTATTTGCTAGAATGGTTTTTGCTTAGTTTACACAAACAGTTGTGAACATGCCATGCCGTCCTGTTTTTGCCTTACATCAAAGTAGTGATTGTCAGTATCATGCATGAATGAGTTCTGAAGAGAGAATTTTATTGCTTTTTCTTCTTGGTTTTACTTGACAATTCAAAATCAATAAAGCGGAAGGAAGTTAGCAAGGCAGCGGATAAAGGTGCTCCTTCCGAACGGAGGGCCTCTACAGTTTCTACTCCTCCACACCCCCAAGATGATTTCCAAGACAACACATGCATAGACACTCAACAAAGCTGTGTTTATGATGAGCACGTCTCCCCTAGTGCAGCATCACCGGTGCTCCCTCTAACTTGGCACTGTTATATGTGGTTGCATGTTATGTGTGATGTCTAGCTTGTATTGCTTCTAATTTTGTTGAATTCCATCTGCTTACTTTACACATTATACTTGAATAAGACACATGTTCCTGTTTCTAGAACATACAATATCTGTTTATCACACCATGTTCTTACATCAAATTACTACTGTTGTGTAACCTGCAACAATCACTTATCATAAGACACGTTTGACTTCAGAGTGTGATATAGGTTACATCTCACATTCTTTTCTAGCTTGTACTACTAATTTGTTGAAATGGCACTTATGACAAGACAATTTTAACTTGGTAGAGTGATATTCATTGCATCTTTCATACGGTGTCTAGCTTTCATTGCTTCGAATTTGTTGAAATGCCTTCTCCTTAGTTTACACATCATAAGCTGTGAATATGCAATGGCACTAATGACGAGAGACCTCTAACATGGTAGTGTGATGTTGTTTGCATCTTGCATACGATTTATTTCTTGTACTGCTTCACATTTGTTTAAACGCCATTTATGATGAGACACTGTTAACTTGGCAGAGCGATATTTGTAGCATCTTTCATATGGTGTCTACCTTCCATTGCATTGCTTCTAATTTGGTGAAATGTCTTCTTCTTAGTTTACACATCATAGTTCTGGTTATCTCTTCTGTCCTGTTTTTCATACATATTACATCCTCCTATCATGTGGTTTTCTAACATCAAAGTTCAGTTCGTCTGCATCACGCATCAATTTGTTCTGAAGAACTAAATTGCTATTCATTTTTCTTGTCGGCTTGACTTAACATGGCACAAAGAAAGAGGAAGAAACACAAAATGGCAGGGAATGAGAAGCGGATGAATCATGCAGATTCTGCTGGTACTGATGGTGCAATAGAAGGTCAAAGTCCAGCGGAAAATTCTACAAACACGGCATCCCATGCTACACGAGTTGCAAAAAAGCCAAACAGAAACAAATAGCTGTCACCAAACAAGCAGAGACAACCCTAGTTCTTGCAACACCTACCACAGTACTACCAGCTGCATGACTTACTCGTGCGTCAACTGAGCTAGCAGCACGTTCCCAAGCTCCCTTGCCACCTGACACTACTTCCCAAGCACTCTTGACACAAGACGAGTTGGCAATATCAGATGAACCTTGTGAGCTTCAACAGCAAGAATGTAGTTGCTGGAGTCAAGTTACAGTTGCATGCTTCTTTATATGTAGTCTCACAGTGATGTACACTAACACTTCCTATGTTCGTTGTTGGACTAGCACCTAGGCGCAAGAGGAAACAAACATCAGGGATAATGCTCGATAGGTTAACTAAATCTAGAGGAGGAAGAATAGAGATCCGTTTTGAGGCAGGTTTAAAAAGGCCACGTGATGCTACAGAGTCAGCCAAGTTAGTATCAGAGGCAGCGGTTGCCGTTAGGTGTCATGTACGTATCCTCCCAACATGGATTCAATACAGGAATGACAAAGACGAAACCCAGTTCAACACCTTCCTCGACCATTTATCTGTAAGTATGGTTATGTATGGAAACTAGTAATATTGTCTTGCTCTGTCCCATACTTTCTAGGTTGCTGATATTGAGACTCCCATAATTTTCAACAGATGAGGTTCAAGTTGCATAGCCAAGATGATGCAACCAGACAAGCTTGCACCCATGTTTTCAAGTCTTCTCTGCGACAGTATCGGTATAATTTGAGGAAACTCACTTTGAAGGCAAGGCTAACAGTGAACTTTCCCAAACATCGCCAGTGGAAAATATATCGGATGAAGACTGGAGGGGCCTTGTTAAACACCGGTCTGATCCGAAGTATCAGGTACATTATATATATGTGATCAGATCACATGTTGAAGTCCTATTTACGCATGTGCCACACAAATCTATCCTCTTGTAGGTGAACTGTTCAAAGAACAAGGCCAACCGTACGAAAGTGAAATTCCAACAGACGACAGGATCTCGTAGCTATATTGCACACTGTGAGGCTCTTGTAATTAGCTGCTGTTTCACTCTTTTCGCTATACCATATTATCAGATCTATATTGACTTGTTCAAAATGCAGAGGAAAGCCCGCAAGGACCAAAAAGTACATGAACCAAATGATGTGGAAATCTTCAAGGGCTGTCACACCAGCAAGAAGAAGGGCATGACTACACCAGTCAAAGCCACTGTTGTAAGTCCTTAATCCTCATGCCTTTTAACTACTACTTACTCTGACTTGTGCCTTGAACTGCATGGTTTGCAGCCAATGTCTATTACTCTTTTCAATTTTATACACAATTGTCTTAGCGTATCATTGCACCTTACAAGGTTTAAAAGAGAGGAGTGATGTTCCTTTAATCTTGACCCGTAATCTAGTTCCGTGTTGGACTTGCCCACACAATGTTACAATTGCCTGTTTGTCTGTTCTCAGTTGTTTTGTGATATGAATGATGTCATACTATGCTTACCGTATTATAAAATTCGTCTCTTTATCCTTAGCCCTCAATACAATGTGAAGAAATAGATAATACATTAGCGATGGTACATGGTCATATGTTTGGAACCTGGTTTTATTATGTACTTTGTAATAAAATACAACTAATATTTTACATGGGTTCACCAGAATAAGTTCTGTATATAGACTAAAGCTATTTTGTTTGGTTTTGCTGCCTTCTTAATATCTTCTGTTCTGGTACTACTAATGTAAAACCTCAACTTTTCAGCGAGCTATGGAAAAAATGGTGGAACCGCCACCTTCTGAAGGTGGCGAGCCAACTATAACCGCAATGTCAGCTCTTGCTGCAGTGGGTCAGTACCTGTCCACTAACAGTGCCAAAAGCATGTTCCTGCATAATACTGGGTTGGCTGTTAAGGCAATATCGCCCAAACTGCCTCATGATCAAGATATGCTAGCTCAAAGCAATGTTGTATCTGCGCTCCAGACACAAGTCCATTCCCTAACAGAGACCCTTTGTGAAACAAGGAGAAACATTGCTCGATGTCGTCAATATATGCATGGTTTTGAAACCATACTATCAGACATTTGCTATGTTGTTCAGGAGCCTAGGGGAAATGAAGGCGAGGGTTATGGTGCTCCATCGGACAATACAACATGAAAACGTAACAGTCAGGTCAAATGAACTGAGCTTCTGAACTTCTGGTGGTGCATTTATCTGCTAGACTGTTAAGTTTTATGCCAACCTTCCTTTTGTTATATAGTTGTAATTTGTTTTGGTGCGATACAAAATTTATTCTTAACGTGCAGCCACCGACTGAAGAAAACAGCAAGCCATTTTTGTATAGTGTAGGGTGTTCCCTATATTTGCACTCGTGGCGATCTTTAATGCCGAGTGGATGTAATCTGTGCAATCGCCTTAATAGCCTAGCGTTAGTTTCGGCCTTATTTATTTCCTAGTCTTTTTTCCCCTGGTTTGCTAGTGGCCGCAACTACCATGGGCCATATACGGGCCATAGGATCCATGGGTCTCCTACGGGCCATCGATAAATGGGTCTGTAATCGGTGGGCCTCGGGCCGTCGGATAAATGGGTCTACATGGGCCGTAATCGGGCGCAATTGGTATCGGCCCAGCACAGTAACAGGCCGTTAACAGGCCGTAGGACAGCAAAAGCTTAATTCTGTCACAGGCATAATGGGTCGTTATTGTGCTAGAATATAGGACGGGCTGGAAACGGCGCAACGGGTTAACATGCCAGAAATGGGCCGAATCTTGCCATGGGCCGAATTTGGCCCATTAGGGTAACAGGCCAGTAACGGGCCGGAAGTAATCGAGGGCCAAAAAGGAGCCCAAGAATGTATGGGCCGTCAATAGGCCGAAAGCTAACACGGGCTGGAAACAGCCCATGTAAATCACGGGCCGTTAACGAGTATACAGAAAATTATTGTTCATTATGGGCTAGAGTCACCGTGGGCCTGTAAAGGGCCGAAAGATACGAAGGCCTCATATGGGCCGAAATACATCGTGGGCCATACATGGGCCGAAAGTGAAATGGGCTGGTGTTATATTCAACGGCCCACATGACGTTGTTGTGCCGATTTCCTTTGGGGCCTAACGGGTCGTAAGTTAACGGGCCGTAAAATGGGCTATTTGTGAAGAGACCGTTAACAGGCTTTTCATGGGCCAGCCCGTTAACTTTTTACCAAGTTAAACGGACCGGCTTTGTAAGCTAAATGGGCCAGTGGTGGGCCGTGGCATGTGTCAACATATCATAGGTGCCTATCCGACCCACTGACGAGCTGACACGTGTTTCGTGTGGCCAATACGAATTTTACACATGGAAATTTCTCATTGGTCGGGGCTGTTAACGGGTTATCGGATCCAAAACCCAAGCCGATAGCTTAACGATGTTCCATTACGGTGGATGCCACGTGTCGGTCACCCTTGACGAAAGCACTTCTGTGACGCGCGATTTATCGTCATGGAAGTGGACACTTCCGTGATGATAATTTTGGTAATGTTATGGAACACTTCTACGACAGCACAGGTATGACTATCTTGATTCTGTCATAAAATCGTCATGGATGTACATGCATGACAAAAAACATGACCTACTGTGACAAACCCGTATCATCACGGAAGTGTATTTTTTTGTAGTGATACTTCCCTTAGCCGCCAAGTTTATTGGACATGATAGAATAGAATGTACTGTAAAACTTCAATATTTGCCTAGATCAAATCCAGTAGCCCCAAGGGCCGGTTTATACTTTCAATATGAACCGGGACTTGTAATATCAGTACTTCAACTTTGCGTGTGTAGCCCCCAAGGGTCAGCTTAATAAGTATGTTAAGCCGGGACTTTAACTAACAAGAACCAATAGTGCATCTGTAGCCCCCAAGGGCCGGCTTACTCAGTGATGAATAAGCCAGGACTAATCGTCCTATTTAAAATCAACAACCCTAATTTGTAGTCTTTATAAACTGGATTAACTCATTTGTCTGGGTCATAAATTTGTCTTGGAACAAAGCAATAGGCACTAGCCCCCAAGTGCCAAGGATAATACTTGTATTGTGCTTGGGACTTTGAAAACATTGTGTTAAAAAAAGAGCAATATGCATTAGCCCCCAAGTGCCAAGAATAATACTTCTATTGTCCTTTCAAAGAGTAATCGTGATTGTAATCTTGTCTGTGTGTGCTTATATCACAGGCTGAACTGACTGAGAAGGACTCACAGCTCAATGATCTGAAGGCCACCATGAAGACTCAACAATCTGAAACATCCAAGGCCCAATCAAAATTGATGACTTCTTTGGGAAACATTGAGAAGCTCAAGCAGACCTTCAGTACTGACAAAGATAGCTGGGAAACTGAAAAGGCAGCTCTACTAAAAAGAGTAGAAGAAGCTGATGCTGCTCTTAAGCCGGTGACTGATGAACTGTCTGGCTTAAGTTAGCAAATCAACAACATGTCACTAGCTATCTTCGGTAAGTATTAATCCCGATTCCATTTATCCCATTGAATCTGCTATAAACTGTGATGGCTTATGAATAAATAAATTGATACAGGCTCTTGAAGCATCAATTTGGGCTCAGACATGCGCGTCCGGTTGAAGGCTGTCTACACTCTGGTAGACCAATTATATACTGGTGCTCAATGGACCATTGCTGCTGCTCTCCACAAAAAATTGTCGTCTGCTCTTATCAAGGATACATTGGAAATCACTAGTGCCCGAGAGGATTGAAGATCTAAAACGAGCCTCTGCCAGAGCCGGCGCTTTAACTGCCCTAAGCCGGGCTAAAGCATGGCAAGCAGATCTTGACCTGGAGGATCTGGCCAATGGTTGCCCAAGTGTAAACGAAGATGGGACGCCCTTCAGTGCAAATGATTTTGCAGATATAGTAAGATCAATGCGTCCATTAGCAACCCGGCTGGCTGAAGAGACCAAGCTATCACAGTATCAGGCGGCTTATGATGCTGATAATAAGAAGGTGAAGGCGCCGATTCATCAGGTAATAGATCTCATCCCGCCAATTCGTAAGCATACCTTCGCTCCCGACATTGATCCATCAAACCTTATTGATGACGAGGCCATGTTTAGAGCATTGACTGGTATCGATTGGGCTACGCCTGACTTCCAGCTGATGGATAAGCAAGGAGCTGAAGATGAAGAAGAAGCACATGATGACCCGGAGGCTTCAACCCGCCAACGATCATGAGCTGGCTTATCAAGCAAAATGCTTTGCTGTGTTGACATCTCCAAAACACTATCTTCATTGGGCCATCAGATGCCTTGTAATAAGCTAGTTGAACTCTTGATCTGCCATGCCATCGTGCATGTTTTTATTTTGCATGATACCGCTGATCCGCCAGTTTAAGATACACGACTTATGTTTATGATATCCTCATATAGACCAGTTTGTTTATCCCTTTGTCCTGCACACAAGCAGATCACAAGGGCCCTGGCGGTTTACCGCGGGGCGGTTCATGATGCCCAGTATAAATCCACTGGTGACCATAAAAGTCCATAACCAGGGCAGGGGGTAACATCCCAAATATGAGACATAGTCAGGGCTGCTTGGCCCGACCTGTAAAAGCTATATGGTAAGAAAAAAGGGGGCAACATAAATCCAAGATGAATAGAAAATCCAGAAAAAATGAGGCTTTCATAGGCCGCCGATCCAAAATTTTCTACTTCAATGAAACTAGCATGATAGCCACTGGAGTATCCACCCTTTTGTTAGCTGGCTCTCACATGACCCAATCGACATTTTAACCTGGATAAATTCAGGGTCTTGTTAAAAGATTGACTTATCAAGAGCATGCGGGCTTGGAGTAGCATCGTGCAAAACAGGCCGGTTTTACCAAGTTTCCAGGAAGGGGGCTTAATATCCTGAGCTTATCCTTGCTTTCCGTAAGCCGGATCTCTCATGACCCAATCAATGTTTTAACCTTGACAAGTTCAGGGTCTCATTTAAGAGATTGACTTGTTAAGAACAGGGCGGGTCATCCAGGATTACCTGGTCGAGGAGCATCTTGCATACAGGCCGGATAACCCGGATTTTTGGTGAATACACCTGGCGTCCAGGCCAATCAAAAGGGTGAATATATCTATGTTCATTGAACAGGAAGCCCCCAAGTGATATGTTTCTGAGCTGTGCTCAACGGGTACCTATGTTTGACCTGTGTTGTGCATCAAACGCTCTTTGGTCCCTGTAACTTGGGCATCAAGCCTCTTAAATGATCATATGAAATGACAATAAAGACTCGGTTTTGAAGAAATGAAACGACAGAGGCCCTGAATTATCAGGGATGCCGGATTTATTATTTTCATTATAATATATACATCATCAAGATATGTACATCACAAGAGCCGGTGGCTCAAGTATAGTAAGGCCGAAGATGAGCGATATTCCATGCCCGACGAGTCTCCTCCTCCGATGTGCATGAGTCCTTGTGGTCTCGAACATTGATAAGATAGTACCCATTATTAAGATTCTTGCTGACCACAAAAGGCCCTTCCCAAGGTGGGGATAGCTTATGCATATCAGTCTGATCCTGGATAAGCTAGAGCGCCAAGTCGCCTTCTTGGAAGGTTTTGGTTTTAACCCGGCGGCTGTGATAACTGCGCAGATCTTGCTGGTAAATCGCCGAACGAGCCGCCGCAAGGCCATGCTCCTCATCCAACAGGTCAAGTGCATCCTGACGTGCTTTTTCATTATCAGCTTCAACATAGGCCGCCACACGGGGCGAATCGTGACGGATGTCACTAGGGAGAACCGCCTCTGCTCCGTAAACCATGAAGAAAGGTGTGTAACCCGTAGATCTGTTGGGGGTAGTATTGATACTCCATAACACTGAGGGTAACTCCTCCACCCAACAACCCGACGTCCTTTGCAAAGGGACCATAAGCCGGGGCTTGATGCCTTGCAGAATCTCTTGATTGGCTCTTTCAGCTTGACCATTGGACTGGGGGTGAGCCACTGATGATATGTTAAGTCGAATATGCTCTCTCTCACAAAACTCTTTCATAGCACCCTTGGGTAGATTAGTGCCATTATCAGTTATGATGCTATGGCGAAAACCAAACCGGAAGATCACCTTTTTGATGAATTGAACCACCATCTCTACGTCACACTTACTAATTGGTTCTGCTTCAACCCACTTTGTAAATTTGTCAACCGCCACCAAAAGGTGGGTCTTTTATCCTTGGACCTTTTGAAAGGCCCAACCATATCAAGCCCCCAGGTTACAAATGGCCAAGCAATTGGAATCATCCTCAATTCTTGAGCCGGCACATGAGCTCGTCATGAGAACTTCTGACAACCATCACATTTATTGACTAAATCCTCAACATCAGCATGAGCCGTCAGCCAATAAAACCCATGACGGAAAGCCTTGGCTACAAGAGAATTAGAACTGGCATGATGACCACAATCTCCTTCATGAATCTCTCGCAGAATCTCATAGCCTTCTTCAGGAGACACACAACGTTGGAACGTCCCTGTGATACTGCGATGATGCAACTCTCCATTGAAAATGGTCATTGAATTAGACCGCCGGGTTATCTGCCTGGCCAAAGTTTTATCCTCAGGTAACTCGCCCCAGGTCATATAAGCCAAGTATGAAACTGTCCAATCAGGAATAACATGAAGAGACACCACTAATTGTGCTTCCGGGTCAGGAATAGCTAAATCTTCCTCTATAGGCAATTTGACTAAAGGGTTATGCAGAATATCCAGGAAGGTGTTAGGTGGCACCGGCTTATGATGGGACCCTAACCAGCTCAAAGCATCAGCCACCTCATTTTTCCTGTGATCAACATGTTCCACTTGATAACCTTTGAAATGGCGAGCGATAGCCTCAACCTCTCGGCGATAAGCCGCCATGAGTGGATCCTTGAAATCCCAAGTACCAGAAACTTGCTGGGCCACTAGGTCTGAGTCACCAAAACACCTCACCCGACTTAAGTTCATCTCCTTAGCCATCCGAAGACCATGGAGCAAGGCCTCATACTCAGCTGCATTGTTAGTACAACGGAACATCAACCAGAGAACGTAAGAAAATTTATCACCTCGCGGGGAAGTCAAGACAACTCCAGCCCCCGAGCCCTCCAATTGCCTAGATCCATCAAAGGGAATAGTCCAATATGTGCTATCTGGCTTCTCCTCAGGCATCTGCAACTCTGTCCAATCATTGATAAAATCCACAAGTGCTTGAGACTTGATGGTTGTGCGAGCCATGCACTTCAAACCATGGGGTCCAAGCTCAATGGCCCACTTGGCTACCCGACCTATGGCTTCTCTGTTCTGAATAATATCTCCTAGAGGAGCAGAACTAACCACAGTGATGGGATGACCCAGAATGTACTGCTTGAGCTTCCGGCTAGCCATGAACACCCCATATACAAGCTTCTGCCAATGTGGATACCTCTGCTTGGACTCAATAAGCACCTCACTGATGTAGTAAACCGACCGCTGAACCGGATGCTCCTTGCCTGATTCCTTCCTTTCCACCACAATGGCTACACTGACGGCTTAGCTATTGGCAGCCATATATAACAACAAAGGCTCCTTATCAATGGGAGCAGCAAGAACCAGCGGCTCAGCCAACTGTTTCTTCAAGGCCTCAAACGCCTGATTAGCAGCATCACTCCAAACAAAATGATCTGTCTTCTTCATCATCTGATAAAGAGGGATGGCCTTCTCACCCAACCGGCTCATGAACCGGCTTAAGGCTGCAATACAACCCGCCAAACGCTGAACATCATTGATACACGTCGGCTTAGCCAGGGAGGTGATAGCCTTTATCTTCTCCGGGTTAGCTTCAATACCTCGTTCTGAAACCAGAAAACCCAAGAGCTTGCCTACTGGCACACCAAAGACACACTTGGCCAGGTTAAGCATCATCTTGTAGACCCGGAGATTATCAAAGGTCTCCTTCAAATCATCTATCAAGGTTTCTTTCTTCCTAGATTTTACCACAATATCATCCACGTAGGCATGAACATTGCGCCCAATTTGACCATGAAGACAATTCTGCACGCACCGCTGGTAAGTCGCCTGGGCGCTCTTGAGCCCAAAAGGCATAGACACGTAACAGAAGGATCCAAAGGGAGTGATGAAAGCTGTTTTCTCCTGGTCCTTAACTAACCTCTTGATCTGATGATAACTAGAATAAGCATCCAAAAAACTCAAATGCTCACAACCTGCCGTAGCATCAATAATCTGGTCAATACAGGGGAGAGCAAAGGGATCGGCCGGACAAGCCTTGTTTAAGTCCGTATAGTCCACACACATGCGCCAGATGCCATTTTTCTTAAGCACCAACACCGGGTTAGCCAACCACTCAGGATGAAAAACTTCAACAATGAACCCAGTCGTCAAGAGCCGAGCCACCTCCTCACCAATACCCTTACGCCTCTCTTCATTGAAACGGCAAAGGAATTGCTTGACCATTTTAAAATTTGGATCAATATTGAGAGTGTGCTCAGCGAGTTCCCTCGAGACGCCTGGCATATCTAAAGGCTTCCATTCAAAGATGTCCCGGTTCTCACGGATGGAAGCGATGAGCGCGCTTTCCTATTTTGGATCTAGATTAGCACGGATGCTGAACTTCTTGGATGAGTCACCAGGAACAAAATCAACTAGCTTAGTGTCATCTGCCGACTTAAACTTCAACAAGGGGTCATGCTCTATGGTTGGCTTCTTCGAAGATGTCATATCCGCCGGGTCAACATTATCCCTGTAAAATTTCAACTCTTCTATTGCACAGGCAGATTCAGCATAAGCGGCATCTCCTTCTTCACACTCCAAGGCTACCTTGCGACTTCCATGCACTGTGATAGTGCCCTTGTGACCCGGCATCTTAAGCTGTAAGTAAACATAACAAGGCCTTGACATGAATTTAGAGTAAGACGGCCGTCCAAACAGAGCATGATAAGGGCTCTTAATTTTAACCACTTCGAAGGTTAGCGTCTCAGACCTAGAATCATACTCATCCCCAAAGGCAACCTCCAAAGATACCTTACCTACTAGATATGCCGACTTATACCAGGCACCACACTGTGAAAAACAGTGTTTGACGGCTTAAGATTTTTGTTGGTCAATCCCATGCGACGGAAAGTTTCATAGTAGAGGATATTCATGCTGCTACGTCCATCCATGAGTACTTTAGTGAACTTATATCCTCCAACCTGAGGTGCCACGACCAGCGCCAAGTGACCCGGATTATCAACCCG
Source organism: Triticum urartu (assembly GCF_056163025.1). Lineage (NCBI taxonomy): Eukaryota > Viridiplantae > Streptophyta > Magnoliopsida > Poales > Poaceae > Triticum > Triticum urartu. The sequence goes on from NC_141878.1 coordinate 497,667,063, forward strand.
GTGCAGGTGATCCTCACGGCTCCAGAGAATAGGGTGTTCAAACCATCGCAAGTAACGGGGCACCGCCGGCTCAACGGCGTTCACTGCCATTTTATGGAGATTCTGATCCCGCTTACATAAACTCGTGGTGAAGATGTGGTACTACCCACTATTCAATTGTTTCGGGTTACTCTGATAACCACACTAGTGCTGATTCCCCTGATTACTCTGTTGATTGTAACCGCCCTGATTGCCTTGGCCTTGAAAACCAGAACTCGAAACGCCACCTCCATGACCCGGACCATGGGAGCCGGATCCTGAACCACCATTCGGGCCATGGTTATTCTGAAAAAGATGGGAATTCTTGAACTCTTTCATGATAAAACAATCCTTCCACAAATGGGCAGATGGCCTCTCCTGTGTTCCGTGCCTCAGACACGGCTGATTCATTATTGCCTCGAGGTCTAATTTTCCCCCTCCAGACTGAGCCGACCTCCCCTTGCGACGCTAGTTATTATTCAACACACCAGTGTTGGCCACGAAGTCTAAATTTCCATCAGCTCTGCGCTTACCGTTACCACCCTGACTGGTCGGGTTGTACTCCTGTCCCTTCATGCCGCTACTCTTCTTTCCCTTGCCCGTACTTTCGTCATCAGACTTGGGGTCCTTGGTACTATCAGAGTCGGCATACTTGACAAGGGCTGCCATGAGTTCCCCCATGTCACCGCAATGGCGCTTAAGTCGCCCAAGCTTCTGTTTAAGAGGGAGGAAACGGCAATTTTTCTCCAACATTAAAACTGCTGAGCCGACGTTGATATTATCTGATGAGTGTATGATAGTTGAGACCCGGCGCACCGAATTGGTGGTTGACTCGCCTTCACCTTGGACATAAGAAACCAAATCTGTCAGCGTTCTGGGAACGGGGGTCCCCAGACTTGCTTGCCTGCGGCCTGCGGCGTGGCTCAAGTGGGGGCCCAGCGTGGCCCATCTTCATCAGCTCAAGCTCGAGACCCTCGCGAGGGGCCAAGCCTCGCGGGGTGGACGACAGGAAGCTTCCTCATAGGCAGCCTCATCCGGCAGGCTCGCGAGGAGGCGGAGAGATCAAGGCGGGGATACCTCGCGAGGAACCCATGACGCAAGCCATGACGATCGAGACCAGGCGGGCGCCGACCTGTGCAGTGTCCTTGTTTCCCCTTTCGTGCAAAGGGGGCAAGCACAGGCCGAGGCATTGGGCAAAGGTTACCATTCTGGTGCAACAAGACCAAGACCAGTGGAGTGGCAGGACGGAGGTCACCGTGGAGCCCAAGACGGCGTCATCACCAGTGCTTTTGGCAGCCGAAGACCACCTTTGGTCCGGATAACTTGTACTATATGTTCCCCTTCAAAATGGCCAATTGTTGGCGCCCTTCCCGCTCATTATTTGGGGAGAGGCCCAGGGCCTCTATAAATAGAGCTAGCCACCACAGAGTAGGAGAGAGCCAGAAATCTGGTAGAGCCCTAGTAGAGAGAGAGAGAGGCGACTAAACTCGCCCTAGCGGTTCATCGCACCAGCTCAAGAACACCTCTCGCGAGGCTGTTATTCCCTTTGTACTGTTCATCATCAGCCCCTAAGGCAATCCACCACACCACACATTGGAGTAGGGTATTACACCACAACGGTGGCCCGAACCAGTATAAACCTCGTGTCCCTTGTGTTGTTCGTTGTTTCCAGCTTAGATCACGTGAGGAGATTGGACGTAGATCGGTAGGGGAGAGATCTCCGCGCGCACCCCAGTGTTTGAACCTCAAGGGTCTGCCGGAACCCGAAATCCGGCATTTGGCGCGCCAGGTAGGGGTGCGCCAGAATCTTTCTTCCGCTGTTCGCGTGTGATCTTCTGTCGTGTCCATGGCTGACGCTCGTCGGGCTCGCGCTGAGCGCCGGGCTGCTCTCGCCACCGCATCGCCCAGACTGCGCCCGTTGGCGGACGCCCTCGTCGTTCCCCGTCGCCAGCCGCCAACGCCACCACCGGCCCGGCGGGGAACGAGCAGCATGCCTCGTCTCAGCATCCTTTGGTACGGCGGGAAGGCCGCACCGCCATACCGTCGCTGACTCCAGCCGCTTTGTTGTCCCACACCCGTCGCGCCCCCACGGACGCGCACGCCGCGCTGCTCCTGGCAAGAGAGCTCTTGCACTACCGCCCCGTCGACGACCTCTACGATGATTGGCTCGCCCGCATCACCGAGCTCGTCAGCGCCACAGGGGGCTCCCCCTTGCCGTCCCTCTCGCTGCCTCGCCCTCCATTCCGCGCAGGAGGCGGGGATCAGGAGGTGCCTCCACCACCTCCTCCCCAAGGAGGCGCCCTGGCTCCAAGGCGCGCAGCCCCAGAGCGAGACCCTCCGCGTCCGGCGCCTACGTAGCAAGAAAGGAGCTGCCAAAAGATCCCTCGTCCCCAAGAAGGTGCTCGCGCGCTCCCAGCGCCGGCGCGCCAAGATCGCGTTCCTGCACCTCCACGCCAAGACCCCGCTCTGTTCCAAGCGGCGGCGCGCGGTAATCCCCAGGAACAAGCCCAGTACCAGCAAAAGGCACCGGTGGCCACAGCAGGCTGCCGTGCCCTCACCCCCGAGCTACGCGGCGTCATATGGCCAGGCAAGTTCAAGCCTGACCTGCCCCCTCGCTACGATGGCACGACGGACCCAGCGGAGTTCCTGCAGCTCTACGAGCTATGCATCGAAGCCGCCAACGGAGATGACAGGGTCATGGCAAACTGGTTTCCCATGGTGCTCAAGGATGGGGCCCGCACCTGGCTCCTGAACCTGCCTCCTGGCACAATCTCCTCCTGGGACGAGATGCGCACTCGCTTCATCGCCAACTTCCAGGGCACTCGCGACCGGCCCCCGGCTGTGAGCGATCTACGCCGCATCAAGCAGCAGCAAGGGGAAACCCTGCAGAAATACATCCAGCTCTTCAACAACGCTCACCTCAAGATCCCCAAGGTGACTGAAGAAGCCATCATCTCGGCCTTCTCCGATGGCGTACGCGACGTCAAGATGAAGGAGGAGCTAGCAATTCATGAAGACCTGTGCACTTCCCTGGAGCTATTCAACTTGGAGACCAAGTGCGCCAGGGCTGAGGAAGGGCGCCTTTCACTCCTCGAACTCCTGGCTGCTGACCCGGAAGAGAAGAAGCCCAACGCCAAGGACGTGAAGCGCAAGGGGGCTGCCATGCTTGCAGCGGAGCTAGACACCAAGCGAGGCAGGGATCAGCCCGAGTCATCCAAGGGCAGCTGGTACTACATGTACCATGACCTCCACACCCACAACACCAACGAATGTCAAGAGCTCAGGGTCATGAGAGATGGACGTGTCGGCCGGCGCCCCGAGCGCAACGACAGGGGCTATGGCCGAGGAAGAGGAAGAGGTGGCGGACGATGGGAAGATCGTGGCCCCCGCCAAGGGTGGCGTGACCGACCTCGCGAGGATCACTGGCAGGACCAGCCTCGCGAGGGAGGCTGGAGAGATCAGCTTCGCGAGGATTGTCCGCGCGGCAATGCAGGCCTTCCTCCTCTGCAGCCACCGCCATGGAGGAACGAAGACCAACATCAGGACGAGGGGCTGGGGGCTTCCAGGAGCCGCGTGCAATCGCTTGCATCTTGGGTAGCGCGCAAGCCCCAGCCTCACAGCGTATCTTCAAGCAGTTTGCTCGCGAGGTGAATGCAGTCCTCCCCAAGCTTGAGGCCACGCGGCCTCTCAGGTGGTCCGCGTGCGCTATGACGTTCAGCTCAGCGGATCAGCTCAAGTGCACGGCAATGGTCGGAGTCCTCCCGATGCTTTGCTCCCCAGTCATCAGCAATGTGCAGGTCACCAGGACCCTCATTGACGGCGGAGCAGGACTCAACGTCCTGTCTGTCGAGACGTTCGACAATCTCCAAGTGTCGTACGATCAGCTTCAGCCAACCAAGCCCTTCTCAGGAGTCACTGATGGTTCCACTGTTCCGATAGGGCATGTTCGCCTTCCAGTCACCTTCGGGCAGCGCAACAACTACCGCACCGAGCTCATCGACTTCGACGTCGCCCACATCCGTCTGCCATACAACGCCATCCTCGGGTACCCAGCCCTGGCCAAGTTCATGGCAGTGACTCACCATGGATACAATGTCCTCAAGATGCCAGGAAGCGGTGGAGTCATGACCGTACCTTGTGAAGAATGGGACGCAGTGTGTTCACTTGAGCGCGCGTTCCAGGCCGCAGCAATCAAAGACCCGGACTGCAGAAACGGAAGACTTCCCGAGGCGACCTCCAAGAAGAAGAAGGCTTCGCCTGGCCCAAGCCATCAGGAGGCGGGCGCCTCCGGAGGTGTTGGGTTAGGATCTGCGCCCAATCAGGGAGCGCCACCCTCTCTTGCATAGGAAGGCGCGCCCGGCGCCCTCCTTAGGCAGGGCTCGGGGGCTCTTTCTTGGAGAGCCACCGACTTTGCCAAGGTCGCGAGGGAGGCGCTCGGGCACCACTTGGAGGGGTGCTTCCAGGCATGTTTCCCTCAGGAAGGTACAAGGCAAGGAAGACCAAACCCTCAAGAGTTCATCGCAAGCAACACTCAGGAGCTACAGGAGTCGAGAGTCATGCGCGGCAGCCGCCGCTTGCCCGCCATGGCCCCACATCCAGGCGAGGATGGTGGGCTGCGTGTCTGCGTCGATGTGCCAGGGCTCAACCAAGCCGCGTCTTAGGAACGCCTGTGGCCTTCGCGCGTGGGGCGCTGCGATGGTCCACCTCACAGCTACGTTCCCATGCCTTTCGGCCAGCCGAACGCGGTCGCCGCTCATCAGCGCTTGCTGAGGAGCATTCTGGAGGCTCAGGAGGTCAGGCATCGTGCAGCCCTGGCGGAGATGGAGATGGCTCTCGGAGACCCACCTGTGCCCCCGGAGCCTCCCGAGGTTCTTGGGCCTAGGGGCTCGTGAGGGTCGGCGTCTTCATCGCGCATCGCCCGCTTCTTCAGCATCACTCCATCTTCAATGACACCAGGTGACATATTTCTAAGATCCGTTTTTAGCTGGGAGCACCCACAGGGCCGCATTATTCCCAGGTCGCGTGGGTCTGTCCCTGCGGCATGTATCCGTTTGCTTATGCTCTTTACTTACCTTGTTGGGGGCGCCCCTCGGGCTGCATCATCCCCGAGTTGCTCGGGCCTGGCCCTACAGCGTTTGCTTTTCCCGCATCTACTTAAAATGAATTTGCTCTTTCGCGCTCAATTATCACCTGCTGCTTATCGCGGACTTCTCTGCTTTCATGCAAAGAGCTTGCACGTTAAAAGCGGGGGTACCTGAGCATCGCGACTCATGGGCTCCTACTGGCTCTCCAGCCCTCACCCCCGGGCCTTGACCCACGGCATTGCCACCTGTCGTACCAGCGGCGGCTGAGCTCGCTCGAGGGCCAGGACCTGAGGACATAGAGCATTTGCATTCTAACCACCCTGCAGGAACACACCATTGATAAAGGCCCAGAGCCAGGCGCAACCCGCCTCGAGGTAGGGCCTCGTAAGTCCTGCGCTGGCTCACGAGTCCCCAGATACACCTCTCCTAGCCCTACCGTGCCGGCCACGTGTCAGGGCGGGGCTGTACACGCCCCGGGGGCTCCTCCTGGAGGGGAGCCCCCTCCCACGTACCAGTGGAAGCACCATGCTCCGTGCTGGCTGACGACACTGCCGAGGAGCGGCTATGCCCGTACACATATGGAAGCGCTATGCTCCGCGCTGGTGATAAACAACTGAGGGCGGCCTCCGGCCGTACCAACCTCAGGGAGCCCAGAGCTCAGTGTCCAGCACCATCGCAACGCCTCCCCTCAGGAGCGCCGCGCGAGGGGGCTGGACACGGGGGCTACGCCCGGGCCTCGCCCGAGCACACGCCACCCAGCAAGGTCCCTCGGACCTGGTCGTCAGGGGCCCCTCCCCGAGCGGAGCCAAGGTATGGAAAACCGTTTGAACGTCAAGGGGGACTCCTGAGCATCGCGACTCAGGAGCCTAACTTGCCCCGTAACCCCTCACTCCTTAGTCCCATCATGGTTTCCGGTCGGGGCTAACGCTGGGTGAGGTACACGCAGGGCCGGGCCCTGCCGACGCAGAACGATCAATCAACTCCTCGTTCCCCCCTTTCCTACTTGTTGCTTGTGCGTCAAGGGGGACTCCTGAGCATCGCGACTCAGGAGCCTAACTTGCCACATAGCCCCTCGCTCCTTAGTCCCGTCCTGGTTTCCGGTCGGGGCTAACGCTGGGTGAGGTACGCGTGGGGCCGGGCCCTGCCGACGTAGAGCGTGAGCAAGTAGGGGAGAAAAATGCAAATCCCAGGAAATTCAAAGCAAATATTACAAGCCATAGATTGTTTCACGACGTCAAACACAAGTCTAAACGCCTCCGCGAGGCATGGTGTATGTTGCAGGAATAAAAATAGGACAGAAGCCGCGAAGGGATCACTCTCCAGTGGCGTCGGCTCCTGGGCCGCGGAGCTGGCAGCACCACGCCCGGGCAAGATGCTGAAGGCGCGGAACCTCCCCAGCAAAGCTTCGGCTCGGCCTTTCATGGCCTCAGCGGCAGCGGCGGCAAGGTCGCCGCTCACGGGCTCAAGCAGGCTATTGAGGTCGGCGTTGGGGTCGCACAGGTAGACGTGGCTGAGGACACGCGTCAGCGCCGCCGAAGACAGGGCGCGCGCCTTGGCCTTGGCAGTGGGGCCAAGGCCGTCTATGACTTCTTCAAGCGCGTGGACCAGGAAGGGAAGCAGCTTGGCGGGTGTCGGCGTTCTGGGAACGTGGGTCCCCAGACTTGCCTGCCTGCGGCCTGCGGCGTGGCTCAAAAGGGGGCCCAGCACGGCCCATATTCATCAACACAGACCCAAGACCCTCGCGAGGGGACAAGCCTCGCGGGGCGGACGACATGGAGCTTCCTCAGGCATGGCCTCACCAGGCTGGCTCGCGAGGGGGCGGAGAGATCAAGGCGGGGTACCTCACGAGGTGCCCGTGACACAAGCCATGACGACCAAGGGCGCCAGGCGGGTGCAGCCCGCGCAGTGTCCTCCTTTCCTCTTTGGTGCAAAGGGGGCAAGCGCAGCCGCGGAGTACCGAGGCATCAGGCAAAGGTTGCCATTTCAGTGCAACAAGACCAAGACCAGGAAGACTGCAAGACGGAGGTCATCGTGGAGCCCAGGACGGCATCACCACCAGAGCTTTGTGCAGGCGAAGACTACTTTTGTCAGGGTAGCTAGTACTAGCTGTCCCCCTTCAAATTAGCCCGCCATTGTTGGCTCCCTTCCCGCTCGATATTTGGGAAGAGGACCAGGGCCTCTATAAATAGGACCAGCCACCCACAGAGCAAAGGGGGGTTTGGAAAAGGAGGTTCTTTAGAGAGGGGGTTCGATCAGAGAGAGAGAGAGAGAGAGAAGGGTGGCTGAACTCCTCCCAACAGTTCATCACCCCCAACCAAGAACAGACCCTCGCGAGGCTGTTCTTCCTTGTATCATTCGTCATCATCAGCCCAAGAGGCAATCCACCACGCCACACACTGGAGTAGGGTATTACACCACAACGGTGGCCCGAACCAGTATAAACCATGTGTCCCTTGTGTTGTTCTTTCCATAGCTTAGATCTTAGCGAGGCGGAGGAGTGCAGGTAGGTAGGAAGCGAAATCTCCGCGCGCACCCCAATGTTCGAACCTCAAGGGTCTGCCGGAACCCGAAATCCGACATTTGGCGCGCCAGGTAGGGGTGCACCGGAGTTTTCTCTTCCGCCACCGCCACGACCTGCCTCGCGATGAGCAGCGCGTCGCCCGCTCCGGCCGCCGGCGCCAGCACGGGGGCCAGGGGGCTCCGAGCCCTGGCCCCAGCCCTGCAACGGGTACGGTGGCCGGACAAGTTCAAGCCAACGACGCCGCCACGCTTCGGCGGCGCGACAGATCCGCTGGCCTTCTTGCCGGCGAGCGAGGAGGCCCTCCTCGAAGCTGGAGGTGATGATAGGGTCATGGCCAACTAGCTCCCCATGGCCCCCACCTGCGCTCCGCGCACATGGCTGCTCCACCCGCCGGCAGCCTCCGTGGCCTCTTGGGAAGAGCCCTGCGGCCTCTTCCCCGCCCATCGCGCTACACCAACACCCCCGGTCGTCGTGGCCCTTCTGGGCGGCTCGCTGGCGCCACCTACAAGTCACCACGTCAAGCCGTTCATCCGCCGGGTCAGCGCCGCTTCCATGCGGCAGGGGGCTCTCCGGACCGGGCGGCGCCCAAGGCCGGCCTGACCTTCAGCTCAGAGGACCACCCCCCCAACTCGGCCTGCTCGGGTGCGCTCCCCATGCTATGCACCCCCACCATCTGCCAGGTGGCCGTCACCAGAACTCTCATTGACGGTGGTGTGGGCCTTAGCGAGCTCTCGGTCGAGGCCTTCGACCTCCTCTGCATACCCCTGGAACGGTTGCAACCCAGCCAGCCCTTCTTAGGCGTTGGGGGCGGGTCATCCAGCTCCTTGGGACAGATTCGGCTCCCAGTAAGCTTCGGCACCTACAACAACTTCCGCACGGAGCTGGTCGACTTCGACATTGCCCCCATCGGCCTCCCCTAAAACGCCATCCTCGGCTACCCAGCACTGGCCCAATTCATGGCCGTGACGCACCCGGCGTACAACCTCATGAAGATGCCCGGGAGCAGCGGTGTCCTCACCGTGCACGGGGACACCGGAGACGCGCTGCGGGTGCTCAAGCTCTCCTTCAAGACGGCGGCGTCGGTGTGGCCCGCCGACTTGGAGACCCCCGAGCCCAAGGGGGCTGCGCCCGCCAAGAGGAAACAGTTGTTCACCCAGGACAAGGAAGAAACCAAGCAGATACCCGTCGATGAGGACGGGTCCACCAACGCCACTTTCACCATAGGCGCCAACCTCGAACCCGAGCAGGAGGAGGCCCTGGTCAGGTTCCTGCGCGCAAACAAGAAGGTATTCGCTTGGGAGCCTGACCAGTTGGCAGGGATCCCTAGGAGAGTAATCGAGCATCACCTCAACATGTGCCCCAACGTGCGCCCTGTGAAGCAGAAGGCCAGGCGGCAGTTCACAGAAAAGCAAGCCTTCATCGTCCAAGAGACCCGCAAATTAGAAGCCGCTGGGGTCATTCGCGAGGTCCGATACCCGGATTGGTTGGCCAACCCTGTCGTTGTGCCAAAGAAGGGAGGGAAGGAGCGCATGTGTGTCGACTTCACCAACCTCAACAAAGCATGCCCGCAAGATCCATTCCGGCTTCCCCGCATCGACCAGATCGTCGATTCCACCGCGGAATGCGACCTGCTATGCTTCTTGGATGCCTTTTCTGGGTATCACCAGATCAAGATGGCGGTAGAAGACATCGAAAAGACAACCTTCCTAACCCCGTGTGGGGTGTACTGCTACACGTGCATGCCGTTCGGGCTGCGTAGCGCTGGGGCGACCTTTCAGCGGCTGATGCACATCACCTTGGGCCCGCAGCTCGGGAAGAATGTTGAAGCTTACGTCAATGACATTGTGGTAAAGTCTCGGGAGGCCAGGACCCTGATACAAGACCTGGAGGAAACCTTCGCGAGCCTCAACGCAGTGAACCTACGGCTCAACCCAGAGAAGTGTGTGTTCGGAGTCCCCTCGGGAAAGCTCTTGGGTTTCCTCGTGTCCCACCGAGGCATCGAGGCTAACCCGGAAAAGGTCAAGGCGGTGGAAGACATGAGCCCTCCGAAGACCCTCAGAGAAATGCAGAAGCTCACTGGGCGCGTGACCGCGCTAGGGCGCTTCATCTCCAAGTTGGGGGAACGAGCGCTGCCCTTCTTCCAGCTAATGAAGAAAAAGGGGCCCTTTGAGTGGACTGAAGAGGCCGACAAGGCGTTCCAGGATCTCAAGAGATACCTGACCAGCCCACCGGTCATGGTGGCTCCGCGCCCTCAAGAGCCCCTGGTGCTTTACCTCGCCACCACTCCGTACTCCGCCGGCGTAGCCCTGGTGGCGGTTAGAGAGGAGCGTCGAATCAAAACCGCAACAGCAGCCCGAAACAAGGCAAAGCAGGAACAAGGAAGACCCACAGAAACCGCCACCGCGGCTGAGGAGGATCAGCCGCCGCAGAGGAGTGCATCGGAGGCGGAAGAGGCCCCTCCCCCAGATGGCCAGCCTCGGAAGGCCTCATCGCCTCAAGAGGCGCCGTGGTCTCTGAAGGGAGCCGTCGATACTGATGCACCCAACCTCGTAGAGCACCCGGTGTACTTCGTCAGCACGGTGTTGTGGGATGCGAGGGCACGGTACCCCATGCCTCAGAAACTCCTCCTCGCGCTGCCGGTGGCCTTGCGCAAGCTGCGGCACTATTTTCAGGGTCACCCCATCAAGGTCGTCTCGTCATACCCCTTGGAGAGAGTGCTCAGGAGCCCTAACTCAGCTGGAAGGGTCGCTGAGTGGAACATAGAACTGCAAGCGTTACAGCTCGAATTTAGCATGACCAGAGTCATCAAGGGAGCAGCGTTGGCGGATTTTGTGGCAGAATGGACGGAGGCACCAGGCCTCAAGGCCGACGAGGATCGGTCCCTCTTCCCGGGAAGCGAGGCGCCAGAAGGCTGGGTCATGTACTTCGATGGAGCGTTCTCCAGGCATGGCGCTGGGGCTGGGGCGGTGCTTATATCGCCCACTCAGGATGTCGGAGTAAATGACCACGGGTAGCCTAGCCGGCACCCCTGGCCCTTCTGAAAAAATTACGAGCCGATCCGGCCCTCAAGAATCCAAGATGCAGGGCCGCCTTCCCCTTGCCGGCTGTCCCCCTGGCCGACTATCGGAAGGCGGCCCGACTTCAGCCCTCATGAAGAAAGCCGCGGGAGGGCCGGCTCCGAGAAGCCGGCCGCGAGAAGGCCGACTCCTAGAGGCCGGCTCCCACAAAGCGGTCAAGATCGCACCCTCGAAGTCTGCGTCCTCATAACGGCACGGAGCACGCCTGGCACAGTGCGCCGTACGGGTGGCCATGACCCGTCCGGCGCGGCACTGTTGCCACGTTGACCCTGATGTCATCCACGACGGGCTGCCAGTGCGGCCCACGGGCGGTGGGCCCTTTCGGGCAGAGAGACACCTAAAGGCGGCTAGGTCTCCCCCAGTCAGCCTAAGACAAAGCTGGCTCTCCATAGCCGGCTTGCCACCTCCCTCGAAGGAGACGCCCCATTAAGGAGACAAGACGCGGTGAGGCTACAGCGATCACCCGCCGGACGACGGCACTGTAGCCACGCCCACCTCGGCGAAGCCCTCGTCACCAGGATTGAGCAACAGTAACCAGCCCCCGACCGGGCCCTGGACAGTGGGGCCTGCCTGTCGACCAAGGAGCCGGCAGCCGGCGGGACCCACCAGCCGGCGGTCCCCCGCAGCCAGCGCAGAAGCCGGCGAGTGTAGACACAGACGGCTGGGCCCCACGCCCAGCCGGATTACCATTGTACCCCCGGGGGGTAGGCCTATATAAACCCCCCGGGACGCCCATGCAAAAGGGTTGATCCCTGCTAGTCTTAGACACCACATAGGGAGGAGAAGAGAGCGAGCCGTGCCCTTCTTCCTCCTCTCGCCGAACAGCTCAAGGAGCATCGTGTAGCTACTTGTTCATCTAGTGATCATGCGGAGACCCCGCAAAGCAGCAGTAGGGGTGTTATCTCCACGGAGAGCCCCGAAGCTGGGTAAGATTCGCCGGCGTGCATGTCTTCGCCTCATCCCGTTTCCAGGCACCGGCGACGTCTTACTGGCTCCCACAATGATAAGCCACCCGTTGGCATATGTCGCACCTACCACCCGACACAGGACAAGCTCTACTACGTTGTGCAGCTCTGTTTCTAGCAAGGTGAAAAGGTCTCCAACAACATAGCGGAGTATGAAGGATTAATAGCAGGCTTGAAGGCCGCAGCTGCCCTGGGGGTGAAACGCCTCACCATCAAGGGAGATTCGCAGCTCCTTGTCAATTTCTCCAACAAGGTGTACGAGCCGAAGGATGAGCACATGGAGGCCTACCTTGCGGAGGTCCGCAGGATGGAGAAGTAGTTCTGGGGGTTGGAGTTGCAGCATGTGCCCCGTGGCACCAATCAGGAGGCTGACGACATCGCCAAACGGGCGTCCAGGCGGCTACCTCAGGAGCCTGGCGTTTTCGAGGAGCGGCTCTTCAAGCCCTCGGCCCTGCCGTCATTATCAAACACGGCTCAGCCCCGGAAGGAGCTCCCCCAGCCACCTGCCTCAGGAGCCCCGGCCTGTGGCCCGGCCTCAGGAGCACGCCTGCTCCTGACGATGGAACCTCAGGAGGGATGTTGGATCACGGAGCTCCGGAGTTACTTAACACAAGGGACCCTGCCGGAGAAGGAGGAGGAAGCGGAGCGAGTGGCACGCCAGGCCACGGCATACTGCATCAAGGATGGAGAGCTCTACCGGAAGTGACCAAACGATGTATCCCTGCGCTGCATCCCCAGGGAGCAAGGGAAGGAACTGCTGGAAGATATACATGGCGGAGACTGTGGGCATCATTCATCATCACGGACCTCGTCGGCAAGGCGTTCCGCAGTGGGTTTTATTGGCCCACCGCGCTCAATGACGCCGTCGAACTAGTGAAAGCTTGTGAGGCCTGCCAGTTCCACGCTAAGCAGATCCATCAGCCAGCAGGGGGCCTGCAGACTATACCCCTTTCGTGGCCATTCGCAGTCTGGGGGCTGGACATTTTGGGCCGGTTTCCTCGGGCGACAGGGGGCTACCGCTAACTCTACGTCGCCGTGGACAAGTTCACCAAGTGGGCTGAAGCAGAGGCTGTCCGCACCATTCCCGCGGGCTCCGCGGTCAAGTTCATCAAGGGCATCGTGAGCCAGTTCGGGGTGCCGAACCTCATCATCACGAACAACGGTTCGCAGTTCACCAGTAACCTCTTCAAAACATATTGTGCTAACCTTGGAACGCAGATATGCTATGCTTCGGTGGCGCACCCCCGAAGCAACGGCCAGGCCGAGCGAGCCAACGCGGAGGTCCTGAGGGGCCTCAAGACCAGGACGTTCAAGAAGAAGCTGGAGGCCTGCGGCAGAGGTTGGTATGACGAGCTTCAGTCCGTGTTGTGGTCCATCCGCACAACCGCGACCAAGCCGACTGGAGAGACCCCGTTCTTCCTGGTCTACGGATCCGAAGTGGTCCTCCCTCACGAGGTCAGACGTCGCTCCGCGCGGGTCCTGGCGTTCGACGAGGCGCAGCAGGACGCCATGCGGGGGATGGACCTCGTGCTGGGGGAGGAACGTCGCTGAGAAACCGCGCTGCGAGCGGCGAGGTACCAACAAGCACTGCGGCGATATCACTGCCGCAACATCCGCCCCAGAACTCTCGAGGTAGGAGACCTCGTGCTCAGGCGGGTTCTCTCTAGGGAGGGGCTGCACAAGCTCTCTCCCATGTGGGAGGGCCCGTTCAAAGTTGTTCATGTTTCCAGGCCCGGCTCCGCGCGCTTGGAGACTCAGGAGGGGGCGCCAGTCCAGAACGCATGGAACATCCAGCACCTCCGGAGGTTCTACCCCTAAAAAGGCCCAGAGCCTGTGAAGCCGTCGCGTTTTGGAAAAGGCCCGGAGCGTGTGAAGAAGGCGAATGCCTGTGAAGCCGTCGCGTTTTGGAAAAGGCCCGGAGCCTGTGAAGAAGGCGAATGCCTGTGAAGCCGTCGCGTTTTGGAAAAGGCCCGGAGCCTGTGAAGAAGGCGAATGTCTGTGAAGCCATCGCGTTTTGGAAAAGGCCCGGAGCCTGTGAAGAAGGCGAATGCCTGTCAAGCCGTCGCGTTTTGGAAAAGGCCCGGAGCCTGTGAAGAAGGCGAATGCCTGTGAAGATGTCGCGTTTTGGAAAAGGCCCGAAGCCTGTGAAGAAGGCGAATGCCTGTGAAGCTGTCGCATTTTGGAAAAGGCCCGGAGCCTGTGAAGAAGGCGAATGCCTGTGAAGCTATCGCGTTTTGGAAAAGGCCCGGAGCGTGTGAAGAAGGCGAATGCCTGTGAAGCCGTCGCGTTTTGGAAAAGGCCCGGAGCCTGTGAAGAAGGCGAATGCCTGTGAAGCCGTCGCGTTTTGGAAAAGGCCCGGAGCCTGTGAAGAAGGCGAATGTCTGTGAAGTCGTCGCATTTTGGAAAAGGCCCGGAGCCTGTGAAGAAGGCGAATGCCTGTCAAGCCGTCGTGTTTTGGAAAAGGCCCGGAGCTTGTGAAGAAGGCGAATGCCTGTGAAGCTGTCGCGTTTTGGAAAAGGCCCGGAGCCTGTGAAGAAGGCGAATGCCTGTGAAGCTGTCGCGTTTTGGAAAAGGCCCAGAGCCTATGAAGAAGGCCAACGCCTGTGAAGCTCGCCGCCCGTGACACTCTCACATAATAATAAGTTGGGGCTGTACACGCCCCGGAGTCTCAGGAGCGCAGGCCTCAGGCCTTGGGGCTCCCTCCCATGCCCAGTGGCAGCACTTAGCTTCGCGCTGGTGAGAAGACGTCGAAGACTAGATTAGGTGCCGGACGCGGCTTTTCATTTGCTTTCCGCAGTTGGCTTGTTCCTTCTGATTCGAGGTTTTATTGAAGTTGTTGCTGTCTTTGGCTTGTGGTTCTTCGACTTTTCGCTCTCCTGCCTCGATTTCTCTTTTGCAAGGCCTCGCGAGGGAACGGGGCAGCCGAGCGCCCTCGCGAGTGTTCCTACCCTAGTCATTCAAGGGTTTCGCGACCTGGGTCCATTGCGGGAGCACCCCTCCAGTCCGTGCCCCACGGGCTCTGCGACACGAACACAGGGCCTGGGTCGGTCGCCCCCCACGGCTGGGGCCGGGAGCTACCCACGCGTGGGCACGAAGCCAGAAGGCACAATAACGGAAGCAAATGATGATTAACAGCAATAACCCAAACACGCCCCCTCGGGGCTCCACACTATTGTCTTTTTGCGCAGGAAAAAGGAAAAGAAGGAACAAGTCTGGCGCAGCCCGCCTCACACCGGCCTGCAGGGAGGACTCGAGCCGCCCCAGGGGCTCAGGCGGACTCCCTCTCGCACTTCAACAAGGCGCGACGGCGGGCAGACATGCCACCACCCCCCAAGCAGATACAACGGCGTGGAGGCTGACCGCGGCCACCGCTAGAAGAGTCGCCGCTTGAAGAAGAACCGGAGAAGCTTGAGGAACCCTGAGCACCGCCAGGCATGCGAGCGTTGTCCTCTCCATCGTCGTCGTAGCTGGGTTCCCAGCCACGATCGTCATCCCCAGGGCAGCACCCCGCGCGGCGACCATCTTCCCCAAACACCCTCACATAGAGGGTGGCATCGCCGTCAAACTTGAAGTGCAGGGTGCACCCACACCTCAGGCCACGCGCGCGGGCAAACGTCTGCCAACCGCGGGCCAAGGCCAGGCTCCCAGCTGCGGAAACCTCCAGTGAAGCCCATGAGGCCCGGCTGCAGCAGCCGTCAGCCTGGAGCCAGAGGTCGCCCGGGGCACCGGCCGGAAGCTCGCCGAGGAGGAAGCGAGGAAGTGGAAGCCGGGTGCTAGTCGGCTCCGCCGACCACACGACGAACTCCGGCAGCACCTCTGCAGCGCGAAAGCGCGGCCTAGGGGGATGCGCGACCAAAGCGCGCCCCCCGGCCGCAGCAGTCCGACCGTCACCATGCTGGGCATCATCTCCACGGCCACGGGGAGCTGCCGTGGAGGCCATAGGATGCTTGCGAGGGCGCCCTCGGCCGCACTTGGGTGGGGAAGAGGCAGGCTCTACCTGGTGAGCCTTCCCCTTCTCTACGGCCGAGAACCTCCTCGCCGGGGCCATGAAGAAGAAGGAGAAGCAAGGGGGAATGAACTGGAAGGGCGCGCGCCAATCCGTACTTATAGCCGGCGAGGGCCAACCGTCGGCCCCCACTATCACAGGTAATCATGACCCGCTTTGCATGCAGGGACTTGTCCAGTCCGTGCAGTTGCTGAGGCGCCATGGGGAAGTGGAGACGCCCACGTCCAATAAACCGCCACGCGGCGCCCAAGACCGCAGGCTGTTAGGGCCCGCGGCGCTTCGCTCTTGCCCTTCCGCCTCCCCGCACGGCCAAGTCTGGGCGCGCCTTGGGCCCGGGGGCTACTATCGGGTTCTGGGAATGGGGGTCCCCAGACTTGCCTGCCTGCGGCCTGCGGCGTGGCTCAAAAGGGGGCCCAGCACGGCCCATCTTCATCAACACAAACCCAAGACCCTCGCGAGGGGCCAAGCCTCGCGGGGCGGACGACACGGAGCTTCCTCAGGCACGGCCTCACCAGGCTGGCTCACGAGGGGGCGGAGAGATCAAGGCGGGGTACCTCACGAGGTGCCCGTGATGCAAGCCATGACGACCAAGGGCGCCAGGCGGGTGCCAGCCCGCGCAGTGTCCTCCTTTCCTCTTTGGTGCAAAGGGGGCAAGCGCAGCCGCGGAGTACCGAGGCATCAGGCAAAGGTTGCCATTTCGGTGCAACAAGACCAAGACCAGGAAGACTGCAAGACGGAGGTCATCGTGGAGCCTAGGACGGCGTCACCACCAGAGCTTTGTGCAGGCGAATACTACTTTTGTCAGGGTAGCTAGTACTAGCTGTCCCCCTTCAAATTAGCCCGCCATTGTTGGCTCCCTTCCCGCTCGATATTTGGGAAGAGAACCAGGGCCTCTATGAATAGGACCAGCCACCCACAGAGCAAAGGGGGGATCGGAAAAGGAGGTTCTTTAGAGAGGGGGTTCGATCAGAGAGAGAGAGAGAGAGAGAGAAGGGTGGCTGAACTCCTCCCAGCAGTTCTTCACCCCAGCCAAGAACAGACCCTCGCGAGGCTGTTCTTCCTTGTATCATTCGTCATCATCAGCCCAAGAGGCAATCCACCACGCCACACACTGGAGTAGGGTATTACACCACAACGGTGGCCCGAACCAGTATAAACCATGTGTTCCTTGTGTTGTTGTTTCCATAGCTTAGATCTTAGCGAGGCGGAGGGGTGCAGGTAGGTAGGAAGCGAAATCTCCGCACGCACCCCAGTGTTTGAACTTCAAGGGTCTGCCGGAACCTGAAATCCGACAGCGGGGCCATCCTCCACGCCGGCCAGCGGCTCCTCCAAGCCGCTCTCGTAAAGCGTCTTCAGCGCGGCACGAGCCCTCTTCTCCATCTTCGCGAAGGCCACCCGATCCTCCGCCAGGACCTTCGCCTTGGCGTCCATCTCGGCCCTCTCCGCCTGCAGCGACCGCTCCAGCGTCTCCAGTTCGCCATGGCGGTCATCGAGCTTGGCGTCCCGGTCCTTGACGGCAGCCTCCCGAGCATTCATCTCCTTCTCTTTCTCCTGGCGGCCGTGGATCTCCTAGGCGAGCTCATCGCGCAGGCCTTGCAGCTCGACCTCCAGCTCCTTGTAGCGAGCCTTGGCAGCCGCAGCGTCGCCCAGGGCAGCGTCGTGGGTGGCCTTGGCTTGGTTGGTGGCCTGCTTTTCCCCATCGAAGGTCGCCACGACCTGGCTCAGCGCTGCTCGTACAGAGGCAGCAGAACGGGCCCAGCCAGAAGCTAGCTCCAGGGGCCTGGCCGCTAGGCGAAGGTCCGTGCTAAGAAGATCCTCCCGCAGCTGGCTCAGTTCGCTGGCAACCTGGTCCAGGACGGCGGCAGAGGAAGCAGAAGAAGCGGGAACCGATGGAGTAGGCGAAGAAGACGGCGGTGTGATCACATCTTGGCAGGAAGGAACCCCCTGGGCCTTGGTCGCCCCGGCTGCAGCATCGAGCGCAGTCGACTCCAGGGTCAGCGGGGCCACGGGGGCTGACTCCTCGCCAAGGCGTCCCAGTCGGCCTCGCGAGGATGATCGGACCAAGGAGGCGCGAGCCGCGCCATCTTCCTCCCCAGCGGACGAAGGCACCGCCCCGGCAGATGGACTCGCCCCAAGCGAAACCGCAGAAGCCCATCTCAACCACTTCGCCGCAGGCGCCGGCCTGACAAGAGAGTATGGACGTCAAGCCTCGGTGGCAGAAACCAAGCAAAGCGGGAATCAAGCACTTACTGGTCATCGCTCGCGGACCCAAGCAACTTCCAGCCGAACTTGAAGCCCGAGAGCCTACAGCTTGGGTCAGCCTCGGGAGGCCCGGAAGCAGAAGCCACGTCGGGAGGGCTGGGGCTAGCTTCAGACCGCCCAGGGATCGGAGCGGACCCTGGGGGAACCAGCCTTGACCTGCCCTTCCTTGTGACCAAGGGAGAGTCCTCCCCTCCTCGCCCGGCGCCGGCATCATCGTCATCCGGCATGGAGCGGAGGGCCCGAGACCTGAGCCGAGGGAAGGACTCCCTTGACTCCTCGCCAGTCGCCTCAAAGACGGACTCTTCCTCCTCCGCCTCTTCTTCCTCCTCACTCTCGCTGGAGCTGCCAGAGGACACGTCCACCATCGCCAGCGCCGCAAGATCCTCGGGAGCTACCGTGGGCACCAGCCCCTCACCGTTGAAGGTGGGCATGGCGTTCACCACCTACTCCCAGTCGACGCAAAGGAACATGGGGACGGGGGCGCCCACCGGCTTCGCCACATCTCCTCCAACCAAGGAATGGAGGGCCGCGACCAGATTCTCATCGGTCAGGGCCTCAGAGCTTAGGCGCAAGGCGGCGTCCGCTGCCCCAAGCCTCCACAATGGGAGCGAGTGCTCCTAGAGCGGAGCCACCCGGTGCTCCAAGAACTCCCTCGGGAGCGTGGCTCCAGTCAGCTTCACCATCCCCAAGTTGCTTGGCCTCAGGTCCGCGTCCATCCTCTTCAGCACCGCCCTCACGCGGGGGTCGACGAGCTCCGCGCGGGACCACGCATCGACGGCCTTGGGCTGCCCTGTAGGCAGCACCAGACGGGGGTGGAGGCGCTCGACGTCCACCATGACCCACTTGCTCCGGAAGCCTTCGATCCTCTTCCCAGGCTTCGAGATGGCATTGGAATTGGAGTATGTGATGAAGCTCGCACACGCGGAGACATGGACACCAGAAACCCGGAGGGAAAAATAGTGACGCAACAAGGCCACCGATGGCTTTACCCTGACGTGAGCCTCACAGTAGTAAGCAAAAATCGCCAGGAGAAGAACGGAGTTGGGGAGGAGGTGCAGAGCCTGCAGGTTGTACTGGCAGAGAACAACAAAGAAGAACTCAGAGAAAGGAGGCACCAGACCGGCGACAATGGCGCTCACAAAGAGCGGATAGAAGGTGCTCCCCTTGGCTTCAGGCTGGTCGGAGCCGTCCTTGAGCACAGTCGCCCCCTTGCTGCCCTGCGCCACTGTCATCAGGCGCGTAAGGGCGAGGTTCTTCTCTGACAGGTTCGGGGAATCCAGGTCCGGTGAGTACCAGGCCTCGGTCGGGGACTTGCGAGGCGCCATGGTGTGCCGGATGAGAAGGATTGAGACAGATCTGGAGGATTTCGGAAGCAAGAAGGAGGAGAGCGAGAAAGGGGATCTGGAGCGAGGCGAACGAGAACAAGGAAAGTAAGTCAGGCCCGGGCACCTCTTATGTCAGATGGGCAGTTGCCAAGGCGTCGTGGGGACCGCATACGCCCACGTCGAATCAATTGCCACGCAGCGCCCAAGGCCGCAGGCAGTTAGGGCCTGCGTCGCTTTGCGCTTGCCCCTTCGCTTTCCTGCTAGGCCAAACCCGGGCGCGCCTTGGGCGCAGGGGCTACTATCGGCGTTCTGGGTACGGGGGTCCCCAGACTTGCCTGCCTACGGCCTGCGGCGTGGCTCAAGTGGGGGCCCAGCATGGCCCATCTTCATCAGCTCAAGCTCAAGACCCTCGCGAGGGGCCAAGCCTCGTGGGGCGGACGACAGCAAGCTTCCTCAGAGGCAGCCTCATCCGGCAGGCTCGCGAGGAGGCGGAGAGATCAAGGCGGGGATACCTCGCGAGGAACCCGTGACACAAGCCATGACGATCGAGACCAGGCGGGCGCCGGCCTGCAGTCCTTGTTTCCCCTTTGGTGCAAAGGGGGCAAGCACAGGTCGAGGCATTGGGCAAAGGTTACCATTCCGATGCAACAAGACCAAGACTAGCGGAGCGGCAGGACGGAGGTCACCGTGGAGCCCAAGACGGCATCATCGCCAGTGCTTTTGGCAGCCGAAGACCACCTTTGGTCAGGATAACTTGTACTATATGTTCCCCTTCAAAATGGCCAATTGTTGGCGCCCTTCCCGCTCATTATTTGGGGAGAGGCCCAGGGCCTCTATAAATAGAGCTAGCAACCACAGAGTAGGAGAGAGCCAGAAATCTGGTAGAGCCCTAGTAGGGAGAGAGAGAGGTGACTGAACTCGCCCTAGCGGTTCATCGCACCAGCTCAAGAACACTTCTCGCAAGGCTGTTCTTCCCTTTGTACTGTTCATCATCAGCCCCTGAGGCAATCCACCACACCACACACTGGAGTAGGGTATTACACCACAACGGTGGCCCGAACCAGTATAAACCTCGTGTCCCTTGTGTTGTTCGTTGTTTCCAGCTTAGATCACGCGAGGAGATTGGACGTAGATCGGTAGGGGAGAGATCTCCGCGCACACCCCAGTGTTCGAACCTCAAGGGTCTGCCGGAACCCGAAATCCAACAAAATCCATGATTGACATAGGCTGCTTGCACGTATGTTTGAAATTTTGAATAAAACGGCCTAACAGGATTGGCGGGCAACCCCTTCAACCAAGTACGAGCCGGCCCTTCTAACATCATGATGAAATACGTAGCACACGCAACTTCACTAACATCCAGCATTTCCATGGCCATCTCATAACTTTCAACCCAAGCCTCAGGAGGTTGATCTGCTGTGTAATTAGGCACCTTGCAAGGACCCTTGAAATCCTTGGGCAAGCGCTCGTTACACAGAGCTGGCACTAAACAGGGCACGCCAAAGGTCTTAGAGGTTACGCCTGTTTCCACTAAGGTTGTCGGCTAAACCGAAGACTGTCAATGAGCCGCTTGCTGAGCCGCCAGCTCGGCCTCCTGATGTGCCCTGCCCTGATCCACCAGGGCCTGAGCATTGGCACCGCCGCACGTTGGGTTATGGTGCTGTTCACTACTTGAGACCGCTGGTTCGTCAATGTGCCTGCTGTAACTCCGGCTTGGCCGAGGGGTTGAGTGGATCCGCTCGCGACTGTAAGAATAAGCCACCTGCTGAGCCACGATCGTCTGAAGAAGTTCCCTGACCCGTCGCGGACTCGTCTTCAACTGGTAGAGTTGCCAATCGTGATGCCACAACAATCATATTGTCCAAAGGGTTAGAATAATGATCTGGTGGAGTCGAAACATGTTTAGGCGGAATATTGTTCACGCGCGGAGAGTCCATCGTGTGTGGCTGAACCGGTGCTTCGGCTCCAAGCGCTTCGACCATCCGGTTTACCACCGATGGATCACTGGTCCCTGCTACAGGCGTGTTAAAGAGGTTTCTTGGCTCATAAACCGAGGACAAATGACGCCGGTGTCTCCTTCTCATGACCTCATTTGAATCGGCTTGGATCCGCTGTGCCTGTGCATCCAAAACGGCATGTTCTACAGCCATCCTGGTGTTCTCAGCCACCAAGTCTTCCTTAGCTTGAGCTATCTCATCCCGCAACTTAGCCACATCCACCTTGTGCTGATCTTGGTTGTCCGGGGTTACATCCACCCCCATCAAAGTCGCCAGTGCTTCTAACAATTCGGTGAGAACTTGAGCCGGCGGGCGTATAGAGCCACCAGCACCAGCCGCCGTCGTAGCCATCGAACTAGAGGTCATGGCTGTGGCGGTTGATGGACCAAGCACTGGTTGTGTACCACCCATGAAAACTGCAACCTTGTTCGGCGGCTCGCAGGGGCCCGGAATACTGTCACCATCAGAATAGCCCCCAAGCCAGCCATCCCTGAAGTTGATACAATGAGTTGGTCTCGCCTGTGGACGACTCCCCATCAGAATAGATGGCCATCTCACCGCCAGATACAGATCCATCCTCAATTTCCGCCCCATGGAAAAAACCAACAAAGGCACGCTTCATGACGGGTTGAACCCGGGTAGGCCGTGCACACTGAGCCGTCTCGATGATGTCGGTGTGGATGTCCGGCTCAGGGCCCGGTTCGCCGATCTCGCCGATGAAGACATGGAGCTGAAGGTGACCTGGTACCCGTACTCGCTTGAGACGGCCTCAGGGCCCCAGCCTGCATCATCGATGTAGAGCTTGCCGCGACGACTCTTGGTCATCCGTCCCACAACATACCCCTTGATCCTTTCGAAGCTGCCCTTCAAGAACTCAAAACCATCGTGCGTGAGCCCCACGGTGGGCGCCAACTGTCGTGGAATTGTCATGGAAGATATCCTAGCGGAAGGACTTAGTCGTGGAGCCATCGCAACTAGCTTAGCTTAAAGGGGTTAAATGGGACAAAGGACACATGAGTTTATACTGGTTCGGCCCCTTGCGGTGAAGGTAAAAGCCTAATCCATTTGAGTTTGTATTGCTTGGGTTTCGATTACCAGGGAGCGAATACGCTTGACCTAGCTTTCGATCTCTCTTGTTTCTTGTCCTGAACCGTCGCCGGGTCGTCCCTTTATATACACAGGTTGACACCCAGCGGCTCACAGAGTCCCGGCCAGCTCATACACAACGTGTCCGGCTCGGTGACTAATTACACATGCCTTATACTACAAGTCATACATATATGGCGGTTTACCCCTCCGGGCCTTAAGCCGCCTTTGAGTTTTCGGCCTCTAATAAGCCTGCTTCGTGAACCGCCATCTTCATGGGCTTTGTCCTAACAAGCCACCAGCGGTATAACCTGGCCCCTCCTGGGCGGGTCATACCCAATAGTTATATCCCCAACCGAGTTGGTATGATAGATTACCTAGTGGTGTCATTTGGTGATCGACCATTCCACGGTGAATACACAAACATTTGGTGTCTCCTTTGTAGCAACTGGCCTATTGTAAATTTGTAATGCATGAAGAGCTTGTGGCCTTCAAATAAACGAGTAACCAAAAGCATTTCGGGGACACCTCGAGAAACTGTCCAAGCATGGAGCTCTCTGCATGGCTCATCTTGCTAGTGTTCTTGCGCAGGCTTCTGTCATGCTGGCCAATACAAATGTGCAAGACTGTATGTATCTCTTGCCTCTTCTTTCAGTTCGGGTCGCTGCAGTGTCAATTTGCTCACCATGTTCTTCCTGTCTTTCTGTGTTTGCAGCTGTTAGCCTCAATGGGATCACAGCTTCTTGGGACACCAAACCATCAAACTGGGATGGAAATTATCCATGTGGCGACAACTGGACCGGGATAATTTGCACCTAGGACCGGGTCACATCTGGGTTAGCATCAACACCATAGATTTTTATATAAGCCAGAGCATTTGTTTCTGAACTACCCGTTGCATAGATTTATAAAGTTTAGAGCATGGATTATTTGTTGACTTGCTTGCTCTCTATGCTTTCTCTGCAGAATACTTCTTGGTAGCAGTTTTACAGGTGAAATACCTACAGAGATTGGCCAGCTATCAAATCACATATCTCTATAAGGAGGCAAAACTTATATACACACTTGCTGAACATTTCTTGTCTGGAGTACATAAATGCAAGTTCTGAACTTCTCTTTCTCTACTACCATAAAAATCTGACTTGGTGATGATGGTGTGCCAGTCATATGTTATTTTAGATCGTCAGATCTTCATCTAACGAATCCAAAGGAAGGCATGGCATTTTTGCAAAACACCACCCGCCACTGAGGCCAAATTTGCACTGAACTCCTTTATCTGTCCCCGTCCAACCACCCCAAGAGAGAATAGCCAGAATACCACTTGTGGAAACCACAAGTGCCAAAATACCACTATAAGAAACGGAAGTGCCATAATAGCACTCAAGTTCAGGTTCTTCGTACCCAAATAGCACCACCGTCTATTGTCAAACGGATTCTGTTAGTCAACAATGGATGGAGCTGTCAGTTTTTTCTACCTTACCAAAAGTACCCTTCATCCTATCTCTGAGCGTGTGCGCTGCTGCCTTGGTCAAACATGGCCAGAGGTCTAGCCACAGCTGCTGTACGCGGCATCCGGCCACCCTATTGTTGTATCACGCCATTCCCAACGACATGGAGCTGCCGCTCTGCAGCACCTGCGTGCCGCCACGCCCGGCAGAGCAGTCGCAGCCAAGTCGCCTGCTGCGCAGCTGCTCGCGCGTGCTTCACGGCTCCAACTCGCTGCCCTCCCGCGTCCACTGGCCAAAGACGTAGTCCTCCTGCTCCAGCGTCGGTGGATGTAATAGCAGCACGCGCTGGGCATTCGCCGAGAACGACGCATGCATGGGTTGCCATGGACGATCTCCTCTAACCTCCTGCGTCGCTCACCATGGCCACACCCAACAGCTGGACGCCCACGGCCTTCCCCAACAGTTCCCGGTTCCCCGACCCGACCTCCCTCACATGCACCCCCACCGCATGTAAAGGGCAAAACTGTATTTTTACTCATCTGTAGTCTCAATTAGCTCATAGTGGTATCTTGGCATGAAAATTTTCAAGTGAGTGCTATTCTGGCACATTGGTTTTTCATAGTGGTATTTTGGCACTTGTGGTTTTCACTAGTGGTGGTTTGGCTATTGGCTCCAACCCCAATGCCTCCCCACAACCGCCCATCCCATCTACATACGTCCTCGTCCTCGACATCTAGAAGTCTAGAACCTTCCACGCCGCCGCCCCTCCAATCGGCCACATGAGCCCTGATTTCCCATGCCGCCACCCGCATCTCAGCCCGGTCTAGGACGCCCTCTCCTGCCCATGCTCTTTTGCGCCTCTGCCCCATCCAAAGACTACCCCGCCGTCCCGAGCTTGCCCAGGAAGCTACTGCAACTACACATGAGATGCTCGATTTTGCTGCACTCCATGCATGAGAGTGCAAGTTCTCAGATCTGGTGGAGGTCGCCTGAATCTCAAGGCAAGCTCATCCCTCCGTTGTCCCGAGCTCGTCCAGAGGATGCCACCACCACTGCACGTGAGGTGCTCGACACCTAGCCTAGCCGCGCGTAGGAGGATGCACCACTTGTCGATCTGGTCCAAGCGGCCCCAATCCCAGCGTCAACATGTCTCGCCGCTACCAAAATTTAATAGGAGAAGCGAAAGATCTCTCTCTCCTCCATGTGGCTACTCCCACCTCGCCCATGGCTAGGACTAGGGGCACAATTGAGGCAAAAGAGCTCCGCACACCCATTTGCTACGCCTGAACCACCGCATTCTCGGAACCAAGGCTCTGTCCTCTCCTTTTTTTTGACACCTGGCTCTGTCCTCTCCTTCACCCTCCCAGCCACATAGAGTCACCATTGTCATCACCATCGATCCTCTAATCGAGGGAGGGTCAATCTCCAACAACATCTTCACCATCACCATCTTCTCTCAAACCCTAATTCGTCTCTTGTATTCGATCTTGATCCCAAAACCTCAGATTGGTACCTCTGGGTTGCTAGTAGTGTTGATTACTCCTTGTAGTTGATGCTAGTTGGTTTATTCGGTGGAAGATCATATGTTCAGATACTTAATGATAATTAATACTCCTCTGATTATGATTATGAACATGCTTTGTGAGTAGTTACGTTTGTTCCTGGGGACATGGGAGAAGTCTTGTTATAAGTAATCATGTGAATTTGGTATTCGTTCGATATTTTGATGAGATGTATGTTGTCTCTCCTCTAGTGGTGTTATGTGAACATCGACTATATGACACTTCACCATTATTTGGGCCTAAGGGAAGGCATTGGGAAGTAATAAGTAAATGATGGGTTGCTGGAGTGACAGATGCTTAAACCCTAATTTATGCGTTGCTTCGTAAGGGGCTGATTTGGATCCATACGTTTCATGCTATGGCTAGGTTTATCTTAATTCTTATTTCATAGTTGCGGATGCTTGAGAGGGGGGTTAATCATAAGTGGGAGGCTTCTCCAAGGAAGGGAAGCACCTAAGCACCAGTCCACCACATATCAAATTATCAAAGTAACGAACGCGAATCATATGAGCATGATGAAAACTAGCTTGACAGTAATTCCCATGTGTCCTCGAGAGCGCTTTGCTTTATATAAGAGTTTGTCCAGGCTTGTCCTTTGCTACAAAAAGGATTGGGCCACCTTGTTGCACCTTGTTTACTTTATTTACTTGTTACCCATTATGATTTATCTTATTGCAAAACTATCTGTTACCGATAATTTCAGTGCTTGCAGAGAATACCTTGCTGAAAACCACTTGTCATTTCCTTCTGCTTCTCATTGGGTGTCGGTGTCAAAACAGGCAGATCTTAGGTAGGGGGTCCCGAACTGTGTGTCTAAGGATCGAAGCTAACATGAGGCAAGGGACACGATGTTTACCCAGGTTTGGGCCTCTTGATGGAGGTAAAACCCTACATCCTGCTTGATTGACTTTGATGAGTATAGGGGTTACAAGAGTTGATCTACCTTGAGATCGTGATGGCTAAACCCTAGATGTCTAGCCTGTATGATTATGATTGCCTCTATGGACTAAACCTTCTGGTTTATATAGATGCCAGAGGGGGCTACGGTCTGTACAGAGTCAGTTTACAGAGAAAGGAATTTTCATATCTGAATGCCAAGCTTGCCTTCCACGCCAAGGAGAGTCCCATCCGGACAGCCTTCTATCTTGTATCTTCATGGCCCACCAGTCTGGCCCACATCACATAGCCCGGACGCTCGGGGACCCCCTAATCCAGGACCCCCTCAGTAGCCCCTGAACCAGGCTTCAATGACGATGTGTCTGGCGTGCAGATTGTCTTCAGCATTGCAAGGCAGGTTCCTCCTCCGAATACCCCAAAGTAGCTGAACAAAAGAACTATATCCGGCTCTATACAATCTATTACAACCCTGAATCTCAAGGGTGAAACACTCACACAAAATAAGTCACATCCACCGACAACTTTTTCGGCGAGACATTATGTTCTGACTTTATCATTATTTTGAACCATTTTGTGGCCTCCCGCTCCGCGCCTCGAGGCACGGCCTCTATCGACATGTCTTGTAAAAACTTAGACCATATCCCCTTATTGCGGGATTCTCATCAGTATGGGCTGGGGAAATCCAACCGTGTCGTTCGGACGACCCCTTGGGAATAGGCGAATTTTAAGGCCGGGGAGGAGGCACTTGACATTCACTGCCTTTATAAAAGGATAAGGATCTATCCCTCTTCCCTGCACCTTCCTCCCTTCGTGCTTCCTCGAGCTCCAGCGCCCCAATCCCAAGCTTTTCCCTTCACCCCCACTTCTCCAGCCATGGCTGGATCCAGTTCCCAGGGCAAGTGGATGGCCTCTTCCGTAACGGAGAAGGACATCAAGGATCTACGGGAAGTGAGGTACTTGACGGCGGAGATCACGCACAGGCTTCCTACCCCAAGGCAGGTCATCCCTACCCCAAAGTCTGGCGAAAGGGTGGTATTTATCCCCCACTTCCTCCGAGGACTCGGGTTTGCCCTTCATCCCTTCGTCCGAGGTCTCATGTTTGACAATGGGCTGGATTTCCATGATCTGGCCCCAAATTCCTTCCTTCACATCTCGGCGTTCATCGTCGTGTGTGAGGCATTCCTCCGTGTTACCCCACACTTCGGCCTGTGGCTCAAGGTCTTCCATGTGAAGCCAAAGGTGGTCGACGGTCAACACGCCGAGTGCGGCGCCGCTATGGTGAGCAAGATCCGCCGTGTTACCTAGCCCAAAGGGACATTTGTGGACACAGTAAGGGTATAGCAGCAGGAGTGGTTCTACATCACCGGACCCTGCGGCACCAAGTGGGCGGCCGCTCCTGCTTTCAGATCCGGTCCCCCGCTGCGATTTCCATCTTGGACCAAGAAAGGTCTAGACTGGGGATCCTCTGACGAGGTGTTGATGTTGCAATAATGCATCAAGAGTATGATAGAAAAGGACATCACCCTTGCCGATGTGGTTCAGGTGATGCTTATCCGTGGAGCTCTCCCCTGCCAACGACGGCCTCTCAACATGTGGGAGTTTAATCCGGAAGGGCCACAAACCCTGAACGATTCTTTGGCATGATGCACAAATGGATCTGGAAGCTGCTCTTCAAGAATCAGAAGACGTGGCCACGGACGTTGGACGACACCGGCCTCGACTGCAACAATCCGGCCTCCCCAGTAAGTGTTAAATTTCCGAACATTACCTAGTTCGTCAATCTTTAGGGAGGGGTACAGAAAATTATGCCTCTTAAATAGGGCTGGATAAAGAAAATGAAGCAGATCAGATGTCTGGCTCCACTCCCCGAAGACTCAGCCAAACCTCTGTTAATGAGGATGCTGGTCCCGGCGCCCTACCAGGCGCCGGTAAAGGAAGACAAGAAGAAGGGCAAGGAGGCCTATGATGGCCTCCACCACGAAGGTACTTCGGGCACTATGTCCGGAGGGACCGAGGCTCCTTCCTCCCACGAGGAAGATGAAGGCGAGGAGGAGGGGGAGGAGGAAGAAGAGAGCCCCTCCCTCAAAGGGAAAAAGGCGGCCTCTGCAGATCCGGAGGAGGCAGCATCCAAGAAGAGAAGGATATCCTTTTCGGACGACTCGGATTCGGACGCCGAAGCAATCCCCAAGCATCACCCCCGGACCAAGCCTATTGCCGCATCATAAGAACCTAAGGATGCTTCACATATTTTCAATCCTTTATGAATTGTGAGAATAATATTAAATCATGTGTTTCAGTCCGGCCCGCGATCTCCCTCAACAATCCTCCTCGTCGGGGGATTTGCTGCCGGAGATGATGGAGAGCGGGACGCCTCCGCAAGTTTCCTCGCCCCCTAGGGAGGATGACGTCGAGGTGTCATCCCAGAGGATTTCTCCTGACCATCGAGAAGTGCAGGGGATCATCAATACGGCACCGGAGGGTAATACCTCGGCCGTTGAGGACACGAGGGGCGCGACCCCCGTGAAGACCGGGGATGGGGGCCCTAGATTGTTCGACCCCCAGCCGAATACTGCTCCAGAGGCAGGTCCGGAGTTGAGTGAGCGATCCCCTGCAAGAGAGGGGGGAGCGCCTATTCTCGCGATGACCTCCATGAATCCGGAGGCACCAAACATGTTGAGGGACGAACTACGGAGTGCGTCCATCTTAGAGGAGCACCGTACCTTGATGGGTACGGTGGCTGAGTAGATTCAGTCCGCTAAAAGCGGGCTAAATGAAGCCTTTACGAGCCTTCTAACAGGCTTCGAGGTATGCGATGTAATGTGTTTAGCCACTTTCCATATGGAAAATATGTCTGTGTATTGATAGTAGCCCCTAATACTCTATCGGCCTATGAAGAAGGGCGAACAGGGGATATATATATACATATATATATATATATATATCTGCACGAACTAACATACTTATTGGGCTGACAAAATAGGCTTCACTGTTAGCGGCAACCGCCCAGGCCGCGGAGGTTTCTGAACTGAAACGGCAACTGAAGCAGGCCGATGATGACATTGTCCTTATTAACAAACGGCTTGACGAGGCACAAGGTATGCTGCAAACATCCCGTTTGTGCCTATATGAATGCGTGAATGCGAAGTTGAAACTTGGACTTTGTTATGTGTGAAAGTGCAGGTGGCGCTGCTGAGGTTGAGACCCTCAGGGGTGAACCTGCCCGGGCCAAGGAGGAGAGAGTGAGCAATGTGGCCGCTGATAAAGCGGCTGCAGATTTGAAGGACGAACAGGCCACCCGACGCCAGGTCAAGGAGCGGGTATCTGTAGTAGAGCAAGAGCTCAAGGACGCTGCCCTCAAGTGCAAGTCCCTCGAGGAGGAGAATAAAGCCAAAGCAACCGAGCTCACCAAGGCCCTTGAGGAGGCCAAAGAGGCGCGATCCGAATCTAGGGCGGCTCACGAGGAAGTCCGGCAGGCCGGACAGATAGCGGCTGGTAAGCCCTTTCTTTTACATACTAAGTTTGGCGATCGGAGATATGCCTTGCTTAATCGACTGTGGAGTTCTCTAGACATCTTTGTGGATCTTCTGAAGAGTGGCGCTGACGCCACACAATTCTTCCAGGCTCAGGAGGGACATGCGACGGAGAAGCTGTTCTGGTCACAGTTCGCGGCGCGGGAGCGTCCAGCGCTCCTGAACGACCAAATGGCACAGTGGGCCGAGCTGCATAAGATGTCCAGAGTGGCCATGAAGGATGTCATAGTTCGGCTATGGCCAGCCGAACCCATTCCGAACAGTTATTTTTGGCCTGGTGCAGCGACTTGTCGATGCAGTGCCCCGAATCGACGCAATCAAGCGGTCGGTGTGCATAGAAGGTGCACGGATGGCCTTCGCCCGCGTCAAGATGCACTAAGCGAAGATGAAGGTTGCCGAAGTGGCTGTCGAGGGCCCTCACGGAGACAAGAACCACCGCACGCTGGAGCGCTATTTAGAGGACATCCTAGAGGGTGCCCGCTTGATAGAGGGTCAATGCTCAAAGGACATTATGTTCGAATAAATGTACCCAAATTGTCCGGACTTTTTATTATATATGAAGGCTTTGTAATATATTTATGCCTTTGTCTGAAAGTTCTTTCCTCCTGTGCGGCCATTTTTGTACTCCTGAGAGTTTTCCATTCATCGGCTTCAGCCCCTATGTAGATACTACGGGGGTGTTCAGAATAGCACATGATCACACTTGACCCAACGTCTTGGTCCGTGAAGGAGGTGTTAGTGCGGCAAACCAGGCAATCAGACTATGTGGCTTTACCACTCTCACTTAGCCATAGGAGTTTGACGATGGGGCTGGAGGATAGCCCCCGGTATGTACATGGCCATCCGAATGTGGATGCGTTACGTATGTGACCGGAAGGAACGGTGAGGGAGTCCTAGATTAGGGGGTCTCCGGATAGCCGGACTATATCCTTTGGCCGAACTTTTGGACTATGAAGATACAAGATTGAAGACTTCGTCCCGTGTCCGGATGGGACTCTCCTTGGCGTGGAAGGCAAGCTTGGCAATACGGATATGTAGATCTCCTCCCTTGTAACCGACTCTGTGTAACCCTAGCCCCCTCCGATGTCTATATAAACCGGAGGGTTTAGTCCGTAGGACAAGAGATAATCATACCATAGGCTAGCTTTTAGGGTTTAGCCTCTACGATCTCGTGGTAGATCAACTCTTGTAATACTCATATCATCAAGATCAATCAATCATGACGTAGGGTATTAGCTCCATCAAGAGGTCCCGAACCTGGGTAAACATCGTGTCCCCCGCCTCATGTTACCATCCGCCTTAGACGCATAGTTCGGGGCCCCCTACCCTAGATCCGCCGGTTTTGACACCGACATTGGTGCTTTCATTGAGAGTTCCATTGTGCCGTCACCGTAAGGCTTGATGGCTCCTTCGATCATCGGTAACGATGCGGTCCAGGGTGAGGTTTTCCTCCTCGGACAGATCTTCGTATTCGGCGGCTTCGCACTGCGGGCCAACTCGCTTGGCCATCTGGAATAGATTGAGAGCTACACCCCTGGCCATCAGGTCAGGTTCGGAAACTTAAAATACACTATCGACATCCGCGGAGACTTGATCATCGACGGATTCGAGCCCATGTCAGGTGCGCCGCACAATCACGACGAGCATGACGTAACTCGGCCATCGGACAATGTTCGGGAGATCACACCTGCAACTACTCTGGCCCTCAATCCGGAGCAAATTGCACCATCCAAGGACGGGGGGATAGACCCCGCCATGGAGGCTGCACTCTCAGTGGCGATGGAGCCGGATACTGACTTCACCCCTTACGAGAGCCGTGTTGCCGAACCACTGGATTCGTCTCCGGCCACAGACTCTGAGCCGCCTGCGTCCGTGCCTATCGAATCCGATTGGGTGCCGATCATGGGGTTCACCTCCGCGGACATCTTTCAGCACTCACCTTTCGGTGATGTGCTAAATTCATTAAGGTCTCTCTCCTTGTCAGGAGAACCTTGGCCGAACTATGTCCGGCTAGAATGGGATGCGGACGACGAAGAAATTCGCTACCCACCCACCACCCACTTAGTAGCCACTGTCGAAGATTTAACCGACATGCTCGACTTCGACTCCGAAGACATCAACGGTATGGACGATGATGCAGGAGACGAGCAGGAACCACCGCCCACAGGGCGCTGGACCGCCACCTCATCATATGATATATACATGGTGGACACCCACAAAGAAGGCAATGGCGACGAGACAGCGGAGGATGACCCCTCCAAGAAGCAACCCAAGCGCCGACATCAGCGGAGCCGCTCTAAGTCCCGCCATAGCAAAAGTAGTGATACCGGCACAAGAGATAATAACACTCCGGATAGTGCCGAAGACGACAACAATCCCCTCCAGCATGATTTAGAGCGGGAGGGTGAACAAGCTAGCCCTCCAGAGCGGGCAGCAGATGGAGAATCAGAGGAGGACAACTACACGCCTCTCTCCGAAGATGAGGTGAGCCTCGGCGACGAAGAATTTACCGTGCCTGAGGATTCCGTCGAGCAGGAGCGCTTCAAGCGCCGGCTTATGGCCACAGCAAATAGCTTGAAGAAAAAGCAACAACAGCTTCGAGCTGATCAAGATTTGCTAGCAGACAGATGGACCGAAGTCCTTGCGGCCGAGGAATACGAACTCGAGCGCCCCTCCAAGAGTTACACAAAGCGCAGGTTGCTACCTCACCTCAAGGAGGAAGCACTGAAACCTACATCACTAGTGTACGATGCGGCTGACCGGCCACCTCGTGGCCGAGCCAGAGAGGCGTTCCAGCCTGAAGTTCAGCCTTCACCCTGCCGCCACTCAAAGAAAATTACCAAGGCCTGGGGCAACACGCGGGACCTGTGAGACGTATTGGAAAGCAGGTCAAAACATGCAAGATCGATATACGGGTCACGGGCACGCGCGCCAACGCGGCACGATGACTGTCATGCCGGATACACTAAAAGTAAATCCGGCCAGGCCGAATACAGCAGACAAGACTCATATGAACAGTGTCGTGATATAGCCCGGCACAGAGGCGCTGCACAGCCTCTATGCTTCACCGACGAAGTTATGGATCACGAATTCTCGGAGGGTTTTAAACCCGTAAATATCGAATCGTATGATGGTACAACAGATCCCGCTGTATGGATTGAGGATTTCCTCCTCCACATCCACATGGCTCGCGGTGATGATCTACATGCCATCAAGTACCTCCCACTAAAACTCAAAGGACCAGCTCAGCATTGGCTGAATAGCTTGCCAGCAGACTCTGTCGGCAATTGGAAGGATTTGGAAGATGCATTCCTTGACAACTTCCAGGGAACTTATGTGCGACCACCGGATGCTGATCACTTGAGCCATATAACTCAGCAGCCAGGGGAATCGGCCAGGCAATTCTGGACACGGTTCCTAACTAAGGAAAACCAAATTGTCGACTGTCCAGATGCAGAGGCCTTAGCGGCATTCAAGCACAACATCCGTGACGAGTGGCTCGCCCGACACCTCGGCCAGGAGAAGCCGAAGTCTATGGCAGCCCTCACGACACTCATGACCCGCTTTTGCGCGGGCGAGGATAGCTGGCTGGCTCGCAGCAACAAGACATCAAGGAATCCGAGCGCTTCGGATACTAAAGATGCCAACGGCAGACCATGTCGTAACAGACACAAGCACCGCAACAACGGCGATAACGCTGATGATACGATAGTCAATGCTGGATTCAGAAGCTCTAGATCCGGTCAGTGGAAAAAGTCATTCAAAAGAAGTACTCTGGGGCCGTCCAGTTTGGATCGCATACTTGATCGCTTGTGTCAAATCCACGGCACCCCCGATAAGCCAGCCAATCACACCATCAGAGAATGCTGGGTGTTCAAGCAGGCCGGCAAGTTGAATGCCGAAAACAAGGACAAGGGGCTACACAGTGATGACGAGGAGGAGCCCCGGCCGCCGAACACGGGAGGACGGAAGAGGTTCCCCCCACAAGTGAAGACGGTGAACATGATATACGCAACCCACATTCCCAAGAGGGAACGCAAGCATGCACTAAGGGACGTTGTCGGTGTCAAAACCGATGGATCTCGGGTAGGGTGTCCCGAACTATGCGTCTAAGGCGGATGGTAACAGGAGGCAGGGGACACGATGTTTACCCAGGTTCGGGCCCTCTTGATGGAGGTAATACCCTACGTCCTGCTTGATTGTTCTTGATGATATGAGTATTACAAGAGTTGATCTACCACGAGATCGTAGAGGCTAAACCCTAGAAGCTAGCCTATGGTATGATTATATCCTCTCCTACTGACTAAATCCTCCGGTTTATATAGACACCGGAGGAGGCTAGGGTTACACAAGGTCGGCTACAAGGGAGGAGATTTACATATCCGTATTGCCTAGCTTGCCTTCCACGCCAAGGAGAGTCCCATCCGGACACGAGGCGAAGTCTTCAATCTTGTATCTTCATAGTCCAACAGTCCGGCCAAAGGATATAGTCCGGCTATCCGGAGACCCCCTAATCCAGGACTCCCTCAGTAGCCCCTGAACCAGGCTTCAATGACGACGAGTCCGGCGCGTAGTATTGTCTTCGGTATTGCAAGGCGGGTTCCTCTTCCGAATACTCCATACAAAATTTTGAACTTAAGGATAGTGTCCGGCTCTGCAAAACAAGTTCCACACCCCACCGTAGAGAGAATAATATTTCCATAAATCTAATCTGCTGTCATGTTTTGACAGCACGACATCACGTCATGGCCCGGTCTTTATTTGAACCATTTTTTCTCAACCAGCGTTGCGCATATTGCGAGGCGGTTTTTCTGACATGTCTCATCAAAGCAGAGATCGTGTCCCCCTTATTACGGGATTCTCATCAATACAGACGTGGGTAATCCAATCGTGCCTGTTGGTATGACTCCTAGATCTTAGGTAAGTCCCAAACGGCCACAAGGAGGACGCTTGATATTCACCTCCTTTATAAAGAGGGCGGGGCATGTCCTTTTTTCCCCTCGTGCTCAATCGAATCCTTCCCCCGCCTCGAGTTCCAACACCCAAGGCTCAGGCCAGGCGCTTCGGACCTTCAACCATGTCCGGATCCAACCTTCAAGGTTGGTGGATGCCTTCCTCTGTCACAGAGGAGGACATCAAAAAGCTGAGAGAGGCCAGATATCTGACCGCCGAAATTTCGCATAGGCTGCCCACTCGAGGGCAGGTCATCCCTACTCCTGAACCCGCCGAGAGTCTCGTGTTCATCTCTCACTTCCTCTGAGGACTAGGCCTTGCTCTGGATCCCTTTGTTAGGGGTCTTATGTTCTATTATGGGCTGTATTTCCATGATCTGGCCCCAGATTCCCTTCTTCACATCTCGTCATTTATTGTCATATGTGAGGCCTTCCTCCGCATTACCCCTCACTTCCGCCTGTGGCTCAAGACCTTCGATGTGATGCCGAAGATGATCAAAGGGCGGCACGCAGAGTGCGGAGGTGCCTTAATAAGCAAAATCGCTGATGCTCCATGGCCAGAGGGTTCCTTCCCAGAGGTGTCGAGATTGTGGCAGCGGGAGTGGTTTTACATCACAGCTCCCTGAAGTGCCAAGTGGGTAGCCGCCCCCACCTTTCGCTCGGGCCCCCCATCACAACTGATGTCATGGATCAGCAGGGGCTGAGCTAGGGTCCAGCAAAGGACGTGCCAATATTGCAGAGACGTATCCGAGATCTCTTTGAGAGAGATTTCAGTCTGGTTATGGTAATGCAAGTTATGCTAGTTCGTCGAGTCCAGCCTTGCAAACGTCGGCCCCTCCGTATGTGGGAATTCAACCCGGAAGGACCGCGAGCTATTCAGCATTTCCTCGGCATGACGCTCGAAGAGATGTACAAATCGTTCTTCAGACCCCAAATAGAGTGTCCGGACACCACCGAGGATGTGGGTTTGAGCTGCAACCGCCCTACTACCCAAGTAAGTAGTCCCATGGCCGAACCCGCTATCCTTTTTTTTATCATGACATCATTCTAAAAAGTCACTCTTTGACCAGGACTGGAAAACAAAGGCGAAGATGATCAGGTGTCTGGCCCCCCTTCCTGAAGGCTTGGACAATCCGGTAGTGGACAAAATGCTCGAGCCGGCATCTTATCAAGTGCCCTCAAAGGAAGATGAAGGGGAGAATAAAGAGGCCGATAGCGGGCCTCACTCGCTACTCATCCCAACCAAGGGGATGAGCGCCTCCGCGAGGGAGGATAGACAGGGGAAAGAATCTGGCATTCCCTCTCCCCGGGGAAGGAAGAGGACTACCTCTGAAGATCCGGAAACTAAGGTTTCCAAACGGGAGAAGAAACCTTCGCTAGAGGGTCCTGCCTCGGAGGGTATTCTTGCCGCGCAATGTCTGCGCGGGGATTAGCCCTCTACCGAGCTTTAAGTAATCAAAAAGTACTTAATAGTGAAAATATCCTACCTTACTTCTGAAGACAATAACTGATGCTTATAAATTGTAGTCCGGATCGCAGCCCTTCTCGACAGAGTTCGTCTTCGGGGGATCTTCTTCTGGAGATGATGGAGAGCGAAACGCCTCCTCCTAACACCCCGCCTCCGGAGGCGGGCGGCCCTGAAGTGTCGTCGCACAGGGTATCTCCTGATCCGCACAGGCCGGAGGATAACCCTTTGGCTATCCGGAATCCTCAGTATCCGGCTCCTAAGGAGAGTGATGACAAGAGTCTGGAACCGTACAGAGTGCGGTCGGACGCACTGAGGGATCTTCTGGGGCAAGCGGCCGTCTCAGAAGCGCATCATACGCTGATGGGTACGGTAATTGAAAGCAGATTGCATGAAGCCTTTATGAGTCTGCTGAAAGGCTTTGAGGTACGTGAAATAGTGTATGTTTTTGATAGTACCGCACACATTAGGTGTGTCCTATGCAGATAGTAGCCCCTGAGACTCTGGTTGTCGTTGAGAGCGGCGGCAAACCGAGGATCATATTCCCAGGTAATAACCTGACTGCCTTTATGTGCAGGTGGCTGAGGCTCCTGTGGCTAGCCGGACTAATGCGTTTACCGAGCTAAAGCGGCAACTTGATGCGGCCGATGCCGATATCGTGCTTGTCAACCAACGGCTTGATGAGGCACAAGGTAAGTGATTTCTCTGGTGATCGTCACATAATAAGAGGAGCATGATGCCAGTATCTTTAATATGTTGTGACTGCAGATGGAGCTGCTCCGTGGAGACCCTTCGGGCGGAACTTGCCCGAGCCATTTTCTATTTATTCTATCTATCAAATGAATCTGGTTTGTGTTGAAACTTTTTGCATAAATTACTAGCAATATTAACAAGCCACATATAAATTTTCATTATTTTTGGAAAACCACATATTTACAATTGTATTAGGTAGCTCCTGGTGAATATAGACAGGGTTTAAATTTATCTATCCAAATTGATTTTTTTATAGATGTTAAAATATCGAGGAGAATAGTTTAAAATTTTCTGCAAAATAATTTGAGAATACTTTTTTGGCTTATGAAACAATTTGAAACAATTTTTGTGAAACAATTTGAGGAAAAAATATTTTTTGGCTTATGTAACAATTTGAGAATACTTTTTTGGCTTATGTTCCTCAAATTGTTTCACAAAAATTGTTTTATATTGTTTCAAATTGTTTCATAAGCAAAAAAATTCCTCAAATTGTTTCACAAAAATGCTTAAACCATTCTCCTCAATATTTTAATATTTATAAAAATAAAAAATCCAATTTGGATAAATAAATTTAAACCCTATCTATATTCGCCAGGAGCTATCAAATACAAATGTAAATATGTGGTTTTCCAAAAATTATGAAAATTTATATGTGGCATGTTAATATTGCTAGTAATTTATGCAAAAAGTTTCAACACAAACCAGATTCATTTGATAGCTAGAATAAATAGAGAACACCAACTAAAACCAAAAACAGAAAAGAAAAAATGGCCACATGCACCTAGTCGGCCCACCACAGGCCGATTGGCTTTCACTCGGCCTGCAGCAAACCGACTGGGACTAATTGGTTCGCAGCAAGCCAATTAGTCCCAGTCGGCTTGCTGCGGGCCGTCTGGAAGCCAATCGGCCTGTGGTAGGCCGACTAGGCCCAGTCAGCCTGCAGCAGGCCAATGGTGTATTATTTTTGAAAATAAAAATATAGGCGTAATATTTAAAAAAATTAATTAAAAATGTATTATTTAAAAAAATTAGCTGATATTAATGGGTTCAAAGTTTTAATCGGACACAGAGAAAGATAGGGGGCTTATAGTTTCGCCTCCCAACCTTTTACCTCAAGGGTAATGTCAACAATAATAATTTATGAAAACCTACATCCAAGTGGATATATATATCCGGATCACTCCAACACAAAGTGCTTGCCAAAGGAAAAAGCGTAAAAAGGAAAGGTGATTATCACCGTGATTCTTGTATAAGGGTAGAAGGTAAAAGTAAAAGATAGGCCCTTTGCAAAGGGAAGCAGAGGTTGTCATGCGCTTTTATGGTTGAATGCACAAAATCTTAATGCAAAAGAACGTCACTTTATATTGCCTCTTGTGATAAAGACCTTTATTATGCATTCCATCACTTTTATTTCTTCCCTATCACAAGTTCGTATAAAGCTTATTTTCTTCGCACTAATAGATCATACATATTTAGAGAGCAATTTTTATTGCATGCACCAATGACAACTTACTTGAAGGATCTTACTCAATCCATAGGTAGGTATGGTGGACTCTCATGGCAAAACTGATTTAAGGAATGTTTGGAAGCACAACTAGTATCTCTACTTGATGCAAATAATTTGGCTAGCATGAGAGGGAAAGGCAAGCTCAACATGTTGGATGATCCAAGACAATATAACGTTTCGGATATAGGAGAACATAACCCATTAAGTTGTCTTCCTCGTCCAACATCAACCTTTTAGTATGTCATATTTTAATGAGTGCTCACAATTGCAAAATATGTCTAAGATAGTATATTTATATGTGAAATCTCTCTTCCTTCAATATTCTTTCATGAATTGTTCAAGTGACCAGTTCTGCATTTGCTAAATTTCAATGAGTTCACTACATATACTTATTATGTGTGAAGTCATTACTCCCCATGTTATAAGCATATGAAATGTATATAAATTCAGATTTATGATATTCAATTCATTCAACCATTTACTCATAGGATATACATGAAGCGCGTGAGTAAATGACAAACTACTCCAAAAATATATAAGTGAAGAACGTTGAGTAGTCAAATAATTAGCTAGCCATGGGAGGATTCTTTTTCACTCAAGATTTCAGATCCAATGATTTTATTCCAACAGCAATTAAAATTTAAAATACTCTCCAAGCAAAACAAATATCATGTGATGAATAAAAATATAGCTCCGAGTAAGGTATACCAATAGTTTTGAAGACGAAAGAGGGGATGCCTTCCGGGGCATCCCCGAGCTCAGGCGCTTGAGTCTTCCTTGAATATTACCTTGGGGTGCCTTGGGCATCCCCAAGCTTAGGGTCTTTCCACTCCTTATTCTCCTCATATCGATATCTCACCCAAAGCTTGAAAACTTCAATCACACAAAACTTAACGGAACTTCGTGAGATAGGTTAGTATGATAAAGAGTAAACCATTCACTTCAGTACTGTCAAAGACAAGGTTCATAATTGTTCTCACACAATGCCTACTGTACCATATCATTTATACAATTTATATTGAGAAATATAAGCCATAGAAACTAGAAAACAAGCAAAGTATGCAATGAAAACGGAATCTATCAGAAATAGAATAGTCTGTAATGATCTAAACACCAACCATACTTCTACTACTCCAAAAATTATGAAATAAATTGGTGGACGCGATAAATTTGTATATTAATCTTCTTAAAAAATAATCAACTCAATCGCACTCTTCTGTAAAAAAAAGCTAATCACGTGAGCACAAAGTTTCAGTTTTTTACAGCAAGATCACATTAACTTTCACCCAAGTCTTCCCAAAGGTCTTGGCACATTATTGAAACAAAAGCTATAATAAATGATTACTATAGTAGCTTAATCATGAGAACACACAACAACATTAAGGGTAAATATTGGGTTGTCTCCCGACAAGCGCTTTTCTTTAATGCATTTTAGCTAGGCATGATGATTTCAATGATGCTCACATAAAAGATAAGAATTGAAACATAAAGAGAGCATCATGAAGAATATGACTACATATTTAAATATAACCCACTTCATATGCCTAGGGATTTTGTGAGCACATAATTTATAGGAACAAGAATCAACTAGCTTAGGAAGGAAAAACAAGTGTAACTTCAAAACTTTAAGCATATAGAGAGGAAACTTGATATTATTGCAACTCCTACAAACATGTATTCCTCCCTCATAATAATTTTCAGTAGCATCATGAATGAGTTCAACAATATAACCATCACATAAAGCATTCTTTTCATGATCTACGAGCATGGAAATTTTACTACTCTCAACATAAGCAAAATTCTCCTCATTTGGAATAGTGGGCGCAAACTTCTTCTAAATCCACTTTAGATGATAGTATTATTCATACTCCAAAATATATAAGTGAAGTTCATGGAGCATTCTACCATTAATATAGACTAACCAATATCCAAGCTCAAAATATATAAGTGAAGCACACGAAGCATTCTATAAAACAATACTCAAAAGATTTAAGTGAAGCACAAAGAGCAATTATGTAAGATCATACTTGAAAGATATAAGTGAAGCACATGAAGTATTCTATAAATCAATACAGGGATATCTCATACTAGCATGGTTCTTAAAGGAAAAACAAAAACACAAAGGACACAAATTATGTGAACAAAACAAAAACCGAGGTATACTGATAATTGTTGAAGAAGAAGGATGGGATGCCAACTAGGGCATCCCCAAGCTTAGATGCTTGAGTATCCTTGAAATATTTACTTGGCGTGCCTTGGGCATCCCCAAGATTGAGCTAGTGCCTCTCTTTATTCTTCTCATATTGATAGCTCCTCGATCTTCGAACACTTCATCCACACAAAACTTTAAAAAACTTTGTGAGATCCGTTAGTGTAATAAAGCAAATCACTACCTTTAAGTACTGTTGCAAACTTATTCCAATTCCATATTAGAACTATATCTACTGTATTCCAACTTCACCATGGTTCATACCCCCCGATACTACCCATAGATTCATCAAAATAAGCGAACAAATCATAGAAAACAGAATCTGTCAAAAACAGGACAGTTTGTAGTAATCTGGAAGTTTAGTAAACTTCTGTAACTCCAAAAAAATCTAAAACAAATATGAAAATTTAAAAAATTTGTACAGAAGTAATGTGCAAAAAGTTTTAGACCCATTTGACATTCTAGTAAAAAAGGTAAAATCACGCGCTACAGCCAAAGTTTCTGTTTTTGTACTGTACATAGTAAACAAGCAATCTAATCATCCTAAAACCAAGGCTTGGCACATTATTTTTATAATACAATGGATATATACAAGGGGATAATTATTTTCAGATAATCTTCCATGAAAAAATTTACATTGTTTCCATGAGCATGAACACAAGTGCTCAAGGTCGACCTGTTGGGGAACGTAGCAGAATTTTAAAATTTTCTACGCATCACCAAGATCAATCTATGGAGTCATCTAGCAACGAGAGAGAGGAGTGCATCTACATACCCTTGTAGATCGCGAGCGGAAGCGTTCAAGAGAACGGGGTTGATGGAGTCGTACTCGTCGTGATCCAAATCACCGATGACCGAGCGCCGAACGGACGGCACCTCCGCGTTCAACACACGTACGGTTGGGGAAGACGTCTCCTCCTTCTTGATCCAGCAAGGGGGAAGGAGAGGTTGATGGAGATCCAGCAGCACGACGGCGTGGTGGTGGAAGCATCGGGGATCTCGGCAGGGCTTCGCCAAGCTCAGCGAGAGGGAGAGGTGTTACGAGGGGAGAGGGAGGCGCCAGGGGCTAGGGTCTGGCTCCCATGCGCCTCCCCACTATATATAGGGGTGGAGGGGGCTGGTTTCTTTCCCTCCAAGTCCATTGGGGCGTTGGCAAAGGTGGGGGAAAGAAATCCCATCATTTCCCTTCCCCACCGATTGTTATCCCCCTTTTTAGGGATCTTGATCTTATCCCTTCGGGATATGATCTTATTCCTTCTAAGGGGGGGGGGGTCTTGGTGCGCCTTGACCAGGGGTGTGGGGCCTTTCCCCCACTACCCACGTTCATGTGGGTCCCCCCATGCAGGTGGGCCCCACTCCGGAACCTTCTAGAACCTTCCCGGTACAATACCAAAAAATCCCGAACATTTTCCGGTGGCCAAAATAGGACTTCCTATATATAAATCTTTACCTCTGGACCATTCCGGAACTCCTCGTGACGTCCGGGATCTCATCCGGGACTCCGAACAACTTTCGGGTTACCGCATACTAATATCTCTACAACCCTAGCGTCACCGAACCTTAAGTGTGTAGACCCTACGGGTTCGGGAGACATGCAGACATGACCGAGACGACTCTCCGGTCAATAACCAACAGCGGGATCTGGATACCCATGTTGGCTCCCACATGTTCCACGATGATCTCATCGGATGAACCGCGATGTCGAGGATTCAATCAATCCCGTATTCAATTCCCTTTGTCCAGCGGTATTGTACTTGCCCGAGATTCGATCGTCGGTATCCGATACCTTGTTCAATCT
This sequence comes from Triticum urartu, assembly GCF_056163025.1. Taxonomy (NCBI): domain Eukaryota; kingdom Viridiplantae; phylum Streptophyta; class Magnoliopsida; order Poales; family Poaceae; genus Triticum; species Triticum urartu. The sequence goes on from NC_141878.1 coordinate 497,709,525, forward strand.
CGTTACCGGCAAGTCTCTTTACTCGTTCCGTAACACATCATCCCGTGATCAACTCCTTGGTCACATTGTGCACATTATGATGATGTCCTACCGAGTGGGCCCAGAGATACCTCTCCGTCACACGGAGTGACAAATCCCAGTCTCGATTCGTGCCAACCCAACAGACACTTTCGGAGATACCCCTAGTGCACCTTTATAGCCACCCAGTTATGTTGTGATGTTTGGCACACCCAAAGCATTCCTACGGTATCGGGAGTTGCACAATCTCATGGTCTAAGGAAATGATACTTGACATTTAGAAAAGCTTTAGCATACGAACTACACGATCTTTGTGCTAGGCTTAGGATTGGGTCTTGTCCATCACATCATTCTCCTAATGATGTGATCCCGTTATCAACGACATCCAATGTCCATGGTCAGGAAACCGTAACCATCTATTGATCAACGAGCTAGTTAACTAGAGGCTTACTAGGGACATGGTGTTGTCTATGTATCCACACATATATGTGAGTTTCCTATCAATACAATTCTAGCATGGATAATAAACGATTATCATGAACAAGGAAATATAATAATAACCAATTTATTATTGCCTCTAGGGCATATTTCCAACAGTCTCCCACTTGCACTAGAGTCAATAATCTAGTTCACATCGCCATGTGATTAACACTCATAGGTCACATCGCCATGTGACCAACATCCAAAGAGTTTACTAGAGTGTAATCTAGTTCACATCACTATGTGATTAACACTCAATGAGTTCTGGGTTTGATCATGTTATGCTTGTGAGAGAGGTTTTAGTAAACAGGTCTGCAACATTCAGATCCGTATGTACTTCGCAAATCTCTACGCTATATTTGGAGCCATTTCAAATAACTGTTCTAGTTGGAGCTATTCTAAATTGTTGCTCCATTGTACGTATCCGGTATCTCTACTCAGAGCTATCCGGATAGGTGTTAAGCTTTCATCGATGTAACTCTTTACGTCGAACTCTTTATCACCTCCATAACCGAGAAACATATCCTTATTCCTCTAAGGATAATTTTGACCGCTATCTGGTGATCTACTCCTAGATCACCTTTGTACCCTCTTGCCAGACATGTGGCAAGGCACACATCAGGTGCGGTACTCAGCATGGCATACTGTATAGAGCCTATGACAAAAGCATAGGGGACGACCTTCGTCCTTCCTCTTTCTCCTGCCGTGGTCGAGCTTTAACTTCATAACTTCATACCTTACAACTCAGGCAAGAACTCCTTCTTTGACTGATCCATCTTGAACACCTTCAAGATCATGTAAAGGTATGTGCTCATTTGAAAGTACCATTAAGCGTTTTGATCTATCCTTATAGATCTTGATGCTCAATGTTCAAGTAGCTTAATCCAGGTTTTCCATTGAAAAACACTTTTCAAATAACCCTATATGCTTTCCAGAAATTCTACATCATTTCTGATCAACAATATGTCAACAACATATACTCATCAGAAATTCTATAGTGCTCCCACTCACTTCTTTGGAAATACAAGTTTCTCATAAACTTTGTATAAACCCAAAAGCTTTGATCATCTCATCAAAGCGTACATTCCAACTCCGAGATGCTTACTCCAGTCCTTAGAAGGATTGCTGGAGCTTTGCATACTTGTTAGCATTTTTTAGGACTGACAAAACCTTGTGGTTGTATCACATACAACCTTTCCTCAAGAAAATCGTCAAGGAAACAATATTTTGACATCGTATCTGCAAGATTTCATAAACAATGCAGTAACTGCTAACATAATTCCAACAGACTCTTAGCATCGCTACGAGTGAGAAAGTCTCATCGTAGTCAACTCCTTGAACTTGTCAGAAAACATCTTAACGACAAGTCGAGCTTTCTTAATGGTGATACTTAAAATTCATATGTACCCAACAGCCTTATGACCATCAAGCAGTTCTTCCAAAGTCTACACTTTGTTTTCATACATGGATCCTCTCTCGGATTTTATGGCCTCGAGCCAATTTTCGGAATCCGGGCCCACCATCGCTTCTCCATAGCTCGTAGGTTCATTGTTGTCTAGCAACATGACTTCCAACACAGGATTACGTACCACTCTGAAGTAGTATGCATCCTTGTCGTCCTACGAGGTTTGGTAGTGACTTCATCTGAAGTTTCATGATCACTATCATAAGCTTCCACTTCAATTGGTGTAGGTGCCACAGGAACAACTCCTTGTGCCCTGCTATACACTGGTTGAAGTGACGGTTCAATAACCTCATCAAGTCTCCACCATCCTCCCACTCAATTCTTTCGAGAGAAACTTTTCCTCGAGAAAGGACCCGATTCTAGAAACAATCCCTATTGCTTTCAGATCTGAGACAGGAGGTATACCCAACTGTTTTGGGTACTCTATGAAGATGCATTTATCCGCTTTGGGTTCGAGCTTATCAGCCTGAAACTTTTTCACATAAGCGTTGCAGCCCCAAACTTTTAAGAAATGACAGCTTAGGTTTCTCTAAACCATAGTTCATACGGTGTCATCTCATCGGAATTACGTGGTGCCCTATTTAAAGTGAATGTGGTTGTCTCTAATGCCTAACCCATAAACTATCATGGAAATTCGATAAGAGACATCGTGGTATGCATCATATCCAATAGGGTGCAGTTATGATGTTCGGACACACCATCACACTATGGTGTTCCAGGCTGTATTAGTTGCGAAAAAATTTCCACAATGTCTTAATTCTGTGCCAAACTCGTAATTCTGATATTCATCTCCATGATCATATCATAGATATTTTATCCTCTTGTCACGACGATCTTCAACTTCACCCTGAAATTACTTGAACCTTTCAATAATTCAGACTCGTGATTCATCAAGTAAATATACTTAGCATCTACTCAAAGCATCTGTGAAGTAAGAATATAACGATATCCACTACATGCCTCAGCACTCATTGGACTGCACACATCAAGATGTATTACTTCCAACAAGTTGCTTTCTTGTTCCATCTTACTGAAAACGAGGCCTTTCAGTCATCTTGCTCATGTGGTATGATTTGCATGTCTCAAGTGATTCAAAATCAAGCGAGTCCAAAGATCCATCAACATGGAGCTTCTTCATGCGTTTTATACCATTGTGACTAAAATTGCAGTGCCACAAGTATGTGGTACTATCATTACTATCTTATATCTTTTGGCATGAACATGTGTATCACTACGATCGGGATTTGTTAAACCATTCATTTTAGGTGCAAGACCATTGAAGGTATTATTCAAATAAACAGAGTAACCATTATTCTCCTTAAATGAATAACCGTATTGCGATAAACATAATCCAATCATGTCTATGCTCAACGCAAACACCAAATAACACCAATCCCGATGGTAAACGGAGTGTGCGATGCTTGATCACATCAACCTTGGAAACACTTCCAACACATATCGTTGTCTCACCTTTGACTAGTCTCCGTTTATTCCGTAGCCTTTCATTTCGAGTTACCAACACTTAGCAACCGAACCGGTATCTAATACCCTGCTGCTACTAGGAGTACTAGTAAAGTACACATTTAATATAATGTATGTCCAATACATACTTCTTTCAACCTTGCCAGCCTTCTCATCTACCAAGTATCTAGGGTGGTTCTGCTTCAGTGACCGTTCCCCTTATTACAGAAGCACTTAGTCTCGCGCTTGGGTTCAACTTTGGGTTTCTTCACTAGAGCAGCAACTGATTTGTCGTTTCATGAAGTATCCCTTTCTTGCCCTTGCCTTCTTGAAACTAGTGGTTTTACTAACCATCAACAATTGATGCTCCTATTTGATTTCTACTTTCGTGGTGTCGCGAATAGCTCAAGGATCATCATATCTATCCCTGATAAGTTATAGTTCATCACGAAGCTCTAATAGCTTGGTGGCAGTGACTTTGGAGAACCATCACTATCTCATCTGGAAGATCGACTCCCACTCGATTCAAGTGATTGTAGTACTCATACAATCTGAGCACATGCTCAATGATTGAGCTTTTCTCCTTAGTGTGCAGGCTTAAGAAACTTGTCAAAGGTCTCATACCTCTTGACGTGGGCACTAGCCTGAAATCCGAATTTCAGTCCTTGGGACATCTCATATGTTCTGCGATGTTTCAAAAACGTCTTTGGTGCCTCAATTCTAAACCATTTAGCATTACGCATTGAACTATCATGTAGTCATCAAAACGTGTATGTCAGATGTTCGCAACATCCACAACCGACGTTCGAGGTTCAGCTCACTGAGTGGTGCATTAAGGACATAATCCTTCTGCGCAGCAATGAGGACAATCCTCTGTTTACGGACCCAGTCTGCATAATTGCTACTATCAAATTTCCACTAAATTTTCTCTAGGAACATATCTAAAACAGTAGAACTAAAGCGTAAGCTATGACATAATTTGCAAAGTCCTTTTGACTATGTTCATGATAATTAAGTTCACCTGATTATTTAATGAACTCCCACTTAGATAGACATCCCTCTAGTCATCTAAGTGATACATGATCTGAGTCAACTAGGTCGTCTCCGATCATCATGTGAGACGGACTAGTCATCATCGGTGAACATCTTCATGTTGATCGTATCTGTAGGATCGAAAGTATGTCTAGAGGGGGGGTGATTAGACTACTTGACCAAATAAAAACTTAACCTTTCCCCAATTTTAGTTCTTGGCAGATTTTAGCTATTGTAGGACAAGTCAAGCAATCATCACACAATTCAAGCAAGCATGCAAAGAGTATATTGGCAGCGGAAAGTAAAGCATGCAACTTGCAAGAATGTAAAGGGAAGGGTTTGGAGAATTCAAACGCAATTGGAGACACGGATGTTTTTCCCGTGGTTCGGATAGGTGGTGCTATCCTACATCCACGTTGATGGAGACTTCAACCCACGAAGGGTAACGGTTGCGCGAGTCCACGGAGGGCTCCACCCACAAAGGGTAACGGTTGCGCGAGTCCACGGAGGGCTCCACCCATGAAGGGTCCACGAAGAAGCAACCACCCACAAAGGGTCCACGAAGAAGCAACCTTGTCTATCCCACCATGGCCATCGCCCACAAAGGACTTGCCTCACTAGCGGTAGATCTTCACGAAGTAGGCGATCTCCTTGCCCTTACAAACTCCTTGGTTCAACTCCACAATCTTGTCGGAGGCTCCCAAGTAACACCTAGCCTATCTAGGAGACACCACTCTCCAAGAAGTAACAAATGGTGTGTAGGTAATGAACTCCTTGCTCTTGTGCTTAAAATGATAGTCTCCCCAACACTCAACTCTCTCTCATAGGATTTGGATTTTGTGGAAAGAAGATTTGAGTGGAAAGCAACTTGGGGAAGGCTAGAGATCAAGATTCATATGGTAGGAATGGAATATCTTGGTCTCAACACATGAGTAGGTGGTTCTCTCTCAGAACATATGAGTTGGAATTGTGTATGTGTTCTGATGGCTCTCTCCACGAATGAAGAGGAGGTGGAGGGGTATATATAGCCTCCACACAAAATCCAACCGTTACACACAGTTTTCCAATCTCGGTGGGACCGAATCAACAAACTCGGTCGGACCGAAAAGGTAAACCTAGTGACCGTTAGAGATTTTCGGTGGGACTGACATGCAACTCGGTAGGACCGATATGGTTAGGGTTTGGGCATAACATAATCTCGGTGAGACCGATTACACAAACTCGGTGAGACCGATTTTGGTAATTAGCTAACCAGAGAGTTGGTCAGGCAAACTCGGTGGGACCGATTTGCTCTTTCGGTGAGACCGAAAAGTTACAAAAAGGAAACTCTGAATTTACATTGCAATCTCGGTGGGACCGATCCGCTCTTTCGGTGAGACCGAAAAGTTACGAAAAGGAAACAGAGAGATTACAATCCCGTCTCGGTGAGACCGAGATCCCTATCGGTAGAACCGAATTGCTAGGGTTTGGCAGTGGCTTATGACAAGTGAAACTCGGTGGCGCCGGATAGAAAGAATCGGTAGGACCGAGTTTGGCTTAGGGTTTAGGTCATATGTGGATATGGGAAAGTAGTTGAGGGTTTTGGAGCATATCACTAAGCACATGAAGCAAGAGGCTCATTAAGCAACACCTCATCCCTCCTTGATAGTATTGGCTTTTCCTAAAGACTCAATGTGATCTTGGATCACTAAAATATAAAATGAAGAGTCTTGAGCTTTTGAGCTTGAGCCAATCCTTTGTCCTTAGCATTTTGAGGGTTCCACTTTCACCATCCATGCCATGCCAATCATTGAGCTTTCCTGAAATAATCATCTTGGAATAGCATTAGCTCAATGAGCTATATGTTGTTATGAATTACCAAAACCACCTAGGGATAGTTGCACTTTCAGTATCTTCTATACGACTCATGTTCGACCTTTCGGTCTTCCGCGTTCCAAGGCCATGTCTGTACATGCTAGGCTCATCAAGTCAACCTAAGTGTATTGCGTGTGTAAATCTGGCTTACACCCGTTGTATTCGAATGTTAGAATCTATCACACCCGATCATCACGTGGTGCTTCGAAACAACAAACCTTCGCAATGGTGCACAGTTAGGGGGAACACTTTTCTTGAAATTATTGCGAGGGATCATCTTATTTTAGCTACCGTCGTTCTAAGCAAATAAGATGTAAAACATGATAAACATCACATGCAATCAAATAGTGACATGATATGGCCAATATCATTTTGCTCCTTTTGATCTCCATCTTCGGCGCGCCATGATCATCATCGTCACCGTCATGACACCATGATCTCCATCATCATGATCTCCATCATCGTGTCTTCATGAAGTTGCCTCGTCATCTATTACTTCTACTACTATGGCTAACGGTTTAGCAATAAAGTAAAGTAAATACATGACGTTTATGTTGACACGCAGGTCATAAATAAATTAAGACAACTCCTATGGCTCCTGCCGGTTGTCATACTCATCGACATGCAAGTCGTGATTCCTATTACAAGAACATGATCAATCTCATACATCACATATATCATTCATCACATCCTTTTGGCCATATCACATCACACGGCATATGCTGCAAAAACAAGTTAGACGTCCTCTAATTGTTGTTGCAAATTTTTACGTGGCTGCTATAGGTTTCTTAGCAAGAACGTTTCTTACCTACGCAAAAACCACAACGTGATATGCCAATTTCTATTTACCCTTCATAAGGACCCTTTTCATCGAATCCGATCCGACTAAAGTGGGAGAGACAGACACCCGCTAGCCACCTTATGCAACTAGTGCATGTCAGTCGGTGGAACCTGTCTCACGTAAGTGTACGTGTAAGGTCGGTCCGAGCCACTTCATCCCACGATGCCGCCGAATCAAGATAAGACTAGTAACGGCAAGTAAATTAACAAAATTGACGCCCACAACTACTTTGTGTTCTACTCGTGCATAGAAACTACGCATAGACCTAGCTCTGATACCACTGTTGGGGAACGTAGCAGAATTTTAAAATTTTCTACGCATCACCAAGATCAATCTATGGAGTCATCTAGCAACGAGAGAGAGGAGTGCATCTATATACCCTTGTAGATCGTGAGCGGAAGCGTTCAAGAGAACGGGGTTGATGGAGTCGTACTCGTCGTCATCCAAATCACCGATGACCGAGCGCCGAACGGACGGCACCTCCGCTTCAACACACGTACGGTTGGGGAAGACGTCTCCTCCTTCTTGATCCAGCAAGGGGGAAGGAGAGGTTGATGGAGATCCAGCAGCACGACGGTGTGGTGGTGGAAGCAGCGGGGATCTCGGCAGGGCTTCGCCAAGCTCAGCGAGAGGGAGAGGTGTTACGAGGGGAGAGGGAGGCGCCAGGGGCTAGGGTCCGGCTCCCATGCGCCTCCCCACTATATATAGGGGTGGAGGGGTCTGGTTTCTTGCCCTCCAAGTCCATTGGGGCGTTGGCAAAGGTGGGGGAAAGAAATCCCATCATTTCCCTTCCCCACCGATTGTTATCCCCCTTTTTAGGGATCTTGATCTTATCCCTTCGGGATATGATCTTATTCCTTCTAAGGGGGGGTCTTGGTGCACCTTGACCAGGGGTGTGGGGCCTTTCCCCCACTGCCCACGTTCATGTGGGTCCCCCCATGCAGGTGGGCCCCACTCCGGAACCTTCTAGAACCTTCCCGGTACAATACCAAAAAATCCCGAACATTTTCCGGTGGCCAAAATAGGACTTCCTATATATAAATCTTTACCTCTAGACCATTCCGGAACTCCTCGTGACGTCCGGGATCTCATCTGGGACTCCGAACAACTTTCGGGTTACCGCATACTAATATCTCTACAACCCTAGCGTCACCGAACCTTAAGTGTGTAGACCCTACGGGTTCGGGAGACATGCAGACATGACCGAGACGACTCTCCGGTCAATAACCAACAGCGGGATCTGGATACCCATGTTGGCTCCCACATGTTCCACGATGATCTCATCGGATGAACCGCGATGTCGAGGATTCAATCAATCCCGTATTCAATTCCCTTTGTCCAGCGGTATTGTACTTGCCCGAGATTCGATCGTCGGTATCCGATACCTTGTTCAATCTCGTTACCGGCAAGTCTCTTTACTCGTTCCGTAACACATCATCCCGTGATCAACTCCTTGGTCACATTGTGCACATTATGATGATGTCCTACCGAGTGGGCCCAGAGATACCTCTCCGTCACACGGAGTGACAAATCCCAGTCTCGATTCGTGCCAACCCAACAGACACTTTCGGAGATACCCATAGTGCACCTTTTTAGCCACCCAGTTATGTTGTGATGTTTGGCACACCCAAAGCATTCCTACGGTATCGGGAGTTGCACAATCTCATGGTCTAAGGAAATGATACTTGACATTTAGAAAAGCTTTAGCATACGAACTACACGATCTTTGTGCTAGGCTTAGGATTGGGTCTTGTCCATCACATCATTCTCCTAATGATGTGATCCCGTTATCAACGACATCCAATGTCCATGGTCAGGAAACCGTAACCATCTATTGATCAACGAGCTAGTTAACTAGAGGCTTACTAGGGACATGGTGTTGTCTATGTATCCACACATGTATCTGAGTTTCCTATCAATACAATTCTAGCATGGATAATAAACGATTATCATGAACAAGGAAATATAATAATAACCAATTTATTATTGCCTCTAGGGCATATTTCCAACACGACCCTCATTTCTTCAATGCATAATCTTCCAATCACTTCTCTTATTGAAAAACTTTTTAGGCATGAGAGGCAAGTAAATTATTTTTGTATTTTAATTCTTTAAAAAATGAATGTTTCACCCACAACTAAACAGAAACAAAAAAGAAAAACAAAATCTACTTAGTGAAGAAAGCAAACAAGCACACACGAGAATATCAAACCCACGCTATTGCTCCCCGGCATCGGCACCAGAAAAGAGCTTGATAATCCTCAAGTGCAGGGAATCATCGTAGCAATTTCCAATGGTGGAAGTGATAAGCATGGAGTGTCAAACCCACAAGGAGCTAAAGGTAAGATCAATATTATCTCAAGTCCTATCTGCCACTGATACGACTCTACGTACACCGAACGTTTGCTTCCAACTAGAAACGAGAAATAAAACTATGTTGTGTGTATGAAGACGATAACTTTGCATGGTATCGGAGAGATAAAATATAAAAGTAGGTGATGTTATCATAAAATTTAGAATATATTACTAAATATTATAAATAGCGAGTGTGGAATAATGATGGATCCGTGTGCGGAATTGTCTTAGGCAATTGTTAACAAGACCGATAGTCGTCATTGCAATTTCATATGAGGGAGAGGCATAAGCTAACATACTTTCTCTTCTTGGATCATATGCACTTATGATTGGAACTCTAGCAAGCATCCGCAACTACTAAAGATCATTAAGGTAAAACCCAACCATAGCATTAAAGCATCAAGTCCCCTTTATCCCATACGCAACAACCCCCTTACTCGGGTTTATGCTTATGTCACTCAAGCAACCCACTATAAGTGAATCATGAACGTATTGCAACACCCTACAGTGGGAATCCCTCACCCTTGTGCGACACAGAGGGCACAATAGGACAACACCAAAATAAAAAATACAACTCATACTAATCTAGATCATCAATCAACCCAAAGACAAAGGATATCTACTCAAAACACCATAGGATGGCAACACATCATTGAATCATAATATGTGGCATAAAGCACCATGTTCAAGTAGGGATTACAACAGGGTGCGAGAGAGTGGACCGCGTAAAAGAGATGAGGATGGTGATGATGATGGCGATGTTGATGAAGACAATCACCGCGGCGATGATTCCCCTCCCGATGGCACTCTGGTGCCACCGAGAGAGCGGAGGAGAGGTTCTACCCCTTGTGCTTCCTCCTCCATGGCCTCCCCCTGGATGGGGAGAGGTTCTCCCTCTGGTCCTAGGCCTTCATGGTGATGATGGCTCCTCCGAGATCCTCCTGCATAGCCTCTGATGATTATGGCCCCCTCCGACAGGGTGCCAAAGAGGGCCTAGATTGATTTCTCGTGGTTACAGAGGCTTGCGGCGGCGGAATTTCTGATCTAGGTTATTTTCCGGATGTTTGGGCATTTATAGGAGAGGTTGGGGTCAAGAACAAGTCGGGGGGCCCATGGGAAGTCCACGAGGCAGAGGGGCGCGCCCAGGGGGGTGGGCGCGCCCCCACCCTTGTTGGGCCCACGAGACTCCCCTCCGGTAGATTTTTGTTTCAGTATTTTTTATATTTTCTAGAAAAAAATCTCCGTTGATTTTCACCGCATTCCGAGAACTTTTATTTCTGCATAAAAACAACACCACAGTTGTTTTGCTGAAAACAACGTCAGTCCGGGTTAGTTCTAATCAAATCATACCAAAATCATATAAAACTATTGTAAACTTGGCATGAATACTTCATAAATTATAGATGCGTTGGAGACGTATCAACCTCCATGACGGATACTGGTTGGGTGGTCCTTTCGATTGAAGGTGATCGGACAAGCCGACCATGAGTTGAATTTTGGGGTGACCAGCTCGACGGCGTAGACGTCCCTTAACGCGCGCTTGCGCTCCAGCTTGGGGATATGTGTGACATATATCATATTCACCATTTTTACCTCGGGGGGAAATTTCTTTTGTCCCCCCGTGTTCGGTGGGCGAGGCTCTTCGTCATTGTTCTCGCCGGGCGGCCCTTTCCCTTTATGTTTGGTGTTAAGCTTGCCGGCCTGCTTAAAGACCCAACAGTTTCTGTTGGTATGATTGGCAGGCTTATCGGGGGTGCCGTGAATCTGACAAGGCCAATTGAGTATTCTGTCCAAGCTAGATGGACCATCTCTATTTCCTTTGAATGGCTTCTTCCGTTGACCGGATTTAGAGCCGCTGAATCCAGCAATGACCGTTGTGTCTTTGGTATTTTCGTTATGGATTCGACCCTTGTGCTTGTTGCGTCGTGGTTTGCCATTGCCATCCCGGGCTTCAGAGGTGACGGGGTCGATGGTGCTATTGCTTCTGCAGGCTAGCCAGCTGTCTTCTCCCACACAAAAGTGGGTCATTAGTGTGGTAAGGGTTGCCATGGACTTCGGTTTTTCTTGGCCGAGGTGTCGGGCAAGCCATTTGTCGCGGACGCTGTGTTTAAAGGTTGTGAGGGCTTCGGCATTCGGACAGTCAACAATTTGGTTCTTTTTAATTAAGAACCTTGTCCAGAGTTTTCGGGCTGACTCTCCGGGTTACTGGACTCTGTGACTGAGGTCATCGGCGTCAGGGGGTCGTACATAGGTACCTTGGAAGTTGTCTCTAAGGGCATCTTCCAAATCTTCCCACCTGCCAATAGAATTTTCTGGGAGGCTGTTCAACCAGTGTCGTGCTGGTCCCTTAAGTTTCAAGGAGAGATATTTGATGGCATGGAGGTCGTCACCGCAAGCCATGTGTATGTGGAGAAGAAAATCTTCAATCCATACTGCGGGGTCTGTCATGCCGTCATATGAGTCGATGTTCACGAGTTTAAACCCTTCTGGGAATTGGTGCTCCATTACTTCATCGGTGAAGCATAGAGGGTGTCGGTGCCTCTATATCGGGTAGTGTCGCGGCGCAGTTCGGATGAAGTCCGTATGCAATTTTCGGCCCGAGTAAGGTTGTGTTTGTCGTGCCAGGCCTGACGGTCGTCCTCTCATGCTGGGGCATGTCCCCTTGATCCAGAGATTGATCTGGTTTGACCGGCTCTATTGTCCACCTCCTGTCGTAGGTCATATGTATATTCTGGAGCCGTTGTTGGCCTGCTTTTATGGCAAGGTGGTGCCGGCTGGTGCTCGGCTTGAGTTTTCGCTCTGTCCCCGCCACGCGGTGGTCGGTTAGGTCTGTCAGCAGCGTCACGCGTTGGCGGTATGGGCTCCAGCTGTCAGGACCCCGATTCCAAGTCACATCGATCTAGCCGGTAACACCTCATATCACATTGCGGCCTCACGCACGGTATCCCCATGGTGTCGCCTTACCATGGCCCGGGACCGTTTGCGCCTTTTGGCTCACGTATATGATAGTGTCGCTAGCATCCATATGACAGAGAACCCAGGCCGACATGGCTAGTCGTGAACCCAAAGCGGCACAGACCTATGGAGACAGGCATACATGAATCACATCGAGCATGTCGGTCATCAGCGTGTGAATCCGGGCTGTAGCACTGGGCTAACAGGACTCTGGGGAACCCGGGCTGTAGCAGGCTAGGCAGGACTCCGGATGTCACCGCATGACATTTCCCTGAAGGGACAAACATAGGAACGAGGTGAAACACATGCCGGCCAGTCAAGTGTCCTGAGCAGTAGTGCTGGGCTAGCAGGACTCCGGTGAACCGGGGTGTAGCGGACTACTATGGATTGAGGAGCACTAGACTACATTTCCCCATAAGAAAGGCTGCCAAGGATAAACAACTAGATTGTCGGATCCCACACATACCAAGCATTTCAATCATACACACAATATGCTCGATATGTGCAAATACAACATGGCATCACAACAAAACTCTACAACTCAAGTACTTAGTTAAAGGCTCCAAAGAGCCATACATAACATGTTCATACAGGTAGGGGTCACATGACCCGACACTCAAGTCATACAAGCATACAAGCACATGCGGAAGCAACTAGTCTGAGTACAGACACTAGAAAGAAAGAAGGCTTCTCGAAGCCTGTCTATCTACATAGGGCCCTCCATGGCTAGGATCACCACCTGGGTGGCTAGTCACTCGTCGACATCAAGGTCTTCGTAGAACCCATCGGAAGGGGCGGTGTTGTCGTCTGAAAACAGTAATTAAGCAAACATGAGTACAAAGGTACTCAGCAAGTCTTACATCAGAACCTACTATACATGCTCATTCTCAAGAGGGTGGTGGAGTTATTGCAGCAAGCCAGCTTTGACTCTTGGCTAAGCTATCCTATGAGACTCCACTAGTAAAATAGTTTTCGCACACGAGTCCACTACTCACCAACACAATACTCCACCGGGGATCCTCCCTCGTCATCTATGAGAGGGCCATCCTCGGTACTCACACTTATCTTGAGTCTTTTAGTAGTATCCATTAACTTGTCTGTGAACTGTATAGGCAACCAAGTAGTCCTTTACCGCGGATGCGGCTATTCGAATAGTTTTATACCCTGCAGGGGTGTACTTCATCACACATGTTCCACCACTTAGCGTCTGCACACGACATGTGCTCGGCAGACTTCAAGCGAAAACCGACGTGGGTGTAGACCACGACCTGACTAACCGCACAAGTCTCTAGTCCAGGTTTATCGCCTATTCAGGTTCCATCTGCAAGGAGATCCGGCTGGGGTGTCCTCAACGGCCCCAAACGATGTGTGTAGGGTTCCCGAGACACCAAACGGGCGACTCGATACACCGTGCCACGGTGTATCTACCGCATCATAGCCCACCCCTAGGGTCAGCGCTAAGCACGGCCGCCAACACATAACCTACAAACACCAGAAACTAGTTGCAACTCCTGGACAGAGGACGAGAGGGGTCAGTAAGTCGAGGGGGTCATATTTCAGGGCCCAATGTGTGGCAGTAGCTAAATCTTAAATCATGCATACAGATCTCAGTTCTTATGGACGGCCTCAATGAAACAACCCACTATGTACTCCTACATGACCTCTCATCAATACCTTTACCAAAACATGTTCAACACATCCCTCACATTACCGACATAATCATTTCACTCTAGCCCATCACCCAGATGAACCAGACCTGACACAACTCTAAGCATAGCAGGCATAGCAAGGTAGGAATCACATTCATGGCTCAATCAACTCCTACACATGCTAGTGGGTTTCATCTAGTTACTGTGGCAATGATAGGTCATGCAGAGGATAAGGGTTCAACTACCGTAGCACACATCAGTTTGAATCGCGTTGTCTTAATGCAGTAAACAAGAGCAGAAGCGAGAACATGGGTTTGTATCGGAATGATCAATGGGTTGCTTGCCTGATGTAGTGGTAGTAGGGTACTGCCCTTCAGACGGATACTCGGGGTTATCCTCGGAGGCAGAACCTACCACGAAAGACACACCGAAACATAATAAACACATGACAATATGCAACAATATGATGCATGCTATGACATGGCAAAATGAATGTGTCTTGGCCTAATGCAAGCTAAAACAGAAAGGAATGAACTCATTTGGATCAAAGATTCAAATGTTAGTTCATTTAACATAGCCTTATTACTGCATTATCTTATTTTGCTTAAACAGCAAGGTTAACTTGTTTTGTCATGCATGAAACCATTACAGATGGATAGATTGAATTTTTCTGATCATTTTTCATATATAATTTGTTTGATTTGGAGCTATGGTTAATTTTCTATGATTTTTAGAAGTTTTGGCTATTTTCTGGAATTTCCTATATAAAAATAAATCCAGAAAAAGAATAAATGTGTCAGCACTACGTCACTATGACGTCAACGAGTCAAAGGCGCCAGGGCCAGTCAAACCTGACTGGTGGGCCCTCTTTGTCAGTGTCTCAGCTAATTAACAGGATTAAGTTAGTACTAACTATCTGTCAATGGGGCCTGGGCCCACATGTCAGTGACTAAACTAATTAAAATTAGTTAACACTAATCCTAAACTAATTAGCAGGCCAGCCCCACCTGTCATAGGCTCAGGGGGGAAGTCAACCTGGGCCCACGCGTCAGTCCATGGTCAAAAAGTGGTCAAATTCACCGGCGTTTAGCCGCTGGCGAGGCCAGACGCGGCGGAGCAGCGCGGGTTTTGCACTCAGGCGACCAAAAGGACGGCGACCATCTACGTGATGCGGGGAGTGAGCCGCGTCGAGTGGTGGCAGTGGGTGGAGCTGGGGTGGCCGGAAACAACGGCGGCGAGCACGTCCGCGGCGGCTAGAGTTCGGACGAGGTCGAACTAGTCGCTAGCAGGCACGGCAAGGGGCGTGCGGGGGTGCTACGGGCTCCTGCGAGTGCATTGAAGACGATGGCGTGCTCGGTTGCGACCCAACGTGGCTGTGTCCACGACGGCGATGTGCGGTGGCGGCGGCGAGCTTCGGCCGCGGTGGTTAGTAAGGCTAGAGGAGGAAATAGACGGCGGGAGCGAGGGGTTCGGTAGAGGAGCTCACGGCGGTTGCTGGACGCGTCTCAGCGGGCTCGGGGGAGGTCGGACGACGTCGGGGCATTGTCGGCGATCTCGGTTGCTCGAGGTAGAAGACGACCGCGGTGATGATGGTTGGGGGCGTCCGGGGCGGCGTGGCTCGGCGGAGAGGACGAGGGGGTCGAGGCGGAGCCTCTGGGCCGGTCAGAGAAGCGAGGGAGAGGCGGTGGCCGTGGTGGTGCTTGTCGGCGGTGACGGCTGCGCTCGGCAGGGGATGGGGAGAGAGCCAGAGGGGGAAGAGGGGCACGAGGAGAGTGGGGAGAATGAGAGGGGAAACAAGGGGGAGTGCGTGGCACTCGTAGGCGCGACCGGGGTGTCGGCAGAAGCAGGAGGTGGCCGGCGTGTGGCCGCGGGCGCCGGCCACGCGCCTCTTGTCCTCCTGGCGAGAGGAGGAGGATGACTGGCAGGAGCCAGTGGGCTGGGCCGAGCTGGGCCAGGCCAGGCGACAGGTAAGTCCTCTAACTCTCTCTCTCTCTCTTTCTGTTTGCTTTTATTTATTTCCTGCTATGTGTATTGAAATAGAATAAATACTATCTCATTTCCAAAAACTCTGGAAATATTCAGAGACACATTTGGGAATATTCCCAACTGCCTAAAAATGCTTCCAAGATTATTTGAGCACTTTAAAATATTTATAGCATTTAAAATGCCCAAATTCAAATACTTATGGCTTGTTCAAAAAACTCCAGAATGGCTCCATAAATTGCAAGACCATTTTTGGCAGAGGTTTTAGTCAAGACCAAATATGGTGGGCTTTTATGAAGGGCATTTTGGGTTCATTGAAATTCCAATTGTTGGAAATTAGCATTTTCAGGGGGGTGTTGGGGTTGATTAGGCCCCATTTCAAGTTTAAGAGAAATTTAAACATGATGCACAAGTTCATCCAACCCTAATGCATGACTAAAAGCAGGGATGTGACACCAGTGCCTCATCTTCGAATTGGGGTAGCAGCTTGTGCTTCGGGTAGCTCTTTGTTGGGCGTTGGAGGCCGTATTCCTCGGCTGCAAGGACGTTAGTCCATCTGTCATTGATAAAATCCTGATCAGCTTGAAGTTGTTGCTCCTTCTTTTTCAGGCTTCTTGCAGCGGTGATTAGCCGGCGCTTAAAGCGCTCTTGTTCGAGGGGTTCCTCCGGCACGATGAAATCTTCATCACCGAGGCTCACATCTTCTTCGGAGGTCGGTTGGTAGTTACTATCCTCCGAGCCCTCGTTCTCGACAGGATCGTCTGGGTTTATTTGCCCATCCTAACAATCATCCTGTTCGGATGTTGGCTCTTCAGGGTCTTCGGCATTCTCCGGAGTATTATTGTCTTTGGTGCCGTATGCCGTCTTTGTCGCGATGTGATTTTGAGCGGCGTCGCTGACGTGGGGCTTCGGCAGGCTTGTCCTCAACCGGATCCTTCTTGCCGTCATCGCCATCCTCTTTGGGTGTGTCCACCATGTACACGTCGTATGTGGAGGTGGCCGTCCATCGTCCAGTAAACAGAGGGTTTTGGCCTTGTTCGTCTCCGGCATCGTCGTCCATACCATCGATGTCGTCGGAGGCGTAGTCCAGCATGTCGATTAAATCTTCGGTGGCTATGAAGTGGGTGGTGGGTAGGACATAAAATTCCCCGCTCCCAGCCCCTAGTCCGGGCTGGGCATAATTCGGAAGCGATCCTTCCATAATGGCGAGTGATCGCATTAAGCCCAGGGCCTCATTTAAAGGCAAGGGTTGGACAGAGAAACGAGAGTCTGGTGGGCTGTCCGGAGCCGGAGTCTCCTAGCGGCGCCCGCTTGACACAGACTTCGAGAGTTCGGACTTGGGGTCCAGCGGAGCATCCGGTGCTTGAGTGACAAGAGGAGTTTGGTTCATCTTCGGGTTAGCCGATGACGTCGTCCCCTCGGGATCTCTGGTAACAAGTTCCATAATTATAGAGAGTCCGGCGAGCTCTAAGCTCCCGTCTTCGGACCTGAAAGCCTGCTCCGGATCTAAGGCCAGAGCGGTGATCGGGGCCGCGAACCCTTCGAAGATCAAATCTCCTCAGATATCAGCGACATAGTTTAGGTTCCTGAAATTGATCTGATGACCAGGGGCGTAGCTGTCGATCTACTCGAGGTGGACAATCGAATTGGCACGCAGCGTGAATCCGCCGAATACGAAAATTTGGCCCGGGAAAAAAACTTCCCCGAAACAGCATCATTGTGGATGATCGAACGAGCCATCGTATCCTTTGTCGACGGCATAGAGGAACTCTCAATGAAAGCACCAATGTCGGTGTCAAAACCGGCAGATCTCGGGTAGGGGGTCCTGAACTGTGCGTCTAAGGGTCGAAGGTAACAGGAGGCAAGGGACACGATGTTTACCCAGGTTCGGGCCCTCTTGATGGAGGTAAAACCCTACGTCCTTCTTGATTGACTTTGATGAGTATAGGGGTTACAAGAGTTGATCTACCTCGAGATCGTAATGGCTAAACCCTAGATGTCTAGCCTATATGATTATGATTGCCTCTACGGACTAAACCCTCCAGTTTATATAGATACCGAAGGGGGCTAGGGTTTGTACAGAGTCGTTTTACAGAGAAAGGGGTCTTCATATCCGAATGCCAAGCTTGCCTTCCACGCCAAGGAGAGTCCCATCTGGACACGGGGGGAACCCTTCTATCTTATATCTTCATGGCCCACCAGTCCGGCCCACGTCACATAGTCCGGACGCCCGGGATCCCCTAATCCAGGACTCCCTCTTTGGGTTTGACACTCTTACTTATCGAAAGGACTACGATAGATCCCCTATACTTGTGGGTCATCAGTCCTTGTTAGCTGAAGAATTTTTGAACGAAACATTAAATTTTTCTTATCTGAATTTTCGGCTTTTGCCGCTCAAACCGTTCTGCATCCCACAATAAGATTGATCTATTCACCCATGATCTAACACGGTCTCCACTTCTTAGTATGTGGGTGACACATGTTGCTAGGATGGCAAGGGTCAGGGGCACGTTCGTCCAATTTCTTCGGACGGGCGGTATTTCACCTCGGCTATAAATACCCCTCGCCCTCCACAGACCTCATTTACTCTGCTCGATCTCACTCCCCTCACTCAAGCTCTTAGACCTAGCGCTATCGCTACTATCCATCATTGCCAGTGAGGAAGAGCTTCACTGCCTCGACCTCGTCGTCGTCGTACTCACGCCGGCCATGGAAATCTTCACTCCGCCGCCGCCGTAGCTGTCTTTCGCCGCCAAGTTAGGGCGTGGAAGATCTGAACGGACGAGTTTCTCCACTTCTTCTCTCAGTTCGTCATGTTCATCGTCCAGGGTAAATAAAATCTGATTCCACTACCCTATATTGATTCTGATGATTTCCTCAAAACCTTCAAAAGGTGTTTATTATTCAACTTCCATATCCATAAACACCCAAAACGCATCTGTTCTTGATTTGTTTCTCTAAGCTACGTTTTTCCTCAAGATTCCTCAGTTGTGTGGGTTTTCAAACCTATACAACTCTGGAACCTAAGTCAAGAACTCTTAGTGAAATTCCTCAAGACATTGTCACAGCCCTGACATAGCCTTTGATTGACCTTGCTTGATCATCATGGCATCATGTTTAATTCTTGAAAAGTTGAAATGGGGGCTGTTCAAACCCTAGCACCAGAACCAAATCAAATAGGTTCAACTTAAAAATATTTTCAGTGAATCCAAAATGCCCTCTGGAAATGTTCATGATTTTTGATAAAGGTGAAAACCTCTGACAAAAATGATGAACATATTTATAGGACATTCCTGGATTTTTGAATTAACCCATAATGTATTTGAATTGGACATTTAAATTTTATAAATATTTTAAATGTCCAAATACTCATGAGCTGAAATGGTTACTGTTGGAAATATTCCAAACAGTGCCCACAAGCAAGCTCGTGATTTTTGAACATGCTCTGGCATTTTATTTTAAAGCCAAAACATTTGCAGAAAATAGAAAAAGAAAACAGAAAAGAGAGAGAGAGAGTTAGAGCTTACCTGTCGCCCTGGCCTGGCCCAGCTCGGCCCAGCCCACTGGCTACTGCCAGTCATCCCCCTCCTCTCGCCAGGAGGACGAGAGGCGCGTGCCCGGCGCCCGCAGCCACACGCCGGCCACCTCCTGCTTCTGCCGACACCCAGGACGCCGTATACGAGTGCCACGCACTCTCCCTCGTCCCCCTCTCACTTTCCCCACTCTCCCCATGCCCCTCTCCCTCCTCTGGCTCTCTCCCCATCCCCTCCCGAGAGGAGCTCGTCGCCACCGTTGCCGTCCACCGCGGCCATCGACCCTCTCTCGTCTCTTCGACGTGTCCCCGAGAACCGCCGACGTCTTCCTCTTCCTCACGGGCGAGCCACAACGCCTCGGACGCACTGCAACGCCGCTAGCGCCATCTTCTTCCACCTCGGTCCGCCGAGATCGTCGGCGACCGTACGCCGCCCCTGATGCCTCCCCGAGCTCGCTGAGGCCACCGCTACACTCCCCGTGAGCCCCTTCTCCATTCCCCTCTCTTCCCTTTGCCGTTTTCTCCCTCTAACCACGGGCTCCGTTGAGCCCGAGAGCTCACCGCCGCCACACATGGCGCCGCCGTGGCCACAGCTGCCGCCTTACCCTTTTGAGCCCGCCGTTGTGCTCACCGTGCTTCCAGAAGCATGCCAAGCCCACTAGCCCCTCCTCCCGTGCACCCTAATGCCAGGCACGACCTGGCCGAACTCCGGCCGTCGCGCAAGTCGCCGCCGCCGTCGACCTAAGCCACTAGGGCCGCTGATGTTAGCACCATTGGATGCGGACGAGTCTTCTCGTCCCGTAGGTAGTCTCCGCTGTCTTTTTGGTCGTCGGAGACACAATCCCGACCTCCTCCGCTGCTTCGGCCTCACCGGCGGCTCAACGCCGGCCAAACTCCGGCAGGGTTTGACCCCGTCCGGCCGGGTTTGACTTCTCCCCCCCCCCACTCCCTGACCCACTGACATGTTAGTATTAGTTAACTAATTAGGTTAGTATTAGTTAACTAATTAGGTTAGTTAGATTAGCCACTGACGTGTGGGCCCAGGCCCTAACTAACCTAGGTTAGTAGCTAACCTAATGCTAATTAACTCTGTTAATTAGTAGTGACACTGACGTGTGGACCCCACACGTCAGGTTTGACCTGGACTGAGCCGTTGACCTGCTGACGTCACTGTGAGGTCATGCTGACACAATAATTCCTTTCTGGAATTTAAATAAATCTTAAATGATTTATTATTTTCAGAAAATATCCAAAACTTTGAAAAATCATAGAAATTAATCTATAGCTCCAAATGAAATAAATTATATATGAAAAATTATCAGAAAAATTCAAGGAATCCATCTGTACCATTTTCATGCATGTTTGAGAAAGTTAACCTCACTGTTTAGGATGAAACGTGATTAGGGCAAATTTCATAATAGGTTTGGAGTTGGAATTTGATGTAGTTTTGAATTCCACTTCAATTAAAATGACTTTCTATTGCATTAGCCCAAATCACAGCATATTGCCATGTCATGATCATGCATCATATTGTTGCATTGCATTGATTGTATTCTTTCTGTGTTTGCCGGTGATTGTTCCCCCCGATAGACGTGGTTCCGACGATTGATCGATGACACTGATGAAGAACTATATTATCTTCAGAAGTGCCAGGCAAGCAAAACCCCCTTGTTCATTCCGATACAATCCCACTCTATCGCTCCTGCTCTCTTTTACTGCATTAGGAAAACAATGATTCAACTGTTACATGCTGCGGTAGTTGAACCCCTTTTCCTCTGCATGACCTGTCATTGCCACAATAAATAGATGAAACCCACTAGCATGAGTAGGAGTTGTTTGAGCCCTGATGTGCCTACTCATTCGTGCTTGTATGTCATGCCTGCTACTGCTTAGAGTTGAGTCAGGTCTGATTCATCGGGGATGAATTGGAATGTGGTGAACATGTCCTACCGTTGAGAGCTAAGTGTGTGAACACGATTTGGTAAAGGTAGCGGTGAGAGGCCATGTAGGAGTACATGGTGGGTTGTCTCATTGCAGCCATCCTCAGGAACTGAGTTCTGTGTTTGTGATCCATGAACAATTACTACCACACATTGGGCTCCGGGCGCTCCAAGCTCTCTCGACTTATTAATCAACTCGATCTCTGTCCAGGAGTCGCAACTAGTTTCTGGTGTTTGTAGGTAGTGTTAGTAGTCTACCAAGTGGCACCCGGTACAGGTGGGCTTGGGACAGACTAGGCACAGTGGCACGGTGTACCAAGTGGCATCCGGATGGTGGGCTTGGGAACCCTGCTCACATCGTTTGGGGCCGTGAGCGACACCCCGGCCGGATCTCCTTGCGGATGGAACCCGAATAGGCGATAAACCTGGACTAGAGACTTGTTGGTTAGTCAGGTCGTGGCCGACTCCCTCGCCCGGCTTCCGCTTGAAGGTTGTTGAGGTACATGACGTGTACAGGGCAATAAGCGGTGAGAGCGTGTGTGAAGAACTACACCCCTACAGGGTTATCATTATCTATTCGAATAGCCGGATTCCTCGGATATGGAAACTTGGACCCCTTGCATAGTTCATAGACAAGTGAAAGTGGATACTCTAAAACTCGCAACATAAGCGTGAGTGCTATGGATGGCCTTCTCGTAGGGAGACGGGAGCGGATCCATAGTGGTGTATTGATATGGTGAATATATGGACTCGTGTGCGCCACCTCAAAAGAGTTGCTTGCAGTCGTAGTTCAGGTTAGCCACTGAGTCGAAGCTGGCTTGCTGCAGTTAAAATCCACCACCCCGTTTATTGATACCGATGCATATGTAGATTGTTCTGATGTAAGTCTTGCTGGGTACATTTGTACTCACGTTTGCCTATTTTATGTTTTGCAGACAGACGTCAGTCTCGCTAGTAGTTCCGTGTGGACTTCGACGTTTAGCTTGATACCTCAGCTACGATCCTGTATCCTCGGCAGGATCTGGTAGATAGTCAGGCTTCTCAGCCTTTTTCATTTGTAGATGTTTGTACTCAGACATGTTAAGCTTCCGCATGTGTTTGACTTGTATGCTCTGAATGTTGGGTCATGAGACCCATGTTTGTAATATCTCGCTCCTCGGAGCCTAATGAATAAATACTTTGAGTCGTAGAGTTATGTTGTGATGCCATGTTGTATTTGCACATATCGAGCATATTGTGTGTATGATTGAAATGCTTGGTATGTGTGGGATTCGACAACCTAGTGGTTTATCCTTGGTAGCCTCTCTTATGGGGAAATGTAGTCTTGTGCTTCCATGAGCCATAGTAGTCCGCTATAGCCCGGTTCACCGGAGTCCTGCTAGCCCAGCACTACTGCTCAGGACACTTGACTGGCCGGCATGTGATTCACTCTGTTCCTGTGTCTATCCCTTCGGGGAAATGTCACGCGGTGACATCCGGAGTCCTGCCTAGCCTGCTACAGCCCGGGTTCCCGGAGTCCTGTTAGCCCAGTGCTACAGCCCGGATTCACATGCTGCTGACCAACATGCTCGATGTTGATTCATGTATGCATGTCCCCGTAAGTTAGTGCCACTTTGGGTTCACGACTAGTCATGTCGGCCCGGGTTCTCTGTCATATGGATGCTAGCGACACTATCATATACGTGAGCCAAAAGGCGCAAACGGTCCCGGCCATGGTAAGGCGACACCCATGGGAATACCATGCGTGAGGCCGCAAAGTGATATGAGGTGTTACCGGCTAGATCGATGTGACTTAGAATCGGGGTCCTGACAGACATCCATGGTCAAATTCCTCAAACTTGATTCTTTTGCAAAAAATTCTGAGAACACATATGACCTCTCCAAATTCTTCGCACCTATACTCTATTCACAGGTACACATGTCCGCTATTGAATCACTAGGTTCTCATCAACATAACTCATTTGCAGTGTTCCTGGAAGATAAATTGCATACTTCCTCAGAAACTTCAGTTGTACAAAATCCTCAAGTGAAGAAAATGGCTGATGGCAAAAGACCTTAGAAGGGAGGAAAGAGACCAGAGGGAAACACTGCTTTTGAAATCCCTGATGACATATATGATGAATATTGCACTCTTGACAAAGCCACTCATGGCAAGGGGAACAAAAATCAGCGCAAGGTGCGCATTCAGCGGATTGAGAGGAGATGGGCCAGAGAATGGAGGGAGTATCGATATGTGACTCCCAAGTACATGAAGAAATTTGCGGTACACCCTCCATGCCCAAGACCTCCATTAGCACCAGGCCAAGTTGTTGATCCCTCTAGCATCAGAAGATGTGAGGAATTTCCCAAGGAATGAGTTAAACGCCAAGCTAAATTGGCCAAAATGGCCAAATAAGCAGTGAAGAAATTCAATGAAGATTCTATTGTTGCCACTGCTGAGGCCTCTGCTAGCAAGCCTAAGAAGGCAATGCCAAAGAAACTAGCTGTCAAGCCAGGTTCCTCAGCTGCAATGCCCTCACGGCCAAGCTCTTCAAAGCCCTCATGGCCTATTCCTCAAGCAACATCCTCAAAAGCAGTTATTGCAAAATCCTCAGCTGCTACAAAGTCCTCAGCACTAGTGCATCTTGCCAAGTGCCAAAGGACTACAGGAATCTCTATTGCTGCAGGAGCATCTACAAGTTTCTCAGCTCCTCCACATTCCTCAACTGCTCCAACCTTGCTGAAGAAAAAGGTTGCTGCTGGACGCGGGTCGAGGCCAAGCCCTCACAAGAAGCAGGTTGCCTTTCAAATTCCATCAAGTGATGATGAGGCTGATGAAGAACTCGCTGAAATCATCAGATACACACAACAAATGGCCGCTAGAGCCAAAGGCAGTGAAGTGCCACTCCTGTTGGATCCAAAGTTGATCCTTGATTTCATCGATCTTTGGAACAAGGACCCAAATACTCATCTGCCTGATCTGAACCTCACTCCTGACCAGAGCCACATGCTCAATGCCTTTATAGGCGAAGAAAAATGGAAATTTGAGAAGGCCAGACAGGCAAACAAAGCTCGGTATAAGAAGGATCATTTTCTGAAGAAGAATGTTGTAAACATGTCTCCTGAAGAACTTGTGAATCTGCAAAAGCAGATTAAAGACATTAGCGATCAATTTGACGCGTATCGTGCAGATTGGCTAGGTGCCAAAGTCAAATTTGTCAAATTGGCTGAGGGTTTCAAACCGAAGGTTGCAGCTACATTGCAACAAGAAATTCCTCAGGCTGAGACATCTGCTCAGCCTACTGAAAAACATGCAAGAACAGCTGATGAAAATCAGACTATTGAAGAAAATGAGAGTACCAAGGCTACTGAAGAAATTCCAGCCTTTGAAGGAACTGACAGGGCAACCTCCAATGTTGCGCCTGAAGAACAAACCAGGCTAGTTGAAGCATATGCTACTACGCCTGAGGAAACTGAACCGATTTCATCTGCTCCTCCTACAAAGTCATCACAGATGAAAAGTATCAACCTTCCTTCTGCATCAGAAGTGAGGAAGACTAAAGATGCAGAGAAGGCAGCTATGAAGAAAAGGAAAGCATCAACAACTGCAGAGTGTTCAGCCCCTAAGAAAGTGATGGCTTTGATGAGCTCATTCACGAACCCAATTGATGTTGTTCCTATCTCGAGCGTGCCTTCAAAGGAGATTGTTCCCTTTGGTGAGGAATATGTCATACCTGATGACATGGATGAAGAAAATCCTTCTGCTGCTTCTTCAGAGTAGTTGGATGAAGAAATGAAGTGGATAATATCCCTTCAACCCCGACGGTATCATCGCCTATGCCTCAGTTCACAGCTAAAGAGGCAGGCATTGAAGAAATTGATGAAGAAGATGAGGATGTGGATATTGGCTCTATCACTCCTGTGATCAATGATGATTATTGGGAAAGACTTCACCCCAATTCACCTTTGATCACTCCACTGCATCAGATTCTTCAGTCCCTGGTTCAAACTGAAGAAATTCATACGGGATCTGATGGACCTCATGCCTCACTTTTGTCTATTCCAAAAGAAGTTCCAACCACTAGTGTTGAAGAAATGGAGGCCAAGACTGCAGCTGATGAAACTGCTACTGAAATTCCTAATAAGTCTGTGGCTCCAGAGGTTGTGCGCCAAGAGGCTGTGAAGCCATCCACTATAAATCTTCAGCCGAAGCCACAAAATCCTCATACCAAGAAGCAGAAATTCAAAGCTGATGATTTCTTTGCTCAGCATCATTTCTTCACGGATTATAATCCCTATGACTCTGCAAGACTTCGATGCAAGTGCTTCTAGATAGCCAGCCAAATGAACTTCTATTCCTCACTGCTATTCGATAAGGACAAGGGTTTTGAACATCGTAAAATTCCTCATGTGGACATGGAATCGCTTCCTTGCTTCCAACCTGTCCTCAGTGTTCTTCATGATGCTGGGCTCCTAAACTTCTGCGCTGACATCTGCAACGGGAATGAAGAACTCATTCTTCAATTCTACGCCACATTGCACCTCACCGGAAATTTTGAAGATGTGAATTTTTGGGTGCTAGACTGGATGACTGAGAATACTCATTATAAAGCATTGGCCTCTAAATTGCTTCATGCCATTCCAGTCAGTCCTCCTGTTGAAGGCGCAAGCCTTGTCTATGAAGAACCTGAACTCTCCAACCACTTGATGCAAGCGCTGATGAAGCCACTGAAGCCTGGCCAAGCTCCAAGGACCACATTCCTCGTCAAGGAATTGCTTTATGTGCCAAGGACAGTATATCACATCTTGACCAAAACCCTGAGTCCGATCAAGGGCCACAACTCTGATGAAGAAGAGGTTGTTGGCATAATGAAGAATCTGTTGTTCAATATCATACATGGTATTCCTATCAACTACCATGATTTCTTCATGAGGACTCTGGTCAATGCTGCTCTGTCACCGTTTGAGTCGAAGCCTTATGCTCCCTAGATCATGAAATTCATCAGATCAAGGTCTTCAATTCATTACCAGGCTGACTATCAAAATCATCTCGGCTATTTGTTGCTGATTGAAGTCCTCAAAAGGACCATTTCCTCAGCTGATGAGAAGGGCAAGACTGCTATCATTGATGAAGGCACTCGTCCATTGGATGGACAATTTCGCAAGGCTGCATCCTATTCCACCAATGATGACTCTGCAACACAAGATTCTGCCAACGGGGCATCTTATGAACACATACCACAACTTCAGGAGCGAATAACTCAAGCTCAGGAGCAGAGCATGATTGACAAAAGCAGGGATACAATTTACCAAAGGCATTATGTATCCGATGAAAGGCTCACAAGGTTAATCAATATGAAGAACGGTGTCGGATAAATCCAACAAAGGATCTGGTGGTCCATACGGGATCTGATGTGAGCATCGGTACTCAACCAGAAGAAGAAAGAATGTAAGGAGATCAGATTATAGAAACAACTGACTAACTCAAAGCTCAGTTGCAAAGAAATTATGAATTCCAACACAATGGATCAGAAGCAATGCTCTGATGAGGGATGGATGGGTAGAATAGCCTTAGGGGTACAATCGATGGCGATTTGATTGGTCGAGATCCAGCTCATGTTTAAAATGACGTTTGAGCCGGAAGGACAAAATGAAGGATCTGATTAAGGATTGCGAGCATTCGCAACATATTGATTCAACAGACTCAAACTGATAATGACTAAGGATGCCAGTAAGATTACTGGACTTATGAGGTTAATCATAATGCAAGCAAGCAAGAATTTCAAGAGCAATAGGTTGTTGAGGATTTTCGGGGATCGAATGGTATTTCGAAGACTTTTGTGAAATACATGAATCAACTGGTGATGAGTGGATACTCGATAAGTGCGAGAAATTATCCGTAAGGGTACTCAGGCCGGCGGCAAAGAACTGCAAGGCAGAAGGCACAAAGTATTCCCGGAACAGCAAGGAGTATTTCAGGGTATCTTGTAAGAACAAGAGCAACTGGGGACTAATGTAAGAATGGTAGGTGCATGTAGTTTTCTATAGGGGTTGACGGTGGAAGGGAATTGCGAACGCAATGAGCACAACTTCTCGAGATAACATCGAAGAGTATCTTTGGAATCCTTCGGCGCACCAAGCAATCATCTAGAGCGAGGGGCTCTCCGGGAGGAAGTAATTACGAGAACCTAGAGTCAGAGTTAGTAAATTCATTTTAACCCGAATAGAAGAGAGATCAGAGTCCCAGAGTATAGATGAGGAATAAAAGATCCTACTACCATCCAACGGCGACGTGGGACCATGGGCCGCACAGCCATGTTAGTAAAACAGTTTTCATCGGCTAGACTCAACTTCGGCCAAGGAGTGTGGAAGGGGGATTCCTACAGGCAGTCGGCTCTGATACCAACTTGTGACGCCCTCGATTTGACCGTACACTAATCATACACGCAAACGTGTACGATTAAGATCAGGGACTCACGGGAAGATATCACAACACAACTCTACAAATAAAATAAGTCATACAAGCATCATATTACAAGCCAGGGGCCTCGAGGGCTCGAATACAAGAGCTCGATCATAGACGAGTCAGCAGAAGCAACAATATCTGAGTACATACATAAGTTAAAAAAGTTTGCCTTAAGAAGGCTAGCATAAACTGGGATACATATCGAAAGAGGCACAGGCCTCCTGCCTGGGATCCTCCTAAACTACTCCTGGTCGTCGGCGGCGGCCTGCACGTAGTAGTAGGCACCTCCCGAGTAGTAGCAGTCGTCATTAACGGTGGCGTCTGGCTCCTGGACTCCAACGTCTGATCGCATCAATCGGATATAGAAAGGGGGGAAAGGAGAGCAAAGCAACCGTGAGTACTCATCCAAAGTACTCGCAAGCAAGGAGCTACACTACATATGCATGCATTGGTATCAAATGGAAAAGGGGTAGCATATGTGGACTGAACTGCAGAATGCCGGAATAAGAGGGGGATAGCTAGTCCTATTGAAGACTATGCTTCTGGCAACCTTCATCTTGCAGCAGAAGAAGAGAGTAGATGGTAAGTTAACCATGTATCATCGCATAGCATAACCCTACTCGGTGATCCTCCCCTCGTCGCCATGTGAGAGAGCGATCACCCGTTATATCTGGCACTTGGAAGGGTGTGTTTTATTAAGTATCTGGTTCTAGTTTTCATAAGGTCAAGGTACAACTCCGGGTCGTCCTTTTACCGAGGGACACGGCTATTCGAATAGATCAACTTCCCTGCAGGGGTGCACCACATTTCCCAACACGCTCGATCCCCTTTGTCCGGACACACTTTCCTGGGTCATGCCCGGCCTCGGAAGATCAACACGTCGCAGCCCTACCTAGGCACAACAGAGAGGTCAGCACGTCGGTCTAAATCCTATGGCGCAGGGGTCTGGGCCCATCGCCCATTGCACACCTACACGTTGCGTACGCGACCGGTGAGCAGACCTAGCCTCCCTTATACAAGAGCAGGTGTTCCAGTCCAACCCGGCGCGTGCCGCTCAGTCGCTGACATCACGAAGGTTTCGGCTGATACCACGACGTCGAGTGCCCATAACTGTTCCCACGTAGTTGGTTAGTGCGTATAGGCTAGTGGCCAAACTCAGATCAAATACCCAGATCTAGTTAAGTGTGTTATTTTGGAATAACCATGGACGCCGATCTGGGCCAGGCCCACCTCTCTCCTAGGCGGTCTCAACCTACCCTGTCGCTCCGCCACAAAGATCCACTCAGAGGGCCGTCAGGACAAACGTCCTTTTGGACCCAATCCGTGAATCACTCGTGGGTACTCTACTAGCCGACCCGACTTTAGTCACCACAAGTATCATATAATATGTATACAAGTATATACCCGTGATCACCTCTCGGGTGATCACGGCCCGATAGTATAGCATGGCAGACGGACAAGAATGTAGGGAAACTAATGGTAAACTAGCATCCTATACTAAGCATTTAGGATTGCAGGTAAGGTATCAATAACTGTAGCAACAATGACAGGCTATGCATCAGGATAGAATTTACGGAAAGCAGTAACATGCTACACTACTCTAATGCAAGCAGTAGAGAGAAGAGTAGGAGATATCTGGTGATCAAGCGGGGGCTTTCCTGGTTGCTCTGGCAAGTAGGAACCGTCAACAACATAGTCGGATGGGGCACCAGCAGCGGCGTCAGTCTCGTAGTCTACCGGAGAGAAGAGGGGGAAGAAACAATGAATACAATGCAAACAGATGCATATCGATGCATGACATGACAAGTAACGGTGCTAGGTGTGCCCTAACGCAGTATGAGGTGATACCGGCGAAGGGGGGAAACATCTGGGAAAGTATCCCCGGTGTTTTGCATATTTGGATAGATGAATCGGAGGGGGAAAGTTGCGTGTTCACTATGCTAGGGATGCGTGGCGGACGAACAGGCTGCGTATCTGGATTCGTCTCGTCGTTCTGAGCAACTTTCATGTACAAAGTTTTTCCATCCGAGCTACGGTTTATTTTATATTGATTTTAAAAGATTTAAATCATTTTTAGCATTTATTTAATTATTTTAATTCAACATTATCCAGAATAGTGCTTGATGATGTCAGCATGACATCAGCAGTCAGTTGACTAAGTCAAACTGACATGTGGTTCCCGCTGTCATTGACTAAGACTAACTAAACAAGTTTAATTAGTTTAGTTAATTAATTAGTTTAATTAATCAAATTTAATTAAGTTAATTAATTCTTTAATTAATTATTTATTTATTTATTTTCATTCATTTTTTAATACGTTCTGGGGTGGGCCCCGGCTGTCATTGGGCCAGGGGCCCTAACGGGTTCGGGCGCACGGGTGCGGTTGCTCGCACCCGAGGCCACGATAGGCGAGGACGAGCGCGCCCGGGGACTCGGTGGCCGGCGACGGCGGAAGCAACGCCAGGCACGGGAGCAGGCAGCCGCAGCAGTAGGCAGGGGAGGAGGCGCGGCCTCGCGGTGGACTGCGGGACGGCGAGCTGCAGAGGCAGGGGGCACCGGCGGCGTCGGGCGTGGGCGCGGTCTGGTGCAAGTCAGGGGCGGGGCACGGCGCAGCACACGAGCGGGGGGGCTACGGGGTGGCGCGAGTGGGCGCCGGCGGCTGACGAGCAGCGGGGCGGCAGAGGTCATGTGTGGCCGAGCCAGGGAAGCGGGGTTTGTGGGGGCACGGGCTGGCGAGGCCGCATGTAGCGACCAGACCTCAAACAGTCTGATCTCTGTGCAGTAGTGTCACCCCTGGATCGGTAATGCTGACACGCAGAGTACTTGAGGATTTATAACAGAGTAGCAATCACACACTTATTACATCGAATGTCTCAAAAGAGAACTTATTACAATAAATATGGCTTAAGGTCATCTAATACGATAATAGCGGAAGGCTTGGAAGATAAAGTGAGTCCATCAACTCCAACGGCATCACTGAGTGAAAGACCACGACCTAAGGCTCCTTACTCGTCGTCTGAAAAGTCTGCAACATGATACCTTGCAGCCCGAAATGGGTCAGCACATGGAATATGCTGGCAATGTAACACAAGAGAGTAATGAACAGAATAATGCTATCACTACATGCATATATGGCTGGTGGAGGCTATAGGGTTGATAAGTTGTGCGAAAAGCCATTTTTTCCTACTGGAAAGGAATATATTTTATTTAACTACAAAGTTGGTTGAAAAACATTGAGAATGGTAAACCCCATCTCAATCCCAATTAAAAGTAATTAATAACCCAATCAAATTATATTTAAGAGTGATGAGATCCACATGATAATCCAAGAACTAGATACTCAAGATGTCCATAACTGGGGACATGGCTAACCATGATTAGTTTGTACACTCTGCAAAGGTTTGTGCACTTTTCCCCACAAGACTCGATCTCCTCCATTGGATTTCTCGCACTTCATGATGTTTGAGAAACGGATGACTGAGACACAGTCTTTCCAAAGAGGTCCCCTTAACCGATAGATAGGCCGGTACACCTACAATCCCCTACATCTGCTAGCCCATCATGGAAAGGTTTCCCACAACTTACTCAACTATGCCAGAGCCCATAATGGCATGTGGCTGCACACAGAAGTTTCCAGCATGAAAAATCTTATGATCCCTTTGGGCCTGGGTGGCGGTCCATAGGAAAATCACACGGTACCTCGGGATTTCCAAAAATACAGGCAATCACTGGAATTCCCCAGGTGCCTCAATCCACCCAGATGTGTATTAAAGTTGCCACCTTAAGTTGAACCATTAATTAACAATCTCACATCTGTCATGAATACACTCAAACCCAATCCACGTCTACGAGCATAGCATAGCAGTATAAGCAACGTAGAAGTAACTCCCAGGGTTTGATAATAAACAGGTGAATAGGTACTACCTCTTCTACTTCCCAACCCACAATTTAATCAGATCCTAACCATGCAATTGTTTGAGGATTGATCTAATGCAATAAAACTGGGTATTAAAGAGGTATGATCAAAGTGTTACTTGCCTTGCTGATGATCCACGAAACCTAGAGACTCGATGTAGCACGATTCGCACTCCGGGTACTCTATCGCAATCAAACAAGCATACAATAAGCAATCAAGCAAGGGCACAAGTAAAGCTCAAATAAGATATCTAACCAAAAATTTCAACTTAAGAACTCCGGTTTGCAAAAAGAATCAAATCAAACGAAGCAACAAAACTCAAACGACGAAAGAAACAAGCTTCGTTCACTAATCTGGACTAAAGTTAAATTTTTACAGTAGAAAAAAGTTGTTTAAGTTGGTTAAACAGAAAGAGGGCTTCGAGACGACACTCTAGGCGCTTGAATCGCCTGATTCCGATAAACGAGCGAAAAGTTATACTAAAACGAAAATCGGATCAGAAATCTCGATCGAAAATAATCGCGGAAAATCCGAGAAAAAGAAAAACTGACGAACAGGCTAACGAACGAATGTTCGCTGTCTGCGGCTAAACGGTGAAAACCGTTCGTTAAAATGAACGTCCGGACGAACGTCCGGACGAACGTCCGCTAAATAACTAAACCGAGAAAAAATAAACCGAACCGAATCTAAAAAACGGATCTAGGTTTAGAAAAACCCGTTTGGTTTTCTTATGTAAACCGAGGCGGCGGCGGCTACCTCCGGTGAGGCGGCGCGGCGGCGGTGCGGCTCCGGCGAGGCGCGGCGGCTGTGGCGGGATAGGGTTTGGGTTTGGGCTGCGGCGCGGCTCGGGTTGGGCTGGTGGGCTTCGGCGACTCGGGTGGCGGCTTATAAAGGCCCCCCGGGCGGAGTCCCGCTCGGGTACGGCCCGGAGTCGGTTTGACTTTTTTTAAAAAAATAATAATAATTCCGACGTGCAAAAAAATAAAGAAAAGAAATACTAAATGGACTCCAAAAATCCTGAAATAAATTTTCGCCGTCCTCCAAAAATAAGCTGGACAAGGTGAACATTTATTTGGGCCTAAAATGCAGTTTTGAAA
Source organism: Triticum urartu (assembly GCF_056163025.1). Classification (NCBI taxonomy): domain Eukaryota; kingdom Viridiplantae; phylum Streptophyta; class Magnoliopsida; order Poales; family Poaceae; genus Triticum; species Triticum urartu. Next base: position 497,742,548 of record NC_141878.1, read on the forward strand.
AACGCATATTTTTCCTAATTCAAATAAAATAGCGATAAAACTCCGAATAAAAATCTTATTTGATTTTAATATTAAATCTCCGATATTTCTTTATTTTGAGGATGTCATTTTATCCTATCTCTTTTATTTTTATAAAATAAATATTCAAAGAGAAAATAATTAAAATCAAACGATCCTCTTTTCAAAATTCGAGAAAAACTCAAATATGAAAATAATGAAATCCCTAACTCTCTTCGTGGGTCCTTGAGTTGCGTAGAATTTCTCGGATCAACCAAAATGCAATAAAATATGATATGCAATGATGATCTAATGTATAACATTCCAATTTGAAAATTTGGGATGTTACAAACCTACCCCCCTTAAGATGAATCTCGCCCTCGAGATTCGGGTTGGCTAGAAAATAGGTGTGGGTGGTCTTTGTGTAGGTCTTCCTCTCGTTCCCAGGTGGCTTCATCCTCGTTATGGTGGCTCCACTGAACTTTACAGAACTTGATAACTTTGCTGCGTGTAACTCGGCTGGCAAATTCGAGAATCTTGACTGGCTTCTCTTCGTAGGTCAAGTCGCTATCCAACAGTATCGCTTCCAGTGGCACTGTATCTCTCAGAGGGATATCAGCCATCTCTGCGTGGCACTTCTTCAACTGAGAAACATGGAACACATCGTGAACTCCTGACAATCCTTCGGGCAATTCCAACTTGTAAGCAACTTCTCCCATACGTTCCAAAAATTTGTATGGTCCCACAAAACGCGGTGCTAACTTTACCTTAACTCCAAAGCGCTTAACTCCTTGGAGTGGTGACACACGAAGATACACTCTGTCTCCAACTTTGTTAGTTGTCTCCTTGCGTTTAGAATCCGCATAGCTCTTCTGCCTGGACTGGGCTACCTTGAGTCTATCACGAATCAGCTTAACCTTCTCTTTAGATTCTTTAATCAAATCTGGTCCAAACAACTGTCGGTCTCCAACTTCATCCCACAACAACGGTGTTCTGCACCTCCTTCCGTACAATGCTTCGAAAGGGTCCATCTTCAAGCTGGCTTGGTAACTATTGTTGTAAGAGAACTCTGCGTAAGGCAAATTATCGTCCCAACTAGATCCATAATCTAGCGCACAAGCTCTCAACATGTCCTCCAGAATTTGATTGACTCTCTCAGACTATCCATCCGTCTGCGGGTGAAAAGTTGTACTGAACTCTAGCCTGGTTTCCAAAGTTCCATGTAACTGATTCCAAAACTTTGAGGTAAACCGGGTTCCTCTATCTGATACAATTGTCCTCGGAACTCCATGCAAACATATGATCCTGGTCATGTATATCTTTGCCAACTTAGCACTGGTGTAAGTGGTCTTCACTGGGATGAAATGAGCTACTTTCGTTAAACGATCGACTACAACCCATATCGAGTCATAGCCTGAACGAGTCTTGGGTAATCCCATGATAAAATCCATGCCTAGCTTATCCCACTTCCATTCGGGTATCGGAAATGGTTGCAGCAATCCTGCTGGCTTCTGATGCTCTGCCTTCACTCTCTGACATACATCACAAACTGCTACATACTCCGCAATATCCTTCTTCATTCCGGTCCACCAGAATCTATCCTTCAGATCCAGGTACATCTTGGTATTTCCTGGGTGAATCAAATATGGAGAGTCATGGGCCTCTTGCAGAATCAACTTCCTAATCTCCTGATCATTTGGCACATATACGCGGTCCTCAAACCATAGGGTATCGTGCTCATCCTCCCGAAATCCCTTGGCTTTTCCTTTGCCCATCCTTTCCTTTATCTCGGCAATCTCCTTGTCTGTCTTCTGATCTTATCCATTAGAGTAGACTGAATCTACAAAGCTGCTACATAACCTCTCGGAACTATATCCAAACATAGCTCACGAAGGTCTTCCGCTAACTCCTTGGTTAACTCTCCTGCCATGAGGGTATTGACATGACTCTTGCGGCTCAATGCATCGGCTACTACGTTAGCCTTTCCAGGATGATAGTGCAACTTCATATCATAATCCTTTATGAGTTCCAACCATCTCCTCTGCCTGAGATTCAACTAGTTCTGTGTGAAGATATACTTCAAACTCTTGTGATCTGTGTATACCTCACAATGGTTTCCGATGAGAAAATGTCTCCAAGTCTTCAACGCATGCACTACGGCTGCTAACTCCAAATCATGCGTAGCATAATTTAACTCATGGGGTTTAAGCTGTCGTGAGGCATATGAAACAACTCTTCCTTCCTACATAAGCACTGCTCCATGTCCTCGACGAGAAGCGTCGCAATACACTTCATAATCTTTGCGTTGATTTGGCAGAATCAACACTCGTGATGTAACCAAACGTTTCTTCAATTCCTGAAAACTAGCCTCACATTCCTCAGTCCATTTGAACTTGGTGTCCTTCTTTAACAACTCCGTCATAGGCTTTGCAATCTTCAAGAAATTCTCAATGAATCTCCGATAGTATCCTGCGAGTCCAAGAAAACTCCAGATCTCTCCAACGGACGTGGGTGACTCCCAATTTGTCACAGTGACAACCTTGGTGGGGTCTACTGCTATTCCTTCTCCGTATATAACATGTCCAAGAAATCCAACTTCCTTCAACCAAAACTCACACTTGCTGAACTTGGCGTATAGCTGATGTTCTCTAAGCTTCCCAAGTACTAAACGCAAATGCTCCTTATGATCCTCTTCATTCTTCGAGTAGACCAGAATATCATCAATGAACACCACAACGAACTTATCCAAAAATTCCATAAACACCTTGTTCATCATGTTCATAAAATAAGCAGGTGCGTTAGTCGGGCCAAATGACATAACGGTATACTCATATAGCCCGTACCTTGTGTTAAAAGTTGTCTTAGGTATATCCTGTTCTCGAATCTTCAACTGGTGGTACCCTGATCACAGATCGATCTTGGAAAACACCTTAGCTCCTTGCAGCTGATCAAACAAAGCATTGATCATCGGCAGTGGGTACTTGTTCTTGATCGTTACTTCATTCAATCCACGATAATCAACAACCATCCTTAATGATCCATCCTTCTTTTCCACTAGAAGTACTGGTGATCCCCAAGGTGATGAACTTGGGCGAATATATCCTTTATCCAGTAACTCCTTAATCTGCTTCTTAATTTCCTCTAAATCCTGTGTGGGCATCCTGTACGGTCTCTTAGATATTGGCCCTGTGCCTGGCAAGAACTCAATCAAAAACTCGATGTCTCTATCCGGTGGCATGCCTGGCAACTCTTCTGGAAATACATCCAGGAAATCCTTCACCACTAGTACTTCCTCCTGTACAACTCCTGTTAAGGAATTTACTTGAGTCCTAATCGGCACATGTCGGGATACATACTTGATCCTTCTTCCTTCTGGGGTGGTGAGCAAAATTGACTTACTAGCACAATCGATGTTTCCTCCATACGTCGACAGCCAATCCATACCCAGAATCACATCCAAACCTTGTGACTCCAGAATTATCAGATCTGAGGGGAAAACGTGCCTACCTATGGCCAATGGTATCTGAAAACATCCTTGGCTTGCCATATACTCTGCTCCTGGCGAGCTCACTAACATAGGTGTACTAAGAACTTTGGTGGGCAGTTTATACTTATCCACAAGTCCCCTTAATATGTATGAACGCGATGCACCAATATCGAAAAGTACGACTGCAGTAAAAGACTTAACCAAAAACTTACCTATTACTGCATCTGGCTGGGCTTCAATCTCCTCCATGTTAACGTGGTTCACTTGTCCCCTATTGAAAGGGTTGGGCTTCTTCCCAGAGCTTCCATTGCCGTTTCCATTCTTAGCTTCAGGACATTCATTAGTGTAATGTCCGGTCTTCTGGCACTTGTAGCAAGTAACATGGCTTAGATCTTTCTTGACGGGCGTTGCTGGGTTGAAACGGTTCTGTCTGTTGCTTCCTCCATTACCATTCTTGGAGCCACTATGGTTGTGAGAACTTCCTCCATTGTGAGTGTGGCCTCCATGGTTATGCACAAGTCCTCCCGAGTTCGGGGTGAAACGGGGTCTCTGCTGAGCTCCAGAATTATACTTCCCTTGTCATACTTCCTCTTGGGGTTGTCAATCTGTTGCTGCTTCCCTTCAATCATGAGAGCTCTATCTACCAACTGTTGGTAGTTATTAAAGGTTGCTACCATCAACTGCATGCTCAGCTCATCATTCAGTTCTTCCAAAAACTTCTCCTGCTTAGCTGCATCCGTAGCAACGTCATCTGGGGCATAACATGCTAGCTTGCTAAAGTCATCCACATACTGGCTAACGGTGCGTCCTCCTTGGCGTAAGTTGCAAAACTCATGCTTCTTTATGGCCATAGCTCCTATGGATACATGGGCAGTGCGAAAAGCCTGCTGGAACTGGTCACATGTAACAGTGGTTATAGGATAGGTGAAAGTGTAATTCTCCCACCATGAGGCTGCTGGTCCATCCAATTGGTGAGCGGCAAAATGCACCCTCTCAGCATCTGTGCATCCTGCAGTGGTTAACTCCCTTCCAATCCTGCGGAGCCAATCATCGTCCACTATCGGCTCGGTGCTACTAGAAAACACCAGCGGCGGCAACCTCAGAAAACGGGCTAAATTGCCAACTGGGGGTGGTGGTGGTGGGTTGTTGTTGTTGTTGTTGCCTTGGTTCTGAACTAACAACTACATCAGGGTATTCTGCTGCTGGATCAACTGAGTGAGCTCCGGTGGAAAGGTAAATCCGGGGTCACGTCTCGGAGGCACCTGAGGGTTTAGAGAGAAGAGAAGTAGAATAGAATGAGGTCTAGTGAGAAAACACTACCCATATGCACATGAGACAAACACAATCATATCACTCAATCAATCAAGCAAGGGCATACAATCGGTCTAGAACTATCATTACAAAGTGCTTGGACTATAATATTTACATGGTGGAATACTACTACTGATATGGTGGTCGACTAGAAATATTGTTCAGTCGAAGACTTCATGATATCTGCTCCAGCTTCATCAACATAGTCATCATCACTATCGTCGGGGTCCGAGTCGGTGTCGTCAATGATGATGTAGTCTTCTGAACGAATCTCCTTACGTTCGTCATCTTCTTCCCCTCGCGCGGGGTCCCCCATGAATACTCCTAGCTTCATTGTCAGGTCTGCATTCTTATCGACTAGTACGACGATTTCCTCCTCATAATCTTCGCGAGTTGCCTTGAGTTCTTCCTCAAGCTCCGCGATCCTTGTCATGGCCTTCTTCAGATCTATCATGCCTGCGCACATCTGATTCTCCTGACGACGAATGTGCTGGTTTAACTCCTGGATGAAAGCGGCAATTGATCTATCCTTCCTGGTGTTGATCATCTCCCATTGCTCATCTCGGCGCCCACAAATCTGGTAGATAGTATCCTTGAGATCCTTGTGGTAAACTTCTCCAATGCGTCACATGGTGATGTGGACTCCATACTCTTTCCTAGACTCCAGGTTGGTGCGTCAAAGGAAAATTCTATGGGCTCAGTGACTGGCGTAAATGTCCTTCCTAGAACTTGAACTTGAATCATCCAGCGCTCCTCTTCTTGTAAAGTGGCGTTGTAAGTCCCGGTGAAGCTTGGTATTCCAATGTTCAGGTACCTAGTGACTTCCTTCAAGTGGCGTCCAAAAGGTGTGTCTTCATCCGGTTGTGCAAACCTGTTCCTTGCATCCGTCATCCTAAAGAGTAGAAAATGGAGAGGAGTCAGAAATGAGAGGAGAGTAGTGATCTAGGGTTTTGTCTTAGTGGTCATGTCCTACAGTCACCGTGTGCTCTGATACCATCTTGTAGCGACCAGACCTCAAACAGTCTGATCTCTATGCATTAGTGTCATCCCTGGATCGGTAATGCTGACACGCACAGTACTTGAGGATTTATAACAGAGTAGCAATCACACACTTATTACATTGAATGTCTCAAAATAGAACTTATTACAATAAATATGGCTTAAGGCCATCTAATACGATAACAGTGGAAGGCTTCGAAGATAAAGTGAGTCCATCAACTCCAACGGCATCACTGAGTGAAAGACCACGACCTAAGGCTCCTTACTCGTCGTCTGAAAAGTCTGCAACATGATACGTTGCAGCCTGAAACGGGTCAGCACATGGAATATGCTGGCAATGTAACACAAGAGAGTAATGAATAGAACAATGCTATCACTACATGCATATATGGCTGGTGGAGGCTGTAGGGTTGATAAGTTTTGCGAAAAGCCAATTTTTTCCTACTGCAAAGGAATATATTTTATTTAACTACAAAGTTGGTTGAAAAACATTGAGAATGGTAAACCCCATCTCAATCCCAATTAAAAGTAATTAATAACCCAATCAACTTATATTTAAGAGTGATGAGATCCACATGATAATCCAAGAACTAGATACTCAAGATGTCCATAACTGGGGACACGGCTAACCATGATTAGTTTGTACACTCTGCAGAGGTTTGTGCACTTTTCCCCACAAGACTCGATCTCCTCCATTGGATTTCTCTCACTTCATGATGTTTGAGAAACGGATGACCGAGACACAGTCTTTCCGAAGAGGTCCCCTTAACTGATAGATAGGCCGGTACACCTACAGTCCCCTACATCTGCTAGCCCATCATGGAAAGGTTTCCCACAACTTACTCAACTATGCCAGAGCCCATAATGGCATGTGGCTGCACACGGAAGTTTCCATCATGAAAAATCTTATGATCCCTTTGAGCCTGGGTGGCGGTCCATAGGAAAATCACACGGTACCCCGGGATTTCCAAAAATATAGGCAATCACTGGAATTCCCCAGGTGCCTCAATCCACCCAGATGTGTATTAAAGTTGCCACCTTAAGTTGAACCATTAATTAACAATCTCACATCTGTCGTGAATACACTCAAACTCAATCCACGTCTACGAGCATAGCATAGCAGTATAAGCAACGTAGAAGTAACTCCCAGGGTTTGATAATAAACAGGTGAATAGGTACTACCTCTTCTACTTCCCAACCCACAATTTAATCAGATCCTAACCATGCAATTGTTTGAGGATTGATCTAATGCAATAAAACTGGGTATTAAAGAGGTGTGATCAAAGTGTTACTTGCCTTGCTGATGATCCGCGAAACCTAGAGACTCTATGTAGCACGCTTCGCACTCCGGGTACTCTATCGCAATCAAACAAGCATACAATAAGCAATCAAGCAAGGGCACGGGTAAAGCTCAAATAAGAGATCTAACCAGAAAGTTCAACTTAAGAACTCCGGTTTGCAAAAAGAATCAAATCAAACGAAGCAAGAAAACTCAAACGACGAAAGAAACAAGCTTCATTTACTAATCTAGACTAAAGTCAAATTTTACAGTAGCAAAAACTTGTTTAAGTTGGTTAAACGGAAAGAGGGCTTCGAGACGAAACTCTAGGCTCTTGAATCGCCTGATTCTGATAAACGAGCAAAAAGTTATACTAAAATGAAAATCGGATCAGAAATCACGATCGAAAATAATCGCGGAAAATCTGAGAAAAAGAAAAACTAACGAACAGGCTAACGAAAGAATGTTCGCTGTCTGCGGCTAAACGGTGAAAACCGTTCATTAAAATGAACGTCCGGACGAACGTCCGCTAAATAACTAAACTGAGAAAAAAAATAAACCAAACTGAATCTAAAAAAACAGATCTAGGTTTAGAAAAAACCGCTTGGTTTTCTTACGTAAACCGAGGCAGCGGCGGTTACCTCCGGCGAGGCGGTGCGGCGGCGGTGCGGCTCCGGCGAGGCGCGGCGGCTATGGCGGCGGCGGGCTAGGGTTAGGGTTTGGGCGGCGGCGCGGCTCGGGTTGGGCTGGTGGGCTTCGGTGGCTCGGGGTGGTGGCTTATAAAGGCCCCCGGGCGGAGTCCCGCTAGGGTACGGCCCGGAGTCGGTTTGACATTTTTTAAAAAAATCTGACGTGCAGAAAAAAAGAAAAGAAATACTAAACGGACTCCAAGAATCCCAAAATAATTTTCCTCGTCCTCTAAAAATAAGCCGGACAAGGTGAACATTTATTTGGGCCTAAAATGTAGTTTTGTAAAACACATATTTTTCCTAATTCAAATAAAATAGCGATAAAACTCTGAATAAAAAATCTTATTTGATTTTAATATTAAATCTCCGATATTTTTCTATTTTGAGGAAGTCATTTTATCCTATCTCTCTTTTATTTTTATAAAAGAAATATTCGAAGAGAAAATAATTAAAATCAAACGATCCTCTTTTCAAAATTCGAGAAAAACTCAAATATGAAAATAATGAAATCCCCAACTCTCTCTGTGGGTCCTTGAGTTGCGTAGAATTTCTCGGATCAACCAAAATGCAATGATGATCTAATGTATAACATTCCAAATTGAAAATTTGGGATGTTACACCGCAGCAGAGCGGGGGAGGCGGCCACGGTGGGCGCGCACGGGGCGGGGCGCGTGCGAGGCGCGGCCACGGTGGGCGCGCACGGGGAGGAGGCCACGGCCTCGGAGCGGTAGCGGCGCGGGACAACGGGCACGACCGGTTGGTGTAGCGTGTGGCCAGGGCGCGGCCCAACCGCGGTGAGCGCGGGGTCGGAGCGCGGCAGAGGAGAAGGAGGGGAAGGGCCTCACGAGGGGTTTGAAGGGCACGGGCAGTGGCGAACGAGGAGGAGGACAGAGATGATGGGCGGCGACGGAGTCATGGCGGTGCGGGGCTCCGGCGACGACATCGACGAGGAGGACGGCATCGAGCAGCGCCAGGCGGCGTCCAGATCGAGCGGGGGTCTCGTGAGCCTCGATCTGGATCATGGGGGTGAGGGAGGCGTGAGTGGGAAATTGGGTGCGATGGGGGGTTAGGGTTCCCTGTCGATGGGGGTTACGGGGAGGGAGTGGGGTCGGATGGGCCAGTGGGCTGGCCGGCCGGTTGTCTAGCTGGGCCAGTTGGCCCAATGGGGCAAGGGGTTCTTTCTTTTATTTTATTTTTTTTATTTTCTGTTTAGCCTTTTTCTTTATATTTATATTACTTCTTTTGTTTTACTTTAGTTCCTCTTTTATTTTAGTTCTATAAATTACAATGTAAAATCCTAAGTTAGCGATACTAATTATGCTACTGCCCCATTATTGTTGGGCAACTACATGAATAGTTTAAGATTTTATAAAATACAAAAGGCATATATAAAATTGTTTCAACTACTGTTTTAATCTTAGAGCCTTTAAACATTTTATAAAAGTGTGGGTTCTCCACCATAATTATCTATGCATTATTTGGCTCCACCCGAACATTTAGTTTTAATATTTGAAAACTTTTATTGTTTGCCCATATTTTAAATTTGAAATTTGAACTGGGTTTCAAACTGACGTGAGTTTATCAACAGTAATCGAGGTGACGTGGCATCATTAGCGGAGGTTCACTGTAGCTTAATTATCCGGGCGTCACACTAACCTACTAACCAAAGGCCCGGTGCAAATTGTTGTTTTTTTGCCTATTTCAGTATTTCGCAGAAAAGGAATATCAAACGGAATGAAACCTTCGGGAGAGTGATTTTTGGAACAAACGCAATTCAGGAGACTTGGAGTGGACGTCAAGGAAGCATCGAGGAGGCCACGAGGCAGGGAGGCGCGCCCCCACCATCATGGACCCCTCGTGGCTCCCCTGACCGACTTCTTACGCCTATATATACTCATATACCCTGAAAACATCCGAGAGCACCATGAAACCCAATTTCCACCACCGCAACCTTCTGTACCCAAGAGATCCCATCTTGGGGCCTTTTCCGGAGCTCCGCCGGAGGGTAAATAGATCACGGAGGGCTTCTACATCAACACCATGGCCTCTCCGATGATGTGTGAGTAGTCTACCCACAGACCTTCGGGTCCATAGTTATTAGCTAGATAGATTCTTCTCTCTCTTTGGATCTCAATACAAAGTTCTCCTCGATCTTCTTGGAGATCTATTCGATGTAATTCTTTTGTGGTGTGTTTGTTGAGATCCGATGAATTGTGGGCTTATGATCAAGATTATCTATGAACAATATTTGATTCTTCTCTAAAATCTTTTATGTATGATTTGTTATCTTTGCAAGTCTCTTCGAATTATCAGTTTGGTTTGGCCTACTAGATTGATATTTCTTGCAATGGAAGAAGTGCTTAGCTTTGGGTTCAATCTTGCGGTGTCCTTTCCCAGTGACAGCAGGGGCAGCAAGGCACGTATTGTATTGTTGCCATCGAGGATAAAAATATGGGGTTTATATCATATTGCTTGAGTTTATCCCTCTACATCATGTCATCTTGCCTAATGTGTTACTCTGTTCTTATGAACTTAATACTCTAGATGCATGCTGGATAGCGGTCGATGTGTGGAGTAGTAGTATTACATGCAGAATCGTTTCGGTCTACTTGTCGTGGATGTGATGCCTATATACATGATCATGCCTAGATATTCTCATAATTATGCACTTTTCTATCAATTGCTCGACAGTAATTTGTTTACCCACCGCAATACTTATGCTATCTTGAGAGAAGCCACTAGTGAAACCTATGGCCCCCAGGTCTATTTTTCATCATATAAGTTTCCAATCTATTTTACTTTGCAATCTTTACTTTCAATCTATATCATAAAAATACCAAAAATATTTATCTTATTATCTCTATCAGATCTCACTTTCGTAAGTGACCGTGAAGGGATTGACAACCCCTTTACCGCATTGGTTGCGAGGTTCTTGTTTGATTGTGCGGGTACGAGGGACTTGCGTGTAATCTCCTACTGGATTGATACCTTGGTTCTAAAAAATTGAGGGAAATACTTACGCTACTTTGCTGCATCACCCTTTCCTCTTCAAGGGGAAACAAACACAGTGCTCAAGAGGTAGCAAGAAGGATTTATGCCGCCGTTGCCGAGGAGGTTGCACCAAGTCAAGTCAAGATTTGATCTCCCGTCAACAAGTCATTTCTTGCACCGTTGCCGGGGATATCTACGCATAAGTCAAGACATACCAAGTACCCATCACAAACTCTTATCCCTCGCATTACATTATTTGCCATTTGCCTCTCGTTTTCCTCTCCCCCACTTCACCCTTGCCGTTTTATTCTCCTTCTTTTTTCGTTTTCCTCTTTTTTGCTCACCTCTTGCTTGCTTGTGTGTTGGATTGTTTGTCGTGGTGGCTTTACCAAAAAGTGTTGATCCTCACCTTAGAAGGTTGGAAGAAATTGAAAACAACGTTAGAAGTTTTATGTACTTGCAGTTTGAGCATAATAATTTCTTCAGAAACGAGCTTAAAGAACAAAAAAATATGGGGTACATGAATAAAGAGCTAGATGATATGTCTAAAGAATTTTATGGTTTAAAATCTCAGTTCGCTCATCTCGAAAACTTAATAGCCCAAATTTCGGATAACAGGCCACCTTAGTTAATAAGATGGCCGCCAAACCGGAAGAACTAGACGATAATAAGGATGAAGATCTAAAAGTGATTGATGTGTCCCCTATTAAATCTTTGTTTTACAATATGAATCTTGATAATGGTGGGACTGGAGATGAGTCAAGTTTAGTTAAAAGGCGTCCCCATGATTCAGAGTTTTTAGATCTTGATGCAAAAATTATTAAAAGTGGGATTGAAGAGGTCAAAACTTTACATAGCAATGAACCCACTATTTTGGATTTCAAGGGATTTAATTATGATAATTGCTCTTTGATAGATTGTATTTCCTTATTGCAATCTGTGCTAAATTCTCCGCATGATCATAGTCAAAATAAAGCTTTTACCAAACATATCGTTGATGCTTTAATGCAATCTTATGAAGAAAAGCTTGAAATAGAAGTTTCTATCCCTAGAAAACTTCATGATGAGTGGGAACCTAGTATTAAAATTAAGATTAAAGATCATGAATGTTATGCTTTATGTGATTTGGGTGCTAGTGTTTCCATGATTCCAGAAACTTTGTGTGATGTGTTAGGTTTCCGTGAATTTGATGATTGTTCTTTAAATTTGCACCTTGAAGATTCCACTATTAAGAAACCTATGGGAAGGATTAATGATGTTCTTATTGTTGCAAATAGGAATTATGTGCCCGTAGATTTCATTGTTCTTGATATTGATTGCAATCCTACATGTCCTGTTATTCTTGGTAGACCTTTCCTTAGAACGATTGGTGCAATTATTGATATGAAAGAAGAAAATATTAGATTCCAATTTCCGTTAAGGAAAGGCATGGAACACTTTCCTAGAAAGAAAATTAAATTACCTTATGAATCTATTATGAGAGCCACTTATGGATTGCATACCAAATATGGTAATACCTAGATCTATCCTTGTTTTTATGCCTAGTTAGGGGCGTTAAACGATAGCGCTCGTTGAGAGGCAACCCAATTTTAATTTTTTTTTTCTTGATTTTTGGTTCTGTTTAGTAATAAATAATTCATCTAGCCTCTTCTTAGATGTGGTTTTATACTTTTAATTAGTGTTTGTGCCAAGTAGAACCTTTGGGAAGACTTGGGGGAAGTTTTTGCGATCTTACTGTAAAAAAACAGAAATTTTAGCGCTCACGAGATTTTCTGCCGTTTTTTACTAGAGAGTGCGATTAGGTTGATTCTTTTTTAAGATTATTAATAGACAAATTCCTCACTTCCACCAATTTATTTCAGAACTTTTGGGGTTACAGAAGTATTCGAAACCTACAGATTACTACAGACTGTTCTGTTTTTGACGGATTCTATTTTTTGTGTGTTGTTTGCTTATTTTGATGAATCTATGGCTAGTATCGGGGGTATGAACAATAGAGAAGTTGGAATAAAGTAGGTTTAACACAAATATAAATAATGAGTTCATTATAGTACCTTAAGTGGTGGTTTTTTTTCTTATACTAACGGAGCTCATGAGATTTTCTGTTGAGTTTTGTGTTGTGAAGTTTTCAAGTTTTTGGTAAAGATTTGATGGATTATGGAATAAGGAGTGGCAAGAGCTTAAGCTTGAGGATTCCCAAGGCACTCCAAGGTAAAATTCAAGGACAACCAAAATCCTAAGCTTGGGGATGCCCCGGAAGGCATCGCCTCTTTCGTCTCTGTCCATCGGTAACTTCACTTGATGCTGTATTTTTATTCACCACATGATATGTGTTTTGTTTGGAGCGTCTTGTATGATTTGAGTCTTTGATTTTTAGTCTACCACAATCATACTTGCTGTACACACCTTTTGGGAGAGACACACATGAATCGGAATTTATTAGAATACTCTTTGTGCTTCACTTATATCTTTTGAGCTAGACAATTTTGCTCTAGTGCTTCACTTATATCTTTTTAGAGCACGGTGGTGGTTTTTTTTTATAGAAATTATTGATCTCTCATGCTTCGCTTATATCATTTTAAGAGTCCTCTAGAACAGCATGGTAGTTTGCTTTGGCTATAAAATTAGTCCTAATATGATAGGCATCCAAGATGGGTATAATAAAAACTATCATAAAAAGTGCATTGAATACTATGAGAAGTTTGATACTTGATGATTGTTTTGAGATATGAAGATGGTAATATTAGAGTCATGCTAGTTGAGTAGTTGTGAATTTGAGAAATACTTGTGTTAAAGTTTGTGATTCCCGTAGCATGCACGTATGGTGAACCGTTATGTGATGAAGTCGGAGCATGATTTATTTATTGATTGCCTTCCTTATGGGTGGCGGTCGGGGATGAGCGATGGTCTTTTCCTACCAATCTATCCCCCTAGGAGCATGCACGTAGTACTTTATTTCGATAACTAATAGATTTTTGTAATAAGTATGTGAGTTCTTTATGACTAATGTTGAGTCCATGGATTATACGCACTCTCACCCTCCCACCATTGCTAGCCTCTCTAGTACCGCGCAACTTTCGCCGGTACCATAAACCCACCATATACTTTCCTCAAAACAGCCACCATACCTACCTATTATGGCATTTCCATAGCCATTCCGAGATATATTGCCATGCAACTTACCACTGTTCCGTTTATTATGACACGCTTCATCATTGTCATATTGCTTTGCATGATCATGTAGTTGAAATCGTATTTATGGCAAAGCCACCTTCATAATTCTTTCATACATGTCACTCATGAGTCATTGCACATCCCGGTACACCGCCGGAGGCATTCACATAGTCATATTTTGTTCTAAGTATCGAGTTGTAATTTTTCGAGTTGTAAGTAAATAAAAGTGTGATGATCATCATTATTAGAGCATTATCCCATGTGAGGAAAAGATGATGGAGACTATGATTCCTCCACAAGTCAGGATGAGACTCTGGACGAAAAAAAAAGAGAAAGGCCATAAAAAAGAGAAGGACCAAAAAAGAAGAAAAGAGAAAAAAAAAGAAAAAATGAGAGAAAAAGAGAGAAGGGACAATGTTACTGAGTGAGGGATTTTGGAGGCCGAGCTCCACGGAGCTCGTTTTCAAAATACGATTTTCCACTGCATGAAAAAAATGAAAAATATTTGTATACACTCTCACATATGTGTATTGCGTATGTGCAAAAATTCATAACCATATACTTTCACACGTGGTGTACGGAAAAAATAAAAAAACGTATTTCTAAAATGGGCCGCTTTTTTGTTGTTGGGCCGAAATTTTGTCTTTTTTGTACAGCCTACAAAATACAAAATTTTCAAATGATTTTTTCACACGTGCATGCGGAAATCTATTAAGTTTCCATGGAATTTTTTTAATTTATTCGAAACTTTGAAATATGACTTTTGATTTTTTTTTTAAATATCGAGCTCTGTGGAGCTCGGCCTCCGTTGGCATTTTCCGCAATGTTACTATCCTTTTACCACACTTGTGCTTCAAAGTAGCAACATGATCTTCCAGATAGAGAGTCTCTTATGTTGTCACTTTCATATACTAGTGGGGATTTTACAATATATAACTTGGCTTGTATATTCCAATGATGGGCTTCCTCAAAATGCCCTAGGTCTTCGTGAGCAAGCGAGTTGGATGCACACCCACTTAGTTTCTTTTGTTGAGCTTTCATACACTTATAGCTCTAGTGAATCCGTTGCATGGCAATCCCTACTCACTCACATTGATATTTATTGATGGGCATCTCCATAGCCCGTTGATACGCCTAGTTGATGTGAGACTATCTTCTTATTTTTGTCTTCTCCACAACCACCATTTTGTTCCACCTATAGTGCTATGTCCATGGCTCACGCTCATGTATTGCGTGAAGATTGAAAAAGTTTGAGAACATCAAAAGTATGAAACAATTGCTTGGCTTGTCATCGGGGTTGTGCATGATTTAAATATTTTGTGTGGTGAATATGGAGCATAGCCAGACTATATGATTTTGTAGGGATAACTCTCTTTGGCCATGTTATTTTGAGAAGACATGATTGCTTTGTTAGTATGCTTGAAGTATTATTTTTTATGTCAATATTAAACTTTTGTCTTGAATCTTTCGGATCTTAACATTCATGCCACAATAAATAAAATTACATTGAGAATTATTCTAGGTAGCATTCCACATCAAAAATTATGTTTTTATCATTTACCTACTCGAGGACGAGCAGGAATTAAGCTTGGGGATGCTTGATACGCCTCCAACGTATCTATAATTTTTTATTGTTCCATGCTATGATATTATTTGTTTTGGATGTTTAATGGGCTTTAATATACCTTTTTATATTATTTTTGGGACTAACCTACTAACCAAAGGCCCAGTGCAAATTGTTGTTTTTTTGCCTATTTTAGTGTTTCGTGGAAAAGGAATATCAAACGGAATGAAACCTTCAGGAGAGTGACTTTTGGAACAAACACAATCCAGGAGACTTGGAGTGGACGTCAAGGAAGCATCGAGGAGGCCACGAGGCAGGGAGGCGCGCCCAGGGGGGCAGGCACGCCCCCACCCTCGTGGGCCCCTCGTGGCTCCCCTGACCGACTTCTTTCGCCTATATATACTCATATACCCCATCCGAGAGCACCACGAAACCCTATTTCCACCGCCGCAACCTTCTGTACCCAAGAGATCCCATCTTGGGGCCTTTTCCGGAGCTCCGTCGGAGGGGGAATCGGTCACAGAGGGCTTCTACATCAACACCATGGCCTCTCCGATGATGTGTGAGTAGTTTACCACAGACCTTCGGGTCCATAGTTATTAGCTAGATGGCTTCTTCTCTCTCTTTGGATCTCAATACAAAGTTCTCCTCGATCTTCTTGGAGATCTATTCGATGTAATTCTTTTGCGGTGTGTTTGTCGAGATCCGATGAATTGTGGGTTTATGATCAAGATTATCTATGAATAATATTTGATTCTTCTCTGAAATCTTTTATGTATGATTTGTTATCTTTGCAAGTCTCTTCGAATTATCAGTTTGGTTTGGCCTACTAGATTGATCTTTCTTGCAATGGGAGAAGTGCTTAGCTTTGGGTTCAATCTTGCAGTGTCCTTTCCCAGTGACAGCAGGGGCAGCAAGGCACATATTGTATTGTTGCCATCGAGGATAAAAAGATGGGGTTTATATCATATTTCTTGAGTTTATCCCTCTACATCATGTCATCTTGCCTAATGTGTTACTTTGTTCTTATGAACTTAATACTCTAGATGTATGTTGGATAGCGGTCAATGTGTGGAGTAATAGTAGTAGATGCAGAATCATTTCAGTCTATTGTCGTGGATGTGATGCCTATATACATGATCGTGCCTAGATATTCTCATAATTATGCACTTTTCTATCAATTTCTCGACATTAATTTGTTTACCCACCGTAACACTTATGCTATCTCGAGAGAAGCCACTAGTGAAACCTATGGCCCCCGGTATATTTTCCATCATATAAGTTTCCAATCTATTTTACTTTGCAATCTTTACTTTCAATCTATATCATAAAAATACCAAAAATATTTATCTTATTATCTCTATCAGATCTCACTTTCGTAAGTGACCGTGAAGGGATTGACAACCCCTTTATCGCGTTGGTTGCGAGGTTCTTGTTTGTTTGTGCAGGTACGAGGGACTTGCGTGTAATCTCCTACTGGATTGATACATTGATTCTCAAAAACTGAGGGAAATACATACACTACTTTGCTGCATCATCCTTTCCTCTTCAAGGAAAAACAAACGCAGTACTCAAGAGGTAGCACTTCCTAAACTGAGATTGAGCAGTTCATTGTCCCTCTCTCAATATGTCATATGTGTATATTGAGAAGCAACTATAGAGAGCTATTTTGTTCTCTAAATTATGTGTAAACGGACGAACAACTACAAAAACAGTGGATAGTGTGGATTGGTTACTACTCTAGTCATGGATCATGGAGTGTGACATTGTAAGTTTTTATCTGATTGTTTATCAAACCATTGATTGTTAAAGTTCAGAAGTTCAGAAATGGGCAAGTATTCAGTAGCGCCCTGTAACATTTGGTACAGTATTAATTGAAATTTCAGGGGTATTTTAGACTTTACATCTTTTAAATTGCAATGTAGGGCAATAAACCCAAATTCATAAGTCGTTCCAAACATACAACTACAATTACTCACGGTTTATTCTCACTACATCTTATCTAGAGCTTACGTAGGAAGTTGTCTTACGCACAAGCCTAAGTCGTTCCAAACCCACCCTAATCATTCTACCGCGAATATCTTCCTAACTCTATCTTCACCTTTTTGCAGGTGCAGAAATTGAAATACCAAGGTAGCACAAGACTAGTAAAAGAGGGAGTTTTATTACACACAAAGAAGAAGAAATGTCCCTTCGCCATCTGATAAACTGTGAGATAACATGAACTCTTTCTTCATCTTTGTTAGCAATTCTTACTTGTGGAATTGACTTCGATATCATGGATGCCATATTTTGTGTTAAAATTGTTTAGCACCCCCAAAATTTACTAACGATCGTAGTAGATCGGTTTCGACACATATACCACTATTAGACGATGATGCTCCTTTTATTGGTGAGTTGACATAAAAACTGGAAACTGCGGGTTACTATATGGTTATATAAAATGTCTGTATTTTTATTTTGATAGGTTATCTCCATCTCTTATTGCACACTACATATAAAATGTATTGCAAGTGTTGTTCATTGTTTGTTCCATTGTGTATACCATACCCTCTACATGCTCATTTCCCCCCTCTAAAGACCATCATGTATGCATTAGTGATTGCTTGATGTCCTTTTAGGTGAGAAGATTGATGAAACGAGAGTTGCAGAGCTAATATTATTGGCACATAAACAAACAACTAAACAAGTGTATACTATGCTTGACAAATGATCCATGGCTTGATGGATGCCTAAGGTATGTAACTATGTAAGTGGAACTAGTTGTGAGTCATGTCTGAAATATTTCTTATCTTCATGGTGGCATTGTATACATATTCATGTTTCTTGTGCATATTTAGCAAAGTATTCAGCAAAACACTTACACTTCATTCTTGTTTGTCCCGGAATCCTTTATAATTGTGTGCCCAAAGCTATAGTATGCATGATGTTTCTATATATTTATTGTTGTCATTTATCTTTACAATTAGGTACGGCGTGCCTAATAACAAGAAATGAGCAATGTTGAATTCTTGCGTGGAAGGTAACAAAAAAAAGGAGTCATTCTATTGCAGTAGTTGTTCTAATCTAGACATGATAATATGTATTGGAGGGCTGTGCTGGTGATTTGGGAGATCAGGCATGAGCACAACTGTCACGTATTTAACAATTCATATTCGCTGCAGAGCTCACATGCATTGCCTTTGGGGAAGCCAATGTTGTAAGGAGGCTGATGCAAAGCATGTCATTTTTGATAGTAGTCTAGCTTAGTGAACCAACTGCCATTGTGCGTTATCTCTTCTGCTTTTCTTCTGTTTTACAATATTTGTTCCTTCTACCAGTTAAATTATGTTGGGTCATTATACTGTATCATATATATCTCTCGGATCTCATGATCACGTTGAGGCACCAATGTTGTTTTCTATATTTCAAAGGCAATTATTCATGTACATGCAAGACTTCTAGAACTTTTGTATATTCTCTTATGCATGCAATTATGTATCATGTAATTTTTCTGTATTTTCTTTTTTCATGTAAGCTCTCCTGGACAATTGTTGTATATACGCCTTATGTATGTGACTTTTTTTGTATTTTTATTTGCCTTCTATTTTTCATGTAAGATCTTTTGGCCAATTCTTATGTATACTCTCTTATGCGTGAGATCTACATATAGTATTTTTATTTGTGTTTTATTTTTCATTTAAGTTGTCTTGGCCAATTTCTGATTGTGATGTGTTTGTGTGACTATAACACACTTAGCAATATTTTTTATTGGCTGATCACACTTGCAATATTGCACATTTCTATGCTTTAATATAATTATGTGATATGATTGTTTTTTATTCAAATTATGGAAAGTGGTTTGGAATGCTACAACATCACCTTGGTCAATGTCTCATACATGTTCTTATGTAACAATGCATGCGCTCTTGACTATGATTTAAGTATATAATGTTCCACATGTCCCCTTTTTAATTCCGTAGCGTAGCACGGGCATCTTACTAGTTTAACTAAAAGCGCAATTTTACCTATCTGTGTACAATAAGACCTTCCTACTGTTATCGTTGACATGTTTGCAGAAATTACTTGACAAAATTGCGATCATATATGCGAGTATTCATTTTTGAAGCAGGGCTCATCTGCTCTTGGTGAACACTACAAAAAATACTAGAAAAATTCAAAAAATACCACTCCCTCCTATCCAAAATAAGTGTCGCGGTTTTGAACTAAAATAAGTTAGTTCAAAACTGCGACACTTATTTTAGATCGGAGGTAGTAGAATATTCATTTCTGAACCCGGCCTCATCTACTTTTGAACCTAGCAAGCTGCAACCTTTAGATCATTTCGTGTTTATGTACCAGGATTTTACCTAGACATCGTTCCTAACAATATTTATGCACTTCGTTTTAGCGAAGTAAGGTTGATCACTGCACTCGGCATGCAGATCTCTTAACATCAACAGGTTCACCGGACAGTCGTCTAACCCCGACGCACCACCATATGCTACCAAAAGGAACTGTTTTGGGCTGCCATCCGCGTGCCTCTCGAGCCAGCTTCTAAGCCCAAGCTGCATGTGTGATGTGCCGTACAAGGGCATATTGTCCTTCATAGCACCATCATTTTCTGACCTCAGCAATGAATCGTACTATCTTCTACTTGAAAACGATATGAAGACCAAGCTCTTGTCATTCAAGGCCCCGGTCGGCTCAATTTCTCTTCATAACCCATTCTTTGATGCGACCAACTACTTGCGGATGAGCTTGGAGGTGTTCCCCAACAGTAAGATTCAATTTGGGGAGCAGGATATTTCTAACATCGGGTTCCTTCTGAGCAGTCAAACATATAAGCCACCCCATGTTTTCGATCCATACTATTTCAATGCCCAAAGCTATCCTTTTGCAAGGGGTAAGATCATTGATGGAAAAGTTGTACTACATTGTCAACTATTTGTCATTTCACCTTTGGTAAAATCAGGATCTTTTTAAGGTTCTTCATATCGATTATTGGTTGACATTATGAGTTTGTAGCATATGCTCCCTCCGTTCCTAAATATTTGTCTTTCTAGAGGTTTCAACAAGTGACTACATATGAAGCAAAATGAGTGAATCTACACTCTAAAATATGTTTATATACATCCGTATGTGGTAGTCCATTTGGATTCTCTAAAAAGACAAATATTTAAGAACGGAGGGAGTAATATGCATCTTGTTTGTTCATGAGCTTTAAAAGAAATGCTTACTTAGATCTTCCAAGGCCTCTATTTCAAATGATTTAGTAGCATTACGATAGCTACTATAATATTTGTTGGTGGAAAATAAATAGTCCTATCCCGAAGCCCACCTAGCCCTACATGGCTAGTCAACATCTGTCCAATCGATTTAACAAGATCCAAGATGGTCAAACGAAAGTCCAAATCAGTCAATAAGGCTCAAGCTAGTCAACGAAAGTCCAAGCAAATTGCCATGATCAACAAGTCAAAAGAGAAGGCAGAACAAATGGACAAAGTCAACAATGACGGCAGAACACAAAGAAGGATGTTCTTCTCCTGCTTTTCTAGAGTTGGGCTCCTTTGCTCTTTGTCTTCTTTTTTTACTTTGTCTTTTCATTTCCTAACCTCATTGACATGTTGACCATGACATTGTGCTTGGACTTCCGGTTGATTACTTTTGGACTTGTTGACTAGTTTGTACTTTTGGTTGATTGTTTTTGGTCTTGTTGAGTATCTTGGCTTTCACTAGGTGTCCACGAAGGACAAGGAACCCTAAGGATGCGTTTGGTTGCCCGCACCGATTTTGGCGTCTTTGCATACACTTCTTAGATGGGCCTGGCTGATGAAAAACAACCTATAAACCACCAAGTGCACATTGTTTGGTTGCTCGCATATAGGCTAGCTGCATGAGGGAACTAATTTTGACCCGCTGCTTGGTTGGCCGCATAGAATTAGGTGCACATAGGACACGTTGTTTGATTGCAACCTACATTAGGTGCTATCACCACTTCTCACTAGTGGTGACCTTACCACACACGATTAACAGTTCCACTCCTAGCTACGAAACAAATTACGGTTCCTCATAGCTACTATCAAATGGCAGTACGCATTATTAAGATGGCAGTACGCATTATTAAGAGCCAAATGGCTGAATGGGGAAAGTTCATCATCCCTCCTCTTCCTCTTCATCTTACCTCTTTTGTTGCTGGTGTTGTTCCTCTTCGTCTTCCTCTTCTGCTGCTGCTGCTCTTGCTCTTCTTCTTCTTCTTCTTCAGATCCTTGTCTGACCTCTGTTATCCCACATTGTCTGTGTCTACTCCAGCCTTTTGTTCTTCCAGGCTTCGTTGTCAAATGCCTCAACACCATGGCCACCGAGGTCAAGATCGTCAGGCATCACCTCTTCCTCCTCAGGCACCAGTTCGTCAATGCCCCATTGCAGGATCCAGTTATGCAGAATGCAACATGCAAGAACAAGTTTAACCTGGGTAGGGTAAGGGTGGAATGGCCCAGGATCTTGAACATGTTCTTGAGAGCTCCAAATGCCCTCTCAACCATTACTCGAAGGCTGGAGTGTCTGAGATTGAACAGCTCTTGTGGAGTCCTAGGGTAGTTCGTACCAGAGAACTCGTTCAGATGGTACCTGGTATTCCTGAAGGGTGGAAGAACACCTGGCCGACATGCATAGCCAGCATCTCCTAGGTAGAACTTTCCATCGAAGATGTTGATGCCATTAGGACGACTGATGTTGTCACTCAGTATGTTAGCATCATGTGTTGACCCTTCCCAGCCAGCCAGCACATAGGTGGACTTCATATCGAAGTCAACAACAGCAAGCACATTCTGCCTTATGTAGTGCTCCCCCCCCCCTAAATGCAGCAGCTTGTGACCTCAGCACTCTGGCAGTAACATGAGTACCACCTATTGCCCCAATGCAATCCTGAAATGGCAATACAAGATTGTGTTAGTGCTCACGTTGAACTATCCAAGCATATCAAGCAATGAACTACATACTGCAGTGCTCACCTTGAAGTATGAATACCATCTTGGGCTTGTGTGAATTTTGGTAGGAGTCCGCCCAGTTGGTGACTTGATCATCTCTCCTCTGAGCTCCCCAACAACATACAACGCTTGCTTGAAGTACCTTGAGATGGTCTCCATTAACTTCCTGAACGTGTTGTGGGTAACCCTGAACCTCTGGTTATGGCCAACAATATGAAGGAACATGGCGACTTGCCCTTCCACAGTGGTGTGGATGCTATCTTCTAGCAGCCTCCTGGTCCTGAAGGTCTGAACAAGTCTGGCAAATGGTGATATTTTCATTCTAAGCATCCATAGAGCCTCTGTATCGTTGCAGTTGTATATGTAGTTTAGATTGGCGATCCTCTCCTGCTCCTACATAAGCATTGAAGCATATCTGATGACAGGTCTCTCGGCACGACGAACAACTCTCTTGTGCATGAACATGACCCATGCCTGAATCATAGCTATCAGCGCTCCTGCTTGAAATACCAACCACATCTGTGCGTCCATAACCTAGTCCACATCGAGGGTGCGTTGAGCAATGGGAAAATCGATCCTACACCTTGTCTAACGGCCTAACAACACACATAACTTAGGGGACGGGCGATGTTGCTTACCGGCATCAGAGACGAGGACGACGAAGGGGGATCACGGCTGAGTGAAGGACGATTCGGCAGTTTCTGACTCGCTAGGAACTGCCGATTCAACAGTTTATGACGAGCCAGGCTGAGGGCTGCTTTAAGCTTCGTGCGGATGCGAGCCAGCCCACTATGTGCGCAACCAAATGCACATTTCGTGGCCCAACTGGGCCTGGTTGCGATTTCGTGGGCAACCAAACGTGCCCTAAGGTATGATTATTTGTTTCTCCCTACACAACTTCTTCTCCTACATTTGTTCTCATGACAGCCTCCCTCTTCCACCGGAGCCTCAACCCTCCATCCATTGTTGTTCCAGGTCCTTTTCTTCTTCCTTTTGCGGTGGTTGTCGCCATGACGTTCAACCCTTACACACATCCTTTGATTTCCTCTCCCCCTCTATCCCTCTTCGTCTTTCTCAATTGCCCTTCTGTTTTTTCTCGTCCGTGTCGTGTCTAAGTCATTGTCAGGCGAATGATCGCGTCGAAGATTTCTATTTTTTTTTCAACTAAGCTTGAACCAGGGGGGGCTTCTAAGCCTGCACGTGCTTTGTTTGCACTTGTAGCACTGATAGCAAATCGGCATGGCCAATCGAGGGCGTTGATGCGCCATCCAACGGCTCACGCATCGTGCGGCACAAGGAAAAAGAGGCGTCACTTGCCGAAGCTACCCGCTTCAGTCCCGAGCTCTCGGACCCAGATGGCATCCGCCTCGCCGGAACCCGCAGCGACCGAGACCGGCGACTCCGTCAAAATCCGCCGCCTAGAGATCGCCGACCGCGAGAGGGGCTTCCTACCCCTCCTCTCCCAGCTCTCCTCCTGCCCGGACCTCACCGAGTCCGAGTTCGCCGCGTGCTTCGCCGACCTCGCGGCCCTCGGCGACGACCACGTCATCCTCGTGGCCGAGGACCCCGCCGCGGCTCCGGAGCGGCGGATCCTCTCCACGGGGTGCCTCTTCGTGGAGCGCAAGTTCCTCCGCGGCGGCGGCAAGGTGGGGCACGTGGAGGACGTGGTGGTCGACGCCGCCGCGCGCGGCCGGGGGCTCGGGCTCCGCGTCGTGCGCCGCCTCGTGGAGATGGCGAAGGACGCCGGCTGCTACAAGGTCATCCTGGACTGCACCCCGGAGCTGCGCGCCTACTACGCCAAATGCGGCTTCGTGGAGAAGGGGGTTCAGATGGCCGTGTACTTCTGAATTCTGATCCATCCATGGGGTAATGCGCAACAGAGACTGCATTTCTTTGTCCCGTCGCATCTATCCCTTTGTCTGTGGCAATCTGTTATCATATCATTATTCTGAACTTGTCTGTGTTAGTGACTGAGAATGCTATTTTATGGAATCCCAACTTTATCATGTGGCTGTATGGCTTTGGCCTGTTTCTGCTGCGTTCATAAAAGAAAATTCCGTGCTATATTGTCTTGGTTAAATAACAGCGATAATTCTGTCGCTACTATAATGTTCCAAATATAGGCCAGTTAATCGCCATCTCGGTCAGTTAATTGCTACTCAGGTGGGTCACCGAATAGCCGATAGTAACTGATTTATCAGCCGATTAACTGCTGATTCGCCTATTTATCCCTATTTATCCCTACTCAGCACCTGAAGGTACCAGTTACCGATATCCTGAACATTGCCTACTAGTGTAAATCTTGAAAGTTACTACTAGTTCTTTCGGTCAGTAAAGCTGTCGGGCTAAGCTTTGCCAACCATAGACAAGTGAACCGGGGATTTTCTGTTAGAGCTGAATGAAGTTCTATGCATAGTACTGTAGATTGTAAACCATAACACCATCATAGTACCTGGTAGGAGCTGCTATAGTGAATCAAATCTTTCTAGGCATTTACCAAATGAGCTAGCATAGACACATAATCATGCCTATTCAATCAAATTCTGTGTCATAAAGGTAATCATGTCTAACAGTGTACTGTTATTGTTGCTGAAAGAACTTTTGGTACCGAGGCTCTTGACTCTTGAGGTTTCACTTTTAGAGATTAGCCAACTGATGCCCCGTGTAAATATTCAACATGCATCACCCTATGGTTTGAGACATTTTGTGGAGTGCATGCTATTATGGTTCTACGCAGCTGGGTGACACTGCTAGGGTCCTGGAGACGGTATCAAGATAGCCTGTGCATTTGCAGGAACATGATAAGTACTCCCTCCATTCCAAAATATAGTGCGCCTGCACTTTCCGAAGTCCAACTTTGACCATAAATTTAACCAACGAGACCGACTGCGGCGGGAGAAAAAATTATATAGTTGAAAACTTCTTTTGAATACGAATTCACTGGTATAACTTTTGCTCCGTCGCAGTCGGTCTCGTTGGTTAAATTTATGGTCAAACTTGAAGCACGGGAATAGAGGAAGTACTATATTTTGGAACGGAGGGAGTAGCAATTACTGGTGGATGATGACTTGTCAGATGCTTATGGGTTTGGTTTCTGGAATGCTTATTGGCTTATATTTTCACTTCCATTTTCTGCTGGTGATATGTGACTGAGCGAGTACTATCCTCCACTCGGAACCCAACCACAATTTGAATTTGCTAAATTGGTACCCAAGACATTACAACTTACAAGCCAGTTCAACACCTTCAGCATTCGGCACTTCTAAAAGGTTATTGGAAACCAATTTGTTAATCATTACATGAAGAGTTATTGGAAACTAATTTCTATCGTGGGCATTTGCTAATCTCTTTTCCCATTATAGGTTGTGTGGAAATATAAATCTTGCAATATAACCTTCTAGTTTGCTTTACACCAACTTCCTTGGTCATGATAAAAATAATTATGTTGTTTCAATTGTTATTTGGTTTCCAAGTCAACTCAATTTGGAGTTAACAGGGTCAATGTAGCGGTCACATCAGATACGATTGTTCCACCTTCTAGTTTTGTTGAATAAGGATCTGCAACATTTGCTTCCATATTGTCATCCAGTACTCTATTTTTTGAAAATCCTGCTCTGTATATAAAAAATAATGTTAGTTTTGTTTGTACTTGATCATTTGGTGTTTGATTACATGTGCTGAAATACTTTTGAGATCTTATACGTAACTTCATCTTCTTGTCACAGGTAATTCATGGCTAATAGTCGATCCATCAAAGTTGATCTATGTCCTTGGGAGCCCTTCTGAAGAAATTAGTACTGTCATGGGGGCAGCTCTTAACCTGGCTGATTTTCCAGTACCACAATGGACCATTGAGAAGCTTCCTTGGAGCTAAATTCTTTTCCAGAAAATACAAACTTCTATCACGGGCTGGTACTGCTGAGCTCTCATTCCCCTCCATTCGAACTGGATGTTATACCATGCACGTTAGATGCTCTATCAAACAGTGGCTTCAGAATAACATGTCGGCTAGTTTACCGAGGTCAATATGATTACCACTCTTTGTAGACTCATTTGCTTACAACAGTGTAACTCGATGATAGTGTGAAGCCACAAAGGGTCTCTTTGTGGGCTTTATTAATCATTAGGCATATTATAATCTGCCACACGGGAATTCTCAAGATCATCTAGGAAGGATTCTAGCCAGACCATGGTTCTACCATGAAGCCTCCCAAAGGAAGCTAGAAGCTCATCCAAAGGAGTGTATCTTGTCTTCTGTTGGGGTGTTAAAAGACAGCGTACTTTGCTGGCTGTTCGATTCCCTTTGTTTCAGTTCCTGGATTGTCAAAGAAGACATGGGTTTTGGCTGTTTTAGTTTATTTTTGCATGATGTTTGTAGTCATAACCTCAGACATATGACCCCAATTGTACCATGGCTCTCTACATATGATCCATCCACATTGGGCTTGACGCATCCCCTCAATTGCTGGACACTGAACATTGTTGACATGGGAAGTTGGGGGTAAAGCTTTTTTGCTTCAACTGTTGCGCCCCAGGGGGTTGTAAGCTCCTGACGGAGAAGATCTAAAGAAAACGAGACAATGAACAAGATGTGATAGCGTGAACCAAAACAATTGCCAAGTGGTTAGTGGAACCAGGGATCCCACAACTATTCCTAACACAAACTTCCTGCATGATCGAGTCTCAAACCTACACGATGGGGCTTTGCAGGACCATTTCAAGAACTACACGATGTTTACCAGGCGCATATAACTCATTGCCACGAGTCTCAAACCTATAAAGTTCCTAGCAAGGAGTTCACCAGCCTCGAAGGTAATATCATCACAAGGAATGACGAACGACCAGAGTCAAACAACAAGTCAAAACTTCAAGCACTTGAACAAAATATCCAACGTCTCAAATCTTCTATCAAGAAGTCATGGAACATCATGAACAGTAGATAACAATAAGCTAAAGCAAGACTTCCCAATATGCTCTCAGCAGATATGTATTAAGTTCTAACTGATCGATACCACAGACAGGGGGTTTAGTCCTCATCCTCCACAACCTTGGTACCCAACCCTTTAAGACCTTCCTGGGGAACTTCAGCAACTGTGACCAGAGAGTACAGCTCCTCCTTAGCGTCCTCCTCGTCATTCCTCTTGCGGGCAATCCTGACACGGACTCTCCTCGGGACACTCCTGATGCCGCTGCTCCAGATGTGCTTGTTGAGCTTCACGTCAATGCGGACATCGTTGGTTCCCATGGCCTTCTGTGCAAACTTCCTGATCTCCTTGATGGCATTTGGTGCCTTCTTCTTGAAGGTGCTGTTAAATAGAATGAAGCTACCATTAGTGATTGATATAAATAGAGGATTTTGTAACCAGAAAGAAAGCATGAGAAAGATAGATGAAACATTACGACATAAGCAACATAGAAATGTAATATATAAAACACAAAACAAAACAAAGCAAGTGGAGAAA
Organism: Triticum urartu; assembly: GCF_056163025.1. Taxonomy (NCBI): domain Eukaryota; kingdom Viridiplantae; phylum Streptophyta; class Magnoliopsida; order Poales; family Poaceae; genus Triticum; species Triticum urartu. The sequence goes on from NC_141878.1 coordinate 497,770,469, forward strand.
ATATATTTCATCTCAATGTAGTGCCCAAATGGAACACATGACAGCATATGAAGGCAGCAAGTGTAACGATGAGTAGCATCTATGTACCGGTCATGTAACTGTATCAACCACAAGATTTAAAGACAGATACCTGACTATGACCGGGCATAATGGACAATCTATAAGATCAAATGACAACCTAGTTTCAATGTAGAGCCCATATGTAACACATGGCAGCATATGAAGGCAGCAAGTGCAACGATGAGCAACATCTGTGTACCGGGCATGTAACTGTATCAACCACTAAATTTATAGACGGATACCTGACTATGACCGGGCATAATAGACAAGAAAGATCAAATGATAAAATCTAGTTTTAGTGTAGAGCCCAAACGGAACACGTGGTAGCATTTGATGGCAACACATGTAACGATGAGCAGCATCTATTTACCGGTCATGTAACTGTATCAACCACAATTTTAAGACAGATACCTGACTATGAGCAGACATAATGGGCAGATTATATGATCAAATAGATAATAATGTTTAGTTTTAATGTGGCGCCCAAATGGAACACGTGAAAGCATATGGAGGCAACACATGTAACGATGAGCAACATCTATTTACCAGGCATGTAACTGTATCAACCACAGTTTTAAGACAGATACCTGACTATGACCGGGCATAATGAGCAAATCATATGATCAAATAGATAATAATGTTTAGTTATAATGTAGCGCCCAAATGGAACACGTGAAAGCATATGGAGGCAACACATGTAACGATGAGCAACATCAATGTACCGGACAAGTAACTGTATCAACCACAATTTCAAGACAGATACCTGACTATGTCCGGGCACAACTGATCAATAAACTTACTAGATTAACAAACAAACAAATAGAAAGCAGAATATACAGCCCAAATGGAACACATAGTAGCACCAAGAGAAGCCATACGTGTAACGATGAGCGGAGTTAATCTCTCGGGCATGTAACTGTGCGAAACCACATGATTTAGAAGGCAGACACCTGACTATACCCGATTAATAACACCTAATAGAATGGCACAGATCGAAGATCCACGTGAAAATAATGTGGGGTCAGATACAAGAGCAGAATCCAAGAGATCGGGATACCGCTCGGTCATGCGATCCCTAGTATCATCTAGCTGGAAGGATTTCGATCCATACAGGTGTGACAGCCATTCACGAGCCCACATAGTGCTCGCAGGCAGCAACCTTTCGCACCAGCATCTCCACCAGGAGGGCCCGTAAGCGCCATGGCGACACCCCGTGAAGCCCGGAGGCGGAATCTGACTAGCGGATCTACCGGGAGCGCGGAGCTCGGGAATGGAGGGGGCGGGTGAGGAGGGAGGAGTATACCATCCATGGAGGCGCTTGTGGAGGTTGACGGTGTACTCGCGTGTCACCACCTCGTCCTTGCGCGGGCCGGGGGCGCGCTTCTTCTCCGACATCTCCGACGGCCTCCTTTCGCCCTGCTCCTCTCTTGGCTTCGGTGGAGGCTGCGGCGAGAGGAGATAAACCCTAGTGGGGAACGGCAGGTCGCAAGGGGTCGCGGCTTTATAGCGGGGGAAATTAGGGCTTGCTGGCTGACTGGGCCTCTCCGGGATGTTTCGTGACGGCCCGTTTCAGTAGGCCCTTCGTCCATCTGCTATGTTTTTTTCTTTCTTTTTGTCAGTGAATCTGTTATGAAATTTTAGTGTGTTTGGTTTTGGGCCCAAGCGAATTCCACCAAAAACTTTGTTGCCGATAGTTTGATTAATGTTTCTCTCCACATAATTTGGCGAATTCTGGCTGGAAAAATGGAATAACGTTGACCAACGAGCATAGTCAAATCAGGAAAAAAATCTAAGCAAAAGCCAAGATTTAGGCCATGGCCCAAAATTGGTACGGCTGAATTGTTAATTATTTCGACACACTAGGTAAACTTTTTTTGGAGGATAGGATTGGAAATTGAGAGGAAGCAAATCGTCCAATTTGCTATTATTCCTCTTGAACTATTCTTTTTATGGAGCGAACAGTCTAACTTGCTTCATTCAATTAGTCAACTGGTCAATATGCCCATTGATGCTTTAGAATTTTGATATTAGCATGGCATTCAACAAGGCTTAACAGAAAATATATGTAACAAAATGCACACGGTGAGTGACTCTTGTACCGCTGCAATCAAATTGAAGTTAAGAGTCAAATATGTAGAGGTAAGATTTACTTTTTAAATATATTTTTGAAACGCGGTTCCTTACAGCCCGATTCATTAAAAAGGGTCGAAGAGAATTGCCCGGTTAATGAATGGAAACCCGGGCTAAAACCATTATAACATGCCCACAATAAAGGGCACCCGCCGACTTGACTGCCCACGGGACCCACACACACTGCCGAGAAGAGGACACCGTCGAGGTTCCCTACAATGCCATCGTCATCACTTCTCCTCGAGCAAGCGACTTCGACTTCTTCACGGACGACTCATTGGGACGACTCCGAACGAACGACACATGAGAACAAAGTCGGCCTATGCTAAACAGTCGGCCAAACGCGTCGAGGACTAGCCAACTCCGACTTCGGCCACAGACTCGTAAAAGAAAGAAACACGCCTTGCTCCAACATAGCTAGAACTGCACATCAACCTCCATCGTTGTCACTGCATTGCCCCGCAACGCTACAGCTCCGACTTCTCACTGAAGTACACGTCGAACGATCGATGACGAAGGACTAGCATCGACTCTGCTCCTCAAGCCACCATTATCGTTGCCACACGAGTCGCAATCCCACCGGGGCAAGACAGTTGCCCCGCCACCTGCACTCGCATCACCCATCGGGCACTGATGACCCACAAGTATAGGGGATCTATCGTAGTCCTTTCGATAAGTAAGAGTATCGAACCCAGTGAGGAGAAGAAAGAAATGACAAGCAGTTTTCAGTAAGGTATTCTCTGCAAGCACTGAAATTATCGGTAATAGATAGTTTTGTGATAAGGTAATTCGTAACAGGTAACAAATAACAAAAGTAAACAAGATGCAGCAAGGTGGCCCAATCCTTTTTTAGCAAAGGACAAGCCTGGACAAACTCTTATATAAAGGAAAGCGCTCCCGAGGACACATGGGAATTATCGTCAAGCTAGTTTTCATCATGCTCATATGATTCACGTTCGTTACTTTGATAATTTGATATGTGGGTGGACCGGTGCTTGGGTACTGCCCTTCCTTGGACAAGTATCCCACTTATGATTAACCCCCCTCGCAAGTATCCGCAACTACGAAAGAAGAATTAAGGTAAACCTAACCATAGCATGAAACATATGGATCCAAATCAGCCCCTTACGAAGCAACGCATAAACTAGGGTTTAAGCTTCTGTCACTCTAGCAACCATCTGTTGGGGAACGTAGCATAAATTCAAAATTTTCCTACGTGTCACCAAGATCTATCTATGTAGTCATCTAGCAACAAGGGAGGAGTGGATCTACATACCCTTGTAGATCGCGCGCGGAAGCGTTCAAGAGAACGGGGTTGATGGAGTCGTACTCGTCGTGATCCAAATCACCGATGATCCTAGCGCCGAACGGATGGCACCTCCGCGTTCAACACACGTACAGAGCAGCGACGTCTCCTCCTTCTTGATCCAGCAAGGGGGGAGGAGAGGTTGATGGAGATCCAGCAGCACGACGGCGTGGTGGTGGAAGTAGCGGGATTCCAACAGGGCTTCGCCAAGCGCTGCGGGAGGAGGGAGATGTGTCATGGGAGGGAGAGGGAGGCGCCAGGGCTTAGGTGTAGCCGCCCTCCCTTCCCCCCACTATATATAGGGCCAAGGGAGAGGGGGGCGCAGCCTTGGCCCTTCCTCCAAGGAAGGGTGCGGCCAAGGGAGGAGTCCCTCCTCCCCAAGGCACCTCGGAGGTGCCTTCCCCCTTTAGGACTCTTCCTTTCCCTCTTCTCTTGGCGCATGGGCCTCTTGGGGCTGGTGCCCTTGGCCCATATAGGCCAAGGCGCACCCCCTACAGCCCATGTGGCCCCCCGGGGCAGGTGGCCCCACCCGGTGGACCCCCGGGACCCTTCCGGTGGTCCCGGTACAATACCGGTGACCCCGAAACTTGTCCCGATGGCCGAAATAGCACTTCCTATATATAATTCTTTACCTCCGGACCATTCCGGAACTCCTCGTGACGTCCGGGATCTCATCCGGGACTCCGAACAACTTTCGGGTTACCGCATACTAATATCTCTATAACCCTAGCGTCACCGAACCTTAAGTGTGTAGACCCTACGGGTTCGGGAGACATGCAGACATGACCGAGATGACTCTCCGGTCAATAACCAACAGCGGGATCTGGATACCCATGTTGGCTCCCACATGTTCCACGATGATCTCATCGGATGAACCACGATGTCGAGGATTCGATCAATCCCGTATACAATTCCCTTTGTCTAGCGGTACGATACTTGCCCGAGATTCGATCGTCGGTATCCCGATACCTTGTTCAATCTCGTTACCGGCAAGTCTCTTTACTCGTTTCGTAACGCATCATCCCGTGATCAACTCCTTGATCACATTGTGCACATTATGATGATGTCCTACCGAGTGGCCCCAGAGATACCTCTCCGTTTACACGAAGTGACAAATCCCAGTCTCGATTCGTGCCAACCCAACAGACACTTTCGGAGACACCTGTAGTGTACCTTTATAGCCACCCAGTTACGTTGTGACGTTTGGCACACCCAAAGCACTCCTACGGTATCCGGGAGTTGCACAATCTCATGGTCTAAGGAAATGATACTTGACATTATAAAAGCTTTAGCATACGAACTACATGATCTTGTGCTAGGCTTAGGATTGGGTCTTGTCCATCACATCATTCTCCTAATGATGTGATCCCGTTATCAACGACATCCAATGTCCATGGTCAGGAAACTGTAACCATCTATTGATCAACGAGCTAGTCAACTAGAGGCTTACTAGGGACATGGTGTTGTCTATGTATCCACACATGTATTTGAGTTTCCTATCAATACAATTCTAGCATGGATAATAAACGATTATCATGAACAAGGAAATATAATAATAACTAATTTATTATTGCCTCTAGGGCATATTTCCAACAGTCCCCCACTTGCACTAGAGTCAATAATCCAGTTCACATCGCTATGTGACTAACACTCAAGGTCACATCCCCATGTGACTAACACCCAAAGAGTTTACTAGAGTCAATAATCTAGTTTCACATCGATATGTGATTAACACTCAAGGTCACATCCCCATGTGACTAACACCCAAAGAGTTTACTAGAGTCAATAATCTAGTTCATTACCATGTGATTAACACTCGATGAGTTCTGGGTTTGAACATGTTATGCTTGTGAGAGATGTTATAGTCAACGGGTCTGAATCTTTCAGATCCGTATGTACTTCGCAAATCTCTATGTCATCTTGTAGATGCAGCTACTACGCTATATTTGGAGCCATTTCAAATAACTGTTCTACATGGAGCTATTCTAAATTGTTGCTCCATTATACGTATCCGGTATCTCTACTCAGAGCTATCCGGATAGGTGTTAAGCTTGCATCGACGTAACCCTTTACGACGAACTCTTTTACCACCTCCATAATCGAGAAAATTCCTTAGTCCACTAGTTACTAAGGATAACTTTGACCGCTGTCCTGTGATCCATTCTTAGATCACTCTTGTACCCCTTGACTGACTCATGGCAAGGCACATTTCAGGTGCGGTACACAGCATAGCATACTGTAGAGCCTATGTCTTAAGCATAGGGGACGACCTTCGTCCTTTCTCTCTATTCTGCCGTGGTCGAGCTTTAAGTCTTAACTTCATACCTTACAACTCAGGCAAGAACTCCTTCTTTGACTGATCCATCTTGAACACCTTCAAGATCATGTCAAGGTATGTGCTCATTTGAAAGTACCATTAAGCGTTTTGATCTATCCTTATAGATCTTGATGCTCAATGTTCAAGTAGCTTAATCCAGGCTTTCCATTGAAAAACACTTTCCAAATAACCCTATATGATTTCCAGAAATTCTACGTCATTTCTGATCAACAATATGTCAACAACATATATTTATCAGAAATTCTATAGTGCTCCCACTCACTTCTTTGGAAATACAAGTTTCTCATAAACTTTGTATAAACCCAAAATCTTTGATCATCTCATCAAAGCATACATTCCAACTCCGAGATGCTTACTCCAGTCCTCAGAAGGATTGCTGGAGCTTTGCATACTTATTAGCATCTTTCAGGATTGACAAAACCTTCCAGTTGTATCACATACAACCTTTCCTCAAAAATCGTCGAGGAAACAATGTTTTGACATCCTATCTGCAAGATTTCATAAATAATGCAGTAATCGCTTAATATAATTCCAACAGACTCTTAGCATCGCTACGAGTGAGAAAGTCTCATCATAGTCAACTCCTTGAACTTGTCGGGAAACATCTTAACGACAAGTCGAGCTTTCAATGGTGACACTTACCATCATTGTCTGTCTTCCTTTTAAAATCCATCTGCACTCAACAGCCTTACGACCATCGAGCTGTTCTGCCAAAGTCTACACTTTGTTTTCATACATGGATCCTCTCTCGGATTTTATGGCCTCGAGCCATTTATCGGAATCCGGGCCCACCATCGCTTCTCCATAGCTCGTAGGTTCATTGTTGTCTAGCAACATGACTTCCAAGACAGGATTACGTACCACTCTGAAGTAGTACGCATCCTTGTCATCCCACGAGGTTTGGTAGTGACTTGATCTGAAGTTTCATGATCACTATCATAAGCTTCCACTTCAATTGGTGTAGGTGCCACAGGAACAACTTCCTGTGCCCTGCCACACACTAGTTGAAGAGACGGTTCAATAACCTCATCAAGTCTCCACCACCCTTCCACTCAATTCTTTCGAGAGAAACTTTTCCTCGAGAAAGGACCCGATTCTAGAAACAATCCCTTATTGCTTTCGGATCTGAGACAGGAGGTGTACCCAACTATTTTGGGTGTCCTATGAAGATGCATTTATCCGCTTTGGGTTCGAGCTTATCAGCCTGAAACTTTTTCACATAAGCGTCGCAGCCCCAGACTTCTAAGAAATGACAGCTTAGGTTTCTCTAAACCATAGTTCATACGGTATCATCTCATCGGAATTACGTGGTGCCCTATTTAAAGTGAATGTGGTTGTCTCTAATGCCTAACCCATAAACTATTGTGGTAATTCGGTAAGAGACATCATGGTATGCATCATATCCAATAGGGTGCAGTTATGATGTTCGGACACACCATCACACCATGGTGTTCCAGGCTGTATTAGTTGTGAAACAATTTCCACAGTGTCTTAATTCTGTGCCAAACTCGTAATTCAGATATTCATCTCTATGATCATATCATAGATATTTTATCCTCTTGTCACGACGATCTTTCAACTTCACCCTGAAATTACTTGAACCTTTCAATAATTCAGACTCGTGATTCATCAAGTAAATATACTCAACATCTACTCGAATCATCTGTGAAGTAAGAACATAACGATATCCACTACACGCCTCAACACTCATTGGACTGCACACATCAAAATGTATTACTTCCAACAAGTCGCTTTCTAGTTCCATTTTACTGAAAACGAGGCTTTCAGTCATCTTGCCCATGTGGTATGATTTGCATGTCTCAAGTGATTCAAAATCAAGTGAGTCCAAACGATCCATCTGTATAGAGTTTCTTCATGCATATCTACCAACAAACATGGTTCGCATGTCTCAATCCTTTCAAAAATGAGTGAGTCCAAAGATCCATCAACATGGAGCTTCTTCATGCGTTTTATACCGATATGACTTACGTGGCAGTGCCACAAGTAGGTGGTACTATCATTACTATCTTATATCTTTTGGCATGAACATGTGTATCACTATGATCGTGATTCAATGAACCATTCATTTTAGGTGCAAGACCATTGAAGGTATTATTCAAATAAACAGAGTAACCGTTATTCTCCTTAAATGAATAACCGTATTGCGATGGACATAATCCAATCATGTCTATGCTCAACGCAAACGCCAATCTCGATGGTAGAGGGAGCGTGCGATGCTTGATCATATCAACATTGGAAACACTTCCAACACATATCGTCAGCTCACCTTTAGCTAGTCTCCGTTTATTCCGTAGCTTTTATTTCGAGTTACTAACACTTAGCAACCGAACCGGTATCTAATACCATGGTGCTACTAGGAGTACTAGTAAAGTACACATTAACACAATGTATATCCAATATACTTCTATCGACAGTCTTCTCATCTACCAAGTATCTAGGTTAATTCTGCTCCAGTGGCTGTTCCCCTTTATTACAGAAGCACTTAGTCTCGGGCTTGGGTTCAACCTTGGGTTTCTTCACTAGAGCAGCAGCTGATTTGCCGTTTCATGAAGCATCCCTTTTTGCCCCTGCCCTTCTTGAAACTAGTGGTTTCATCAACCATCAACAATTGATGCTCCTTCTTGATCTCTACTTTTGTGGTGTCAAACATCGCGAATATCTCAAGGATCATCATATATGTCCCTGATATATTATAGTTCATCACGAAGCTCTAGCAGCTTGGTGGTAATGACTTCGGAGAAACATCACTTTCTCATCTGGAAGATCAACTCCCACTCGATTCAAATGATTGTTGTACTCAGACAATCTGAGCACAAGCTCAACAATTGAGCTTTTCTCCCTTAGTTTGCAGGATAAGAAAATCGTCGGAGGTCTTATACCTCTTGACGTGGGCACGAGCCTGAAATCCCAATTTCAGCCCTCGAAACATCTCATATGTTTCGCGACGTTTCAAAACGTCTTTGGTGCCTCAATTCTAAACCATTTAGCATTACGCACTGAACTATCATGTAGTTATCAAAATGTGCATGTCAGATGTTCGCAACATCAACAGACAACGTTCGAGGTTCAGCACGCTGAGCGGTGCATTAAGGACATAAGCCTTCTATGAAGCAATGAGGACAATCCTCAGTTTACGGACCTAGTCCGCATAATTGCTACTATCAACTTTCAACTAAATTTTCTCTAGGAACATATCTAAACAGTAGAACTGAAGCGCGAGCTACGACATAATTTGCGAAGACCTTTTGACTATGTTCAGGATAATTAAGTTCATCTTATGAACTCCCACTCAGATAGACATCCCTCTAGTCATCTAAGTGATTACATGATCCGAGTCAACTAGGCCGTGTCCGATCATCACGTGAGACGGACTAGTCATCATCGGTGAACATCTTCATGTTGATCGTATCTACCATACGACTCATGCTCGACCTTTCGGTCTCTTGTGTTCCGAGGCCATGTCTGTACATGCTAGGCTCGTCAAGTCAACCTAAGTGTTTCGCGTGTGTAAATCTGTCTTACACCCGTTGTATGTGAATGTTAGAATCTATCACACCCGATCATCACGTGGTGCTTCGAAACAACGAACTGTCGCAACAGTGCACAGTTAGGGGGAACACTTTCTTGAAATTATTATGAGGGATCATCTTATTTACTACCGTCGTTCTAGGTAAACAAGATGCATAAACATGATAAACATCACATGCAATCAAATAATAGTGACATGATATGGCCAATATCATATAGCTCCTTTGATCTCCATCTTGGGGCTCCATGATCATCTTGTCACCAGCATGACACCATGATCTCCATCATCATGATCTCCATCATCGTGTCTCCATGAAGTTGCCTCGTCAACTATTACTTCTACTACTACAACTAACGGTTAGCAATAAAGTAAAGTAATTACATGACGTTTATGTTGACACGCGGGTCATAAATAAATTAAGACAACTCCTATGGCTCCTGCCGGTTGTCATACTCATCGACATGCAAGTCGTGATTCCTATTACAAGAACATGATCAATCTCATACATCACATATATCATTCATCACATCCTTATGGCCATATCACATCACATAGCATACCCTGCAAAAACAAGTTAGACGTCCTCTAATTGTTGTTTGCATGTTTTACGTGGCTGCTATGGGTTTCTAGCAAGAACGTTTCTTACCTACACAAAACCACAACGTGATATGCCAATTGCTATTTACCCTTCATAAGGACCCTTTTCATCGAATCCGATCCGACTAAAGTGGGAGAGACAGACACCCGCTAGCCACCTTATGCAACTAGTGCATGTCAGTCGGTGGAACCAGTCTCACGTAAGAGTACGTGTAAGGTCGGTCCGGGCCGCTTCATCCCACGATGCCGCCGAATCAAGATAAGACTAGTAACGGCAAGCATATTGAACAAAATCAACGCCCACAACTACTTTGTGTTCTACTCGTGCATAGAAACTACGCATAGACCTAGCTCATGATGCCACTGTTGGGGAACGTAGCATAAATTCAAAATTTTCCTACGTGTCACCAAGATCTATCTATGGAGTCATCTAGCAACGAGGGAGGAGTGGATCTACATACCCTTGTAGATCGCGCACGGAAGCGTTCAAGAGAACGGGGTTGATGGAGTCGTACTCGTCGTGATCCAAATCACCGATGATCCTAGCGCCGAACGGACGGCACCTCCGCCTTCAACACACGTACAGAGCAGCGACGTCTCCTCCTTCTTGATCCAGAAAGGGGGGAGGAGAGGTTGATGGAGATCCAGCAGCACGACGGCGTGGTGGTGGAAGTAGCGGGATTCCAACAGGGCTTCGCCAAGCGCTGCGGGAGGAGGGAGATGTGTCATGGGAGGGAGAGGGAGGCGCCAGGGCTTAGGTGTAGCCGCCCTCCCTTCCCCCCACTATATATAGGGCCAAGGGAGAGGGGGGGGGGGCGCAGCCTTGGCCCTTCCTCCAAGGAAGGGTGCGGCCAAGGGAGGAGTCCCTCCTCCCCAAGGCACCTCGGAGGTGCCTTCCCCCTTTAGGACTCTTCCTTTCCCTCTTCTCTTGGCGCATGGGCCTCTTGGGGCTGGTGCCCTTGGCCCATATAGGCCAAGGCGCACCCCCTACAGCCCATGTGGCCCCCCGGGGCAGGTGGCCCCACCCGGTGGACCCCCGGGACCCTTCCGGTGGTCCCGGTACAATACCGGTGACCCCGAAACTTGTCCCGATGGCCGAAATAGCACTTCCTATATATAATTCTTTACCTCCGGACCATTCCGGAACTCCTCGTGACGTCCGGGATCTCATCCGGGACTCCGAACAACTTTCGGGTTACCGCATACTAATATCTCTATAACCCTAGCGTCACCGAACCTTAAGTGTGTAGACCCTACGGGTTCGGGAGACATGCAGACATGACCGAGATGACTCTCCGGTCAATAACCAACAGCGGGATCTGGATACCCATGTTGGCTCCCACATGTTCCACGATGATCTCATCGGATGAACCACGATGTCGAGGATTCGATCAATCCCGTATACAATTCCCTTTGTCTAGCGGTACGATACTTGCCCGAGATTCGATCGTCGGTATCCCGATACCTTGTTCAATCTCGTTACCGGCAAGTCTCTTTACTCGTTTCGTAACGCATCATCCCGTGATCAACTCCTTGATCACATTGTGCACATTATGATGATGTCCTACCGAGTGGCCCCAGAGATACCTCTCCGTTTACACGAAGTGACAAATCCCAGTCTCGATTCGTGCCAACCCAACAGACACTTTCGGAGACACCTGTAGTGTACCTTTATAGCCACCCAGTTACGTTGTGACGTTTGGCACACCCAAAGCACTCCTACGGTATCCGGGAGTTGCACAATCTCATGGTCTAAGGAAATGATACTTGACATTATAAAAGCTTTAGCATACGAACTACATGATCTTGTGCTAGGCTTAGGATTGGGTCTTGTCCATCACATCATTCTCCTAATGATGTGATCCCGTTATCAACGACATCCAATGTCCATGGTCAGGAAACTGTAACCATCTATTGATCAACGAGCTAGTCAACTAGAGGCTTACTAGGGACATGGTGTTGTCTATGTATCCACACATGTATTTGAGTTTCCTATCAATACAATTCTAGCATGGATAATAAACGATTATCATGAACAAGGAAATATAATAATAACTAATTTATTATTGCCTCTAGGGCATATTTCCAACAGTCCCCCACTTGCACTAGAGTCAATAATCCAGTTCACATCGCTATGTGACTAACACTCAAGGTCACATCCCCATGTGACTAACACCCAAAGAGTTTACTAGAGTCAATAATCTAGTTTCACATCGATATGTGATTAACACTCAAGGTCACATCCCCATGTGACTAACACCCAAAGAGTTTACTAGAGTCAATAATCTAGTTCATTACCATGTGATTAACACTCGATGAGTTCTGGGTTTGAACATGTTATGCTTGTGAGAGATGTTATAGTCAACGGGTCTGAATCTTTCAGATCCGTATGTACTTCGCAAATCTCTATGTCATCTTGTAGATGCAGCTACTACGCTATATTTGGAGCCATTTCAAATAACTGTTCTACATGGAGCTATTCTAAATTGTTGCTCCATTATACGTATCCGGTATCTCTACTCAGAGCTATCCGGATAGGTGTTAAGCTTGCATCGACGTAACCCTTTACGACGAACTCTTTTACCACCTCCATAATCGAGAAAATTCCTTAGTCCACTAGTTACTAAGGATAACTTTGACCGCTGTCCTGTGATCCATTCTTAGATCACTCTTGTACCCCTTGACTGACTCATGGCAAGGCACATTTCAGGTGCGGTACACAGCATAGCATACTGTAGAGCCTATGTCTTAAGCATAGGGGACGACCTTCGTCCTTTCTCTCTATTCTGCCGTGGTCGAGCTTTAAGTCTTAACTTCATACCTTACAACTCAGGCAAGAACTCCTTCTTTGACTGATCCATCTTGAACACCTTCAAGATCATGTCAAGGTATGTGCTCATTTGAAAGTACCATTAAGCGTTTTGATCTATCCTTATAGATCTTGATGCTCAATGTTCAAGTAGCTTAATCCAGGCTTTCCATTGAAAAACACTTTCCAAATAACCCTATATGATTTCCAGAAATTCTACGTCATTTCTGATCAACAATATGTCAACAACATATATTTATCAGAAATTCTATAGTGCTCCCACTCACTTCTTTGGAAATACAAGTTTCTCATAAACTTTGTATAAACCCAAAATCTTTGATCATCTCATCAAAGCATACATTCCAACTCCGAGATGCTTACTCCAGTCCTCAGAAGGATTGCTGGAGCTTTGCATACTTATTAGCATCTTTCAGGATTGACAAAACCTTCCAGTTGTATCACATACAACCTTTCCTCAAAAATCGTCGAGGAAACAATGTTTTGACATCCTATCTGCAAGATTTCATAAATAATGCAGTAATCGCTTAATATAATTCCAACAGACTCTTAGCATCGCTACGAGTGAGAAAGTCTCATCATAGTCAACTCCTTGAACTTGTCGGGAAACATCTTAACGACAAGTCGAGCTTTCAATGGTGACACTTACCATCATTGTCTGTCTTCCTTTTAAAATCCATCTGCACTCAACAGCCTTACGACCATCGAGCTGTTCTGCCAAAGTCTACACTTTGTTTTCATACATGGATCCTCTCTCGGATTTTATGGCCTCGAGCCATTTATCGGAATCCGGGCCCACCATCGCTTCTCCATAGCTCGTAGGTTCATTGTTGTCTAGCAACATGACTTCCAAGACAGGATTACGTACCACTCTGAAGTAGTACGCATCCTTGTCATCCCACGAGGTTTGGTAGTGACTTGATCTGAAGTTTCATGATCACTATCATAAGCTTCCACTTCAATTGGTGTAGGTGCCACAGGAACAACTTCCTGTGCCCTGCCACACACTAGTTGAAGAGACGGTTCAATAACCTCATCAAGTCTCCACCACCCTTCCACTCAATTCTTTCGAGAGAAACTTTTCCTCGAGAAAGGACCCGATTCTAGAAACAATCCCTTATTGCTTTCGGATCTGAGACAGGAGGTGTACCCAACTATTTTGGGTGTCCTATGAAGATGCATTTATCCGCTTTGGGTTCGAGCTTATCAGCCTGAAACTTTTTCACATAAGCGTCGCAGCCCCAGACTTCTAAGAAATGACAGCTTAGGTTTCTCTAAACCATAGTTCATACGGTATCATCTCATCGGAATTACGTGGTGCCCTATTTAAAGTGAATGTGGTTGTCTCTAATGCCTAACCCATAAACTATTGTGGTAATTCGATAAGAGACATCATGGTATGCATCATATCCAATAGGGTGCAGTTATGATGTTCGGACACACCATCACACCATGGTGTTCCAGGCTGTATTAGTTGTGAAACAATTTCCACAGTGTCTTAATTCTGTGCCAAACTCGTAATTCAGATATTCATCTCTATGATCATATCATAGATATTTTATCCTCTTGTCACGACGATCTTTCAACTTCACCCTGAAATTACTTGAACCTTTCAATAATTCAGACTCGTGATTCATCAAGTAAATATACTCAACATCTACTCGAATCATCTGTGAAGTAAGAACATAACGATATCCACTACACGCCTCAACACTCATTGGACTGCACACATCAAAATGTATTACTTCCAACAAGTCGCTTTCTAGTTCCATTTTACTGAAAACGAGGCTTTCAGTCATCTTGCCCATGTGGTATGATTTGCATGTCTCAAGTGATTCAAAATCAAGTGAGTCCAAACGATCCATCTGTATAGAGTTTCTTCATGCATATCTACCAACAAACATGGTTCGCATGTCTCAATCCTTTCAAAAATGAGTGAGTCCAAAGATCCATCAACATGGAGCTTCTTCATGCGTTTTATACCGATATGACTTACGTGGCAGTGCCACAAGTAGGTGGTACTATCATTACTATCTTATATCTTTTGGCATGAACATGTGTATCACTATGATCGTGATTCAATGAACCATTCATTTTAGGTGCAAGACCATTGAAGGTATTATTCAAATAAACAGAGTAACCGTTATTCTCCTTAAATGAATAACCGTATTGCGATGGACATAATCCAATCATGTCTATGCTCAACGCAAACGCCAATCTCGATGGTAGAGGGAGCGTGCGATGCTTGATCATATCAACATTGGAAACACTTCCAACACATATCGTCAGCTCACCTTTAGCTAGTCTCCGTTTATTCCGTAGCTTTTATTTCGAGTTACTAACACTTAGCAACCGAACCGGTATCTAATACCATGGTGCTACTAGGAGTACTAGTAAAGTACACATTAACACAATGTATATCCAATATACTTCTATCGACAGTCTTCTCATCTACCAAGTATCTAGGTTAATTCTGCTCCAGTGGCTGTTCCCCTTTATTACAGAAGCACTTAGTCTCGGGCTTGGGTTCAACCTTGGGTTTCTTCACTAGAGCAGCAGCTGATTTGCCGTTTCATGAAGCATCCCTTTTTGCCCCTGCCCTTCTTGAAACTAGTGGTTTCATCAACCATCAACAATTGATGCTCCTTCTTGATCTCTACTTTTGTGGTGTCAAACATCGCGAATATCTCAAGGATCATCATATATGTCCCTGATATATTATAGTTCATCACGAAGCTCTAGCAGCTTGGTGGTAATGACTTCGGAGAAACATCACTTTCTCATCTGGAAGATCAACTCCCACTCGATTCAAATGATTGTTGTACTCAGACAATCTGAGCACAAGCTCAACAATTGAGCTTTTCTCCCTTAGTTTGCAGGATAAGAAAATCGTCGGAGGTCTTATACCTCTTGACGTGGGCACGAGCCTGAAATCCCAATTTCAGCCCTCGAAACATCTCATATGTTTCGCGACGTTTCAAAACGTCTTTGGTGCCTCAATTCTAAACCATTTAGCATTACGCACTGAACTATCATGTAGTTATCAAAATGTGCATGTCAGATGTTCGCAACATCAACAGACAACGTTCGAGGTTCAGCACGCTGAGCGGTGCATTAAGGACATAAGCCTTCTATGAAGCAATGAGGACAATCCTCAGTTTACGGACCTAGTCCGCATAATTGCTACTATCAACTTTCAACTAAATTTTCTCTAGGAACATATCTAAACAGTAGAACTGAAGCGCGAGCTACGACATAATTTGCGAAGACCTTTTGACTATGTTCAGGATAATTAAGTTCATCTTATGAACTCCCACTCAGATAGACATCCCTCTAGTCATCTAAGTGATTACATGATCCGAGTCAACTAGGCCGTGTCCGATCATCACGTGAGACGGACTAGTCATCATCGGTGAACATCTTCATGTTGATCGTATCTACCATACGACTCATGCTCGACCTTTCGGTCTCTTGTGTTCCGAGGCCATGTCTGTACATGCTAGGCTCGTCAAGTCAACCTAAGTGTTTCGCGTGTGTAAATCTGTCTTACACCCGTTGTATGTGAATGTTAGAATCTATCACACCCGATCATCACGTGGTGCTTCGAAACAACGAACTGTCGCAACGGTGCACAGTTAGGGGGAACACTTTCTTGAAATTATTATGAGGGATCATCTTATTTACTACCGTCGTTCTAGGTAAACAAGATGCATAAACATGATAAACATCACATGCAATCAAATAATAGTGACATGATATGGCCAATATCATATAGCTCCTTTGATCTCCATCTTGGGGCTCCATGATCATCTTGTCACCAGCATGACACCATGATCTCCATCATCGTGTCTCCATGAAGTTGCCTCGTCAACTATTACTTCTACTCCATGAAGTCTCTTTACTCGTTTCGTAACACATCATCCTGTGATCAACTCCTTGATCACATTGTGCACATTATGATGATGTCCTACCGAGTGGGCCCAGAGATACCTCTCCGTTTACACGGAGTGACAAATCCCAGTCTCGGTTCGTGCCAACCAAGACACTTTCGGAGATACCTGTAGTGTACCTTTATAGCCACCCAGTTACGTTGTGACGTTTGGCACACCCAAAGCACTCCTACGGTATCGGGGAGTTGCACAATCTCATGGTCTAAGGAAATGATACTTGACATTAGAAAAGCTTTAGCATACGAACTACATGATCTTGTGCTAGGCTTAGGATTGGGTCTTGTCCATCACATCATTCTCCTAATGATGTGATCCCGTTATCAACGACATCCAATGTCCATGGTCAGGAAACTGTAACCATCTGTTGATCAACGAGCTAGTCAACTAGAGGCTTACTAGGGACATGGTGTTGTCCATGTATCCACACATGTATTTGAGTTTCCTATCAATACAATTCTAGCATGGATAATAAACGATTATCATGAACAAGGAAATATAATAATAACTAATTTATTATTGCCTCTAGGGCATATTTCCAACACCATCATCTACTTATTACTTCCCAATGCCTTCCCCTAGGCCCAAACAATGGTGAAGTGTCATGTAGTCGACGTTCACATAACACCACTAGAGGAAAGACAACATACATCTCATCAAAATATCGAATGAATACCAAATTCACATGACTACTTATAAGAAGACTTCTCCCATGTCCTCAGGAACAAACATAACTACTCACAAATCATATTCATGTTCATAATCAGAGGGGTATTAATATTCATAAAGGATTTGAACATATAATCTTCCACCGAATAAACCAACTAGCATCAACTACAAGGAATAACCAACACTACTAGCAACCCACAGGTACCAATCTGAGGTTTTGGGACAAAGATCGGATACAAGAGATGAACTAGGGTTTGAGAGGAGATGGTGCTGGTGAAGATGTTGATGGAGATTGACCCCTTCCTGATGAGAGGATCGATGGTGATGACGATGGTGACGATTTCCCCCTCCCGGAGGGATGTTTCCCTGGCAGAACAGCTCCCCCGGAGCCCTAGATTGGTTCCGCCAAGGTTCCGCCTTGAGACGGCGATGCTTCGTCCTGAAATCTTTCTTCTGATTTTTTCCAGGGTGAAAGACACCTTATACCAGAAGATGGGCATCGGGGGCCTACTAGGTGGCCCACGAGGCAGGGGCGCGCCCTCCACCCTCGTGGCCGGTGGGTGGCCTCCCTCTGGTGCTTTCTTCGCCCAATATTTTTAATATATTTCAAAACTGACTTTCGTGGAGTTTCAGGGCTTTTGGAGTTGTGCAGAATAGGTCTCTAATATTTGCTCCTTTTCCAGCCCAGAATTCCAGCTGCCGGCATTCTCCCTCTTCATGTAAACCTTGTAAAATAAGAGAGAAAAGGCCTAAGTATTGTGACATAATGTGTAATAACAACCCATAATGCAATAAATATCGATATAAAAACATGATGCAAAATGGACGTATCAACTCCCCCAAGCTTAGACCTCGCTTATCCTCAAGCGGAAGCCGATATCAAAAAATATGCCCACATGTTTAGAGATAGAGGTGTCGATAAAATAAAATACGGACATGAGGGCATCATGATCATTCTTAGAATAGCAACATATATATATTGTCATATGATTTCTTATGCTAAAGTAACAATCTATTCACAATGTAAAGTATGAATCAGAAACTTTATTGAAAAACTAGCAAACTGTAACAACATCGGAAAGAGTCAATATAAGAGCTTTTCAGCAAGTCCACATACTCAACTATCATTTAGTCTTTCACAATTGCTAACACTCACGCAATACTTATGGGTACGAAGTTTTAATCGGACACAGAGAAAGTTAGGGGCTTATAATTTTGCCTCCCAACCTCTTACCTCAAGGGTAATGTCAACAATAATGCTTTATGAAAACTCACATCCAATTGGATATATATATCGGGATCTTTCCAACACATAGTGCTTGCCAAAGGATAAAGTGTAAAAAGGAAAGGTGAAGATCACCATGACTCTTGTATAAGGTATAAGACAAAAATAAAAGATAGGCCATTCGCAGAGGGAAGAAGAGGTTGTCATGTGCTTTTATGGTTGGATGCACAAAATCTTAATGCAAAAGAACGTCACTTTATATTGCCACTTGTGATAGGGACCTTTATTATGCAGTCCGTCGCTTTTATTTATTCCATATCACAATCTCGTATAAAGATTATTTTCTCCACACTAATAGATCATACATATTTAGAGAGCAATTTTTATTGCTTGCAACAATGACAACTTACTTGAAGGATATTCAATCCATAGGTAGATATGGTGGACTCTCATGGCAAAACTGGGTTTAAGGATTTTTGGAAGCACAAGTAGTATCTCTACTTGGTGCAAAGAATTTGGCTAGTATGAGGGGGAAAGGTAAGCTCAACATGTTGGATGATCCATGACAATATAATTTATTTTGGATATAAGAAAACATAACCCATTACGTTGTCTTCCTTGTCCAACATCAACTTTTTAGCATGTCATATTTTAATGAGTGCTCACAATCATAAAAGATGTCCAAGATAGTATATTTATATGTGAAAACCTCACTTTCTTTATTACTTCCTATTAATTGCAACGATGACCAAAACTATGTTTATCAGCTCTCAACAACTTTTATTCATCATACTCTTTATATGTGAAGTCATTACTCTCCATAAGATCAATATGATCTCTTTATTTCTTTTTATTCTTTCTCTTTTTCCTTTTATTCCCTCAAGATCATAGCAAGATAACCAAGCCCTCGACTCAAGACTAATCTTTATTATATATAGCTCACGGGCTCGATTACATAGGTAAGGATCAACACAAAAACTCAAAGCTAGATCATACTAAACTTTATTCTACTAGATCAAGATATAACCAAAAGGATCGAACTAAAAAACGGTAAAGATAGAAGTGTGATGGTGATACGATACCGGGGCACCTCCCCCAAGCTTGGCAGTTGCCAAGGGGAGTGCCCATACCCATGTATTTATGTCCCTTTCTTCAGAGTTGGTGATGATGGAGTTGTTGATGAGAAGTCGTGTCACACATCGAGCGTAGGAGATTCTCCAATTTGCGAATAATGCCCTTGAGTGCGGTGATGTATTCTTGCAACAAAATATTTCCAACCTCGTGAACTTCAAAGGTTGCTTAAGCAATCATCAAAACCACTTCAAAGAGTGCCCCAAAGTTTCTACCGGAGAGTCAAGACGAAAACGTGTCCAACCCCTATGCATAAGTTCACGAGGTCACGGAACTCGCAAGTTGATCACCAAAACATACATCAAGTGGATCACGTGATATCCCATTGTCACCACAGGTAAGCACATGCAAGATATACATCAAGTGTTCTCAAATCCTTAAAGATTCAATCCGATAAGATAACTTCAAAGGGAAAACTCAATTCATCACAAGGAGATAGAGGGGAGAAACATCATAAGATCCAACTATAATAGCAAAACTCGCGATACATCAAGATCGTGCCAAATCAAGAACACGAGAGAGAGAGAGATCAAACACATAGCTACTGGTACATACCCTCAGCCCTGAGGGTGAACTACTCCCTCCTCGTCATGGAGAGCGCCGGGATGATGAAGATGGCCACCGGAGAGGGAATCCCCCTCCGGCAGGGTGCCGGAATGGGTCTAGATTGGTTTCGGTGGCTACAGAGGCTTGCGGCGGCGGAACTCCCGATCTAGGTTTCTTTCTGGAAGTTTGGGGTTATATAAGAGGTGTTGGAGTCGGGAACAAGTCAGGGGGGTCCCTGATACGTCCATTTTGCATCATGCTTTTATATCGATATTTATTGCATTATGGGCTGTTATTACACATTATGTCACAATACTTATGCCTATTCTCTCTTATTTTACAAGGTTTACATAAAGAGGGAGAATGCCGGCAGCTGGGATTCTGGGCTGGAAAAGGAGCAAATATTAGAGACCTATTCTGCACAGCTCCAAAAGTCCTGAAACTTCACGGAATTCATTTTCAGAATATATAAAAAATAATGAGCGCAAGAAGTTCCAGAGGGGGCCACACCCTGCCCACGAGGGTGGGGGCGCGCCCTACCCCCTGCCTCATGGGTCCCCTGGTGGCCCTCCGATGCCCATCTTCTGCTACATGGAGTCTTTCGATGAGGAAAAAATCATAAGCCATCCTTCCGGACGAGACTCCGCCGCCACGAGGCGGAACCTTGGCGGAACCAATCTAGGGCTCCGGCAGAGCTGTTCTGCCGGGGACACTTCCCTCCGGGAGGGGGAAATCATCGCCATCGTCACCACCAACGCTCCTCTCATCGGGAGAGGGCAATCTCCATCAACATCTTCACCAGCACCATCTCATCTCAAACCTAGTTCATCTCTTGTATCCAATTCTTGTCTCTAAGTCCGGGATTGGTACCTGTGGGTTGCTAGTAGTGTTAATTACTCCTTGTAGTTGATGCTAGTTGGTTTATTTTGTGGAAGATCATATGTTCAGATCCTATATGCATATTAATACCCCTCTGATTATGAACGTGAATATGATTTGTGAGTAGTTACGTTTGTTCCTGAGGACATGGGAGAAGTCTTGCTATTAGTAGTCATGTGAATTTGGTATTCGTTCGATATTTTGATGAGATGTATGTTGTCTCTCCTCTAGTGGTGTTATGTGAACGTCGACTACATGACACTTCACCATTATTTGGGCCTAGAGGAAGGCATTGGGAAGTAATAAGTAGATGATGGGTTGCTAGAGTGACAGAAGCTTAAACCCTAGTTTATGCGTTGCTTCGTAAGGGGCTGATTTGGATCCATATGTTTCATGCTATGGTTAGGTTTACCTTAATACTTTTGTTGTAGTTGCGGATGCTTGCAATAGAGGTTAATCATAAGTGGGATGCTTGTCCAAGTAAGGACAGAACCCAAGCACTGGTCCACCCACATACCAAATTATCAAAGTACCGAATGCGAATCATATGAATGTGATGAAAACTAGCTTGACGATATTCCCATGTGTCCTCGGGAGCGCTTTACATCATATAAGAGTTTGTCCAGGCTTGTCCTTTGCTACAAAAAGGATTGGACCACCTTGCTGAACTTTATTTACTTTTGTTACTTGTTGCTTGTTACCAATTATCTTATCGCAAAACTATTTGTTACCTATAATTTCAATGCTTGTAGAGAATACCTTGCTGAAAACCGCTTATCATTTCCTTCTGCTCCTCGTTGGGTTCGACACTCTTACTTATCGAAAGGAGTACGATAGATCCCCTATACTTGTGGGTCATCAAGACTCTTTTCTGGCGCCGTTGCCGGGGAGTGAAGAGCCTTTGGTAGGTGGAATTTGGTAAGGAAAAATTTATATAGTGTGCTGAAATTTCCTGTCACTTGTTACTATGGAAAGTAATCCTGTGAGGGGCTTGTTCGGGGTATCTTCACCCCGACCAGTGGAGCAAAGAGTTGCTCCTCAACCTACTGAACCTACTAAAAATGAAATTGTCTGCTTTGAAATTCCTTCAGGTATGTTAGAAAAACTGTTAGCTAATCCTTTTGCAGGAGATGGAACAAAGCATCCTGATGAGCACCTAATATATGTGGATGAAGTTTGTGGGTTATTTAAGCTTGCAGGTGTGCCCGGAGATGTTATTAAGAAGAAGGTCTTCCCTTTATCTTTGAAGGGAGATGCATTGACATGGTATAGGCTATGTGATGATACGGGGTCATGGAACTACAAACGATTGAAATTGGAATTTCATCAGAAGTTTTATCCTATGCATCTTGTTCATCGTGATCGCAATTATATATATAATTTCTGGCCTCGCGAATGAGAAAGCATCGCTCAAGCTTGGGGGAGGCTTAAATCAATGTTATATTCATGCCCCAATCATGAGCTCTCAAGAGAAATGATTATTCAAAATTTTTATGCTCGGCTTTCTGATAACAATCGCACCATGCTCGATACTTCTTGTGCTGGCTCTTTTATGATGAAGACTATTGAATTCAAATGGGATTTATTGGAAAGAATTAAACGCAACTCTGAAGATTGGGACCTCGACGAAGGTAAGGAGTCAGGTATGACACCTAAGTTTGATTGTGTTATATCTTTTATGGATACCGATGTTTTCCGTAAATTTAGCACTAAATATGGACTTGACTCTCAGATAGTAGCTTCTTTCCGTGAATCTTTTGCTACTCATGTTGATCTCCCTAGGGAGAAGTGGTTTAAATATCATCCTCCCATAGAAGTAAAAGTAGCTGCACCTATTAAAGTTGAAGAAAAGACTGTCACTTATAATGATCCTATTGTTCCTACTGCTTATGTTGAGAAACCACCTTTTCCTGTTAGGATAAAATAGCATACTAAAGCTTCAACTGTGGTTTGTAAAAACAATATTGGAACATATACACCTCCTGAGCAAATTAAAGTTGAACCTAATATTGCTATTGTTAAAGATCCCTTGTCTGATAATATTGATGGGCATGTTATTCATTTCCGTGATGAGACTGCTAGAATTGCTAAACCTTGTGCTAAAGATAAACCTAGATCTTTGGTAGGCATGCCTGTTATTTCTGTTAAAATAGGAGATCATTGTTATCATGGCTTATGTGATATGGGTGGTAGTGCTAGTGCAATACCCATTGACTTATACAAAGAAATTATGCATGACATTGCACCCGTTGAGTTAGAAGATATTGATGTCACAATTAAACTTGCCAATAGAGATACTATTTCACCAATGGGAATTGTTAGAGATGTTGAAGTCTTGTGTGGGAAAACTAAATATCCTGCTGATTTTCTTGTTCTTGGCTCCCCACAAGATAGCTTTTGTCCCATTATTTTCGGTAGACCCTTCTTGAACACTGTTAATGCTAAGATAGACTACAAAAAGGATGTTGTTACTATTGGTTTGGGTGATATGTCTCATGAATTTAATTTCTCTAAATTTAGTAGACAACACCGTGAAGAAGAATTGACTAGTAAAGATGAAATTATTGGTCTTGCTTCTATTGTCGTACCTCCTAGTGATCCTTTAGAACAATATTTGCTAGACCATGAAAATGATATGTTTATGAATGAAAGAAGGGAAATAGATGAAGTATTCTTTAAACAAGAACCCATCCTGAAATACAATTTGCCTGTCGAAATCCTAGGGGATCTTCCTCCACCCAAGGGTGATCCCGTGTTTGAGCTCAAACTGTTACCTGATACTCTTAAATATGCTTATCTTGATGAGAAAAAGATATATCCTGTTATTATTAGTGCTAACCTTTCAGAGCATGAAGAAGAGAGATTATTGAAAACTCTGAAGAAGCACCGTGCTGCTATTGGATATACTCTTGATGATCTTAAGGGCATTAGTCCCACACTATGTCAACACAAAATAAATTTGGAGAAGGATGCCCAACCAGTTCGTGATCACCAACGACGGCTAAATCCTAAGATGAAAGAAGTGGTAATAAAGGAAATACTAAAGCTCCTTGAGGCAGGTATAATTTATCCCGTTGCTGATAGTCAGTGGGTAAGTCATGTCCATTGTGTCCCTAAAAAGGGAGGTATTACTGTCGTTCCTAATGATAAAGATGAATTGATTCCTCAAAGAATTTTTACATGTTATAGGATGGTAATTGATTTCCGCATATTAAATAAGGCTACTAAAAAGGATCATTACCCCTTACCTTTTATTGATCAAATGCTAGAAAGATTATCCAAACATACACATTTTTGCTTTCTAGATGGTTATTCTGGTTTCTCTCAAATACCTGTGTCAGCTGATGATCAATCTAAGACCACTTTTACTTGCCATTCGGTACTTTTGCTTATAGACGTATGCCTTTTGGTTTATCTAATGCACCTGCTACCTTCCAAAGATGCATGATGGATATATTCTCTGACTTTTGTGAAAAGATTTGTGAGGTTTTCATGGACGATTTCTCTGTCTATGGATCCTCTTTTGATGATTGCTTAAGCAACCCTGATCGAGTTTTGCAGAGATGTGAAGAAACTAACCTTGTCTTGAATTGGGAGAAGTGCCACTTTATGGTTAATGAAGGTATTGTCTTGGGGCATAAAGTTTCTGAAAGAGGCATTGAAGTTGATAAAGCTAAAGTTTATGCTATTGAAAAGATGCCATGTCCCAAGGACATCAAAGGTATAAGAAGTTTCCTTGGTCATGCCGGTTTTTATAGGAGGTTCATTAAGGACTTCTCAAAAATTTATTGGCCTCTGACTAATTTATTACAAAAAGATATACCATTTGTCTTTGATGATGATTGTGTAGAAGCATTTGAAATACTTAAGAAAGCATTAATCTCTACACCTATTGTTCAGCCACCTGATTGGAATTTACCCTTTGAAATTATGTGTGATGCTAGTGATTATGCTGTAGGTGCTGTTCTAGGGCAAAGAGTTGATAAGAAATTAAATGTTATTCAATATGCTTGTAAAACTCTAGACAATGCTCAGAGAAATTATGCTACTACTGAAAAAGAATTTTTAGCAGTTGTATTTGCTTGTGATAAGTTCACACCTTATATTGTTGATTCTAAAGTAATTATTCACACGGATCATGCTGCTATTAAATATCTTATGGAAAAGAAAGATGCTAAACCTAGACTTATTAGATGGGTTCTCTTGCTACAAGAATTTGATTTGCATATTATTGATAGAAAGGGAGCTGAGAACCCCGTTGCAGACAACTTGTCTAGGTTAGAGAATGTTCTTGATGACCCACTACCTATTGATGATAGCTTTCATAATGAACAACTAAATGACATAAATGCTTCTCATACTGCTCCATGGTATGTTGATTATGCTAATTATATTGTTGCTAAATTTATACCACCTAGTTTCACATGCCAACAAAAGAAAAAATCTATGATTTGAGGCATTACTTTTGGGATGACCCACACCTTTATAAAGAAGGAGTAGATGGTGTTATTAGACGTTGTGTACCTGAGCATGAACAGGAACAGATCCTACGCAAGTGTCATTCCGAGTCTTATGGAGGACACCACGCTGGAGACAGAACTGCACATAAGGTATTGCAATCTGGTTTTTATTGGCCTACTCTCTTCAAGGATGCCCATAAGTTTGTTGTATCTTGTGATGAATGTCAAAGAATTGGTAATATTAGTAGACTCAAGAAATGCCTATGAATTATTCACTTGTTATTGAACCATTTGATGTTTTGGGCCTTGATTATATGGGACCTTTTCCTTCCTCTAATGGATATACACATATTTTAGTTGTTGTTGATTACGTTACTAAGTGGGTAGAAGCTATTCCAACTAGTAGTGTTGATCATAACACCTCTATTAAGATGCTTAAAGAAGTTAATTTTCCGAGGTTTGGAGTCCCTAGATACTTAATGACTGATGGTGGTTCTCATTTTATTCATGGTGCCTTCTGTAAAATGCTTGCTAAATATGATGTTAATCATAGAATTGCATCTCCTTATCACCCACAGTCTAGTGGTCAAGTAGAATTGAGTAATAGAGAACTCAGATTAATTTTGCAAAAACTATTAATAGATCTAGAAAGAATTGGTCCAAGAAACTTGATGATGCATTATGGGCCTATAGAACTGCATATAAAAATCCTATGGGTATGTCTCCGTATAAAATGATTTATGGAAAAGCATGTCACTTACCTCTCGAACTAGAACTTAAGGCTTATTGGGCTATTAAAGAACTCAATTATGATTTCAAACTTGTCGTTGGAAGAGGTCACTTTTACTTGCCCGTTCGGTACTTTTGCTTATAGACGTATGCCTTTTGGTTTATGTAATGCACCTGCTACCTTCCAAAGATGCATGATGGCTATATTCTCTGACTTTTGTGAAAAGATTTGTGAGGTTTTCATGGATGATTTCTCCGTCTATGGATCCTTTTTTGATGATTGCTTAAGCAACCTTGATCGAGTTTTGCAGAGATGTGAAGAAACTAACCTTGTCTTGAATTGGGAGAAGTGCCACTTTATGGTTAATGAAGGTATTGTCTTGGGGCATAAAGTTTCTGAAAGAGGCATTGAAGTTGATAAAGCTAAAGTTGATGCTATTGAAAAGATGCCATGTCCCAAGGACATCAAAGGTATAAGAAGTTTCCTTGGTCATGCCGGTTTTTATAGGAGGTTCATTAAGGACTTCTCAAAAATTTCTCGGCCTCTGGCTAATTTATTACAAAAGATATACCATTTGTCTTTGATGATGATTGTGTAGAAGCATTTGAAATACTTAAGAAAGCATTAATCTCTGCACCTATTGTTCAACCACCTGATTGGAATTTACCCTTTGAAATTATGTGTGATGCTAGTGATTATGCTGTAGGTGTTGTTCTAAGGCAAAGAGTTGATAATAAATTAAATGTTATTCAATATGCTTGTAAAACTCTAGACAATGCTCAGAGAAATTATGCTACTACTGAAAAAGAATTTTTAGCAGTTGTATTTGCTTGTGATAAGTTCACACCTTATATTGTTGATTCTAAAGTAACTATTCACACGGATCATGCTGCTATTAAATATCTTATGGAAAAGAAAGATGCTAAACCTAGACTTATTAGATGGGTTCTCTTGCTACAAGAATTTGATTTGCATATTATTGATAGAAAGGGAGCTGAGAACCCCGTTGCACACAACTTGTCTAGGTTAGAGAATGTTCTTGATGACCCACTAACTATTGATGATAGATTTCATAATGAACAATTAAATGTCATAAATGCTTCTCATACTACTCCCTGGTATGCTGATTATGCTAATTATATTGTTGCTAAATTTATACCACCTAGTTTCACAAGCCAACAAAAGAAAAAAAATCTATGATTTGAGGCATTACTTTTGGGATGACCCACACCTTTATAAAGAAGGAGTAAATGGTGTTATTAGACGTTGTGTACCTGAGCATGAACAGGAACAGATCCTACGGAAGTGTCATTCCGAGTCTTATGGAGGACACCACGCTGGAGATAGAACTGCACATAAGGTATTGCAATCCGGTTTTCATTGGCCTACTCTCTTCAAGGATGTCCGTAAGTTTGTTGTATCTTGTGATGAATGTCAAAGAATTGGTAATATTAGTAGATGTCAAGAAATGCCTATGAATTATTCACTTGTTATTGAACCATTTGATGTTTGGGGCTTTGATTATATGGGACCTTTTCCTTCCTCTAATGGATATACACATATTTTAGTTGCTGTTGATTACGTTACTAAGTGGGTAGAAGCTATTCCAACTAGTAGTGATGATCATAACACCTCTATTAAGATGCTTAAAGAAGTTATTTTTCCGAGGTTTGGAGTCCCTAGATACTTAATGACTGATGGTGGTTCTCATTTTATTCATGGCGCCTTCCGTAAAATGCTTGCTAAATATGATGTTAATCATAGAATTACATCTCCTTATCACCCACAGTCTAGTGGTCAAGTAGAATTGAGTAATAGAGAACTCAAATTAATTTTGCAAAAGACTGTTAATAGATCTAGAATGAATTGGTCCAAGAAACTTGATGATGCATTATGGGCCTATAGAACTGCATATAAAAATCCTATGGGTATGTCTCCGTATAAAATGGTTTAGAAAAGCATGTCACTTACCTCTCGAACTAGAACATAAGGCTTATTGGGCTATTAAAGAACTCAATTATGATTTCAAACTTGCCGGTGAGAAGAGGTTATTTGACATTAGCTCACTTGATGAATGGAGAACCCAAGCCTACGAAAATGCCAAGTTGTTTAAAGAAAAAGTCAAAAGATGGCATGACAAAAGAATACAAAAGCGTGAGTTTAATGTGGGTGAGTATGTATTATTATACAACTCTCATTTAAGATTTTTTGCAGGAAAACTTCTCTCTAAATGGGAATGTCCTTACGTTATCGAGGAGGTCTATCATCCCGGTGCCATAAAAATCAACAACTTCGAAGGCACAAATCCGAAGGTGGTGAACGGTCAAAGAATTAAACATTATATCTCAGGTAATCCTATAAATGGTGAAACCAATGTTATTGAAACCATAACCCCGGAGGAATACATAAGGGACACCTTTCGGAACATTTCAGACTCCGAAAAGGAATAGGTATGTGGTACGGTAAGTAAACCGACTCCAAAACAGTTCTAATGGCAATTTTCTTCCGTTTTGGAATATTTAGAAAAATAGAAAAATAAGAAGCAGTCCGGGAAGGACACGAGGGCTCCACGAGGGTGGAGGGTGCACCCTACCCTCTAGGCGCGCCCCCTACCTCATGGGCACCTCGTGTGCTCTCCGGACTCTGTTTTCTTGCATGTTACGCATTTTGGTCGATAAAAATTGATTATATAACCTCCCGAAGGTTTTGACCACCGTATCACGCAAAAATCCTCTGTTCTTGTTTCGAGTTGTTTTCTGCCAGGGTTGTCAACACCAAGCATCATGTTGTCTCCCTCCTCCTCCAACAATGAGGGCAACGATGCTTGGCTAATGAAGATAGAGCTGAAGAGAGAAGAACCCATGGAGATCAACAAGGATGAAGGGATCAAGAAGGCCATGGAGGACCAAGTTCCGGCAACAGAAGACATCCTTCAACTTGATCACAATCTTCTTACCCCAACTGAGATAGAAGCTTTCAAGATGATTGAGTTAGCTCGTATACAAAACAAATATCTCACACGTGAAAATATTTTGATAAAGGAGCATATCATTGCACTCAAGGGAATTATCCGCAAGTTAGAAGACCTCCTACGCTCGATGTGCGACTATCCATCATCAACAACTCCACCTTCTTCACCAACAAAGAAGAATTGAGTATCTGGTATGGGCACTCCCCTTGGAAACTGCCAAGCTTGGGGGAGTGCCCCGGTATTGGATCACCATCACTTTTATCTTTACCGTTTTTCTTAGTTCGATCCTTTTGGTAATATCTTGATCTAGTAGAATAAAAGTTTTTAGTATGATCTAGTTGTGAGTTTTGCTTTATGATCCTTCTATGTGATCGAGTCCGTGAGCTATATATAATAAAGATTAGTGTTGAGTCAAGGGCTTGATTATTTTGCCATGAGCTTAAGTGAATAAAAGAAAATAGAAAGAATAGAAAGAATAAAAGAGATCATATGGATCTTCTGGAGAGTAATGAGCTCACATATAAAAAGCATGATGAATAAAAGTTGTTGAGAGTTGACAAACATAGTTTTGGTCATCGTTGCAATTAATAGGAAGTAATAAAGAAAGAGAGGTCTTCACATATAAATATACTATCTTGGACATCTTTTATGATTGTGAGAACTCATTAAAAAATGACATGCTAAAGAGTTGACATTGGACAAGGAAGACAACGTAATGGGTTATGTTTTCTTACATCTGAGATAAATTATATTGTCATGGATCATCCAACATGGTTGAGTTTGCCTTTTCCCCTCATGCTAGCCAAATTCTTTGCACCAAGTAGAGATACTACTTGTGCTTCCAAACACCCTTAAACCAGTTTTGCCATGAGAGTCCCCATATCTACCTATGGATTGAGTAAGATCCCTCAAGTAAGTTGTCATCGATGCAAGCAATAAAAAAGTTGCTCTCTAAATATGTATGACTTATTAGTGTGGGAGAAAATAAGCTTTATACGATCGTGTGATATGGAAGAAATAAAAGCGACAGACTGCATAATAAAGGTCCATATCACAAGTGGCAATATAAAGTGACATTCTTTCGCATTAAGATTTTGTGCATCCAACCATAAAAGCGCATGACAACCTCTGCTTCCATCTGCGAAGGGCCTATCTTTTACTTTTATCTCCTACCTTACATAAGAGTCATGGTGATCTTCACCCTTCCTTTTTAAATTTTATCTTTTGGCAAGCACAACATGTTGGAAAGATCCTGTTATATATGGCTAATTAGATGTGAGTTTTCATGAACTATTATTGTTGACATTACCCTTGAGGTAAAACGTTGGGAGGCAAGACTATAAGCCCCTATCTTTCTCTGTGTCCGATTAAGACTCCATACCCATAAGGATTGCGTGAGTGTTAGCAATTGTGAAAACTATATGATAGTTGAGTATGTGAACTTGCTGAAAAGCTCTTATATTGACTCTTTCCTATGTTATGATAAATTGCAATTGCTCCATTGACTGAGATTATAGTTTGCTAGTTTTCAATGAAGTTTATGATTCATACTTGAAATTGTGATTGAATTGTTACTTTGGCATAAGAGATCATATGACAACAATCATATAAGTTGTTGTTCTAAGAATGATCATGATGCCCTCATGTCCGTATTTTATTTTTATCGACACCTCTATCTCTAAACATGTGGACATATTTTTCAATTTCGGCTTTCGCTTGAGGACAAGCGAGGTCTAAGCTTGGGGGAGTTGATACGTCCATTTTGCATCATGCTTTTATATCAATATTTTGCATTATGGGCTATTATTACACATTATGTCACCATACTTATGCCTATTCTCTCTTATTTTACAAGGTTTACATAAAGGGGGAGAATGCCGGCAGCTGGGATTCTGGGCTGGAAAAGGAGCAAATATTAGAGACCTATTCCGCACAGTTCCAAAAGTCCTGAAACTTCACGGAAGTCATTTTCAGAATATATAAAAAATAATGAGCGCAAGAAGTTCCAGAGGGGGGCCACACCCTGCCTGGCCCTCCGATGCCCATCTTTTGCTATATGGAGTCTTTCGATGAGGAAAAAAAAATCATAAGCCATCCTTCCAGACGAGACTCCGCCGCCACGAGGCGGAACCTTGGCGGGACCAATCTAGGGCTCCGGCAGAGCTGTTCTGCCGGGGACACTTCCCTCCGGGAGGGGGAAATCACCGCCATCGTCATCACCAACGCTCCTCTCATCGGGAGAGTGCAATCTCCATCAACATCTTCACCAGCACCATCTCATCTCAAACCCTAGTTCATCTCCTGTATCCAATTCTAGTCTCTAAGTCCGGGATTGGTACCTGTGGGTTGCTAGTAGTGTTAATTACTCCTTGTAGTTGATGCTAGTTGGTTTATTTGGCGGAAGATCATATGTTCAGATCCTATATGCATATTAATACCCCTCTGATTATGAACATGAATATGCTTTGTGAGTAGTTACGTTTGTTCCTGAGGACATGGGAGAAGTCTTGCTATTAGTGGTCATGTGAATTTGGTATTCGTTCGATATTTTGATGAGATGTATGTTGTCTCTCCTCTAGTGGTGTTATGTGAACGTTGACTACATGACACTTCACCATTATTTGGGCCTAGAGGAAGGCATTGGGAAGTAATAAGTAGATGATGGGTTGCTAGAGTGACAGAAGCTTAAACCCTAGTTTATGCGTTGCTTCGTAAGGGGCTGATTTGGATCCATATGTTTCATGCTATGGTTAGGTTTACCTTAATACTTTTGTTGTAGTTGCGGATGCTTGCAATAGAGGTTAATCATAAGTGGGATGCTTGTCCAAGTAAGGACAGCACCCAAGCACTGGTCCACCCACATACCAAATTATCAAAGTACCGAATGCGAATCATATGAACGTGATGAAAACTAGCTTGACGATATTCCCATGTGTCCTCGGGAGCGCTTTACATCATATAAGAGTTTGTCCAGGCCCGTCCTTTGCTACAAAAAGGATTGGGCCACCTTGCTGAACTTTATTTACTTTTGTTACTTGTAGCTCGTTACCAATTATCTTATCGCAAAACTATCTGTTACCTATAATTTCAGTGCTTGCAGAGAATACCTTGCTGAAAACCACTTATCATTTCCTTCTGCTCCTCGTTGGGTTCGACACTCTTACTTATCGAAAGGACTACGATAGATCCCCTATACTTGTGGGTCATCAAGAAGCTATTCCAACTAGTAGTGCTGATCATAACACTTCTATTAAGATTCTTAAAGAAGTTATTTTTCCGAGGTTTGGAGTCCCTAGATATTTAATGACTGATGGTGGTTCACATTTTATTCATGGTGCTTTCCGTAAAATGCTTGCTAAGTATGATGTGAATCATATAATTGCATCTCCTTATCACCCTCAGTCTAGTGGTCAAGTAGAATTGAGTAATAGAGAGCTCAAATTAATTTTGCAGAAGACTGTCAATAGATCTAGAAAAAATTGTTCCAAGAAACTTGATGATGCATTATGGGCCTATAGAACTGCATATAAAAATCCTATGGGTATGTCTCCGTATAAAATGGTTTATGGAAAAGCATGTCACTTACCTCTCGAACTAGAACATAAGGCTTATTGGGCTATTAAAGAGCTCAACTATGATTTCAAACTTGCCGGTGAGAAGAGGTTATTTGACATTAGCTCACTTGATGAATGGAGAACCTAAGCCTACGAAAATGCCAAGTTGTTTAAAGAAAAAGTCAAAAGATGGCATGACAAAAGAATACAAAAGCGTGAGTTTAATGTAGGTGAATATGTATTATTATACAACTCTCGTTTAAGATTTTTTGCAGGAAAACTTCTCTCTAAATGGGAAGGTCCTTACGTTATCGAGGAGGTCTATCGTTCCGGTGCCATAAAAATCAACAACTTCGAAGGCACAAATCTGAAGGTGGTGAACGGTCAAAGAATTAAACATTATATCTCAGGTAATCCTATAAATGTTGAAACCAATGTTATTGAAACCGTAACCCCGGAGGAATACATAAGGGACACTTTCCGGAACGTTCCAGACTCCGAAAAGGAATAGGTATGTGGTAAGGTAAGTAAACCGACTCCAAAATAGTTCTAATGGCAATTTTCTCCCGTTTTGGAATATTTAGAAAAATAGAAAAATAAGAAGCAGTCCGGGATGGACACGAGGGTGGAGGGCGCGCCCTACCCCCTGGGCGCGCCCCCTTACCTCATGGGCACCTCGTGTGCTCTCCGGACTTTGTTTTCTTACACGACACATATTTTGGTTGGTAAAAATTCATTATATAACCTCCCGAAGGTTTTGACCATCGTATCACGCAAAAATCTCCTGTCTTTTTTTCAAGCTGTTTTTCTGACAGATCCAGGTCGTCATGTCGTCTTCAAGTGCCCCCAAGGACCAGTTCTTCGAGAAGGTCATCAACCCCTACCTCGCAGAAGTGCTGCAACACCCTCAAACCATTGAGATGCGTGAAGGGTTGTTGCACATCCGCGATGTTGAGGACCAAGGAAGACCGGAAGCACGGAGGCAAGGATCGAGGCATTGGAGCAAGAAGTTTTCAAGTGTCAAGAGATGGTGGAGCGTGCACTCGATTCCAATCATTCCAATCACATTATGATCATGGAGTTCACCAACAACCACAAGCTGGACGTCAAGGACATTGGGGAAGCCATCTTCAAGCTTCATGAGAAAAACTGTGAGTATGAATATAGATTCAAGAGGATGAGTTTGACTGCAGATTTGAGGTTTCAGGAGACTCGATCATCCTTCTATGATGGCGAGCCTATGCCTTGGAAGAAGGACGACAAGCCTACGTCATCAACAAAACAATCAACTTCTTCACCAACAAAGGAGACATAATCACATGGGTATGGGTACTCCCCTTGGCAACTGCCAAGCTTGGGGGAGTGCCCCGGTATCGTATCACCATCACTTCTATCTTTACCGTTTTTCTTAATTCGATCCTTTTGGTAATATCTTGATCTAGTAGAATAAAGTTTTAGTATGATCTAGTTGTGAGTTTTGCTTTATGATCCTTCTATGTAATCAAGTCCGTGAGCTATATATAATAAAGATTAGTGTTAAGTCAAGGGCTTGATTATTCTGCCATGATATTGAGTGAATATAATAAAAGAGATCATATGGATCTTATGGAGAGTAATGAGCTCACATAGAAAAAGTATGATGAATAAAAGCTGTTGAGAGTTGACAAACATAGTTTTGGTCATCGTTGCAATTAATAGGAAGTAATAAAGAAAGAGAGGTCTTCACATATAAATATACTATCTTGGACATATTTTATGATTGCGAGCACTCATTAAAATATGACATGCTAAAGAGTTGACGTTGGACAAGGAAGACAACATAATGGGTTTTGTTTTCTTACATCTAAGATAAATTATATTGTCATGGATCATCCAACATGGTTGAGCTTGCCTTTCCCTCTCATGCTAGCCAATTCTTTGCACCAAGTAGAGATACTACTTGTGCTTCCAAATATCCCTAAACCCAGTTTTTCCATGAGAGTCCACCATATCTACCTATGGATTGAGTAAGATCCTTCAAGTAAGTTGTCATCGGTGTAAGCAATAAAAATTGCTCTCTAAATATGTATGACTTATTAGTGTGGGAGAAAATAAGCTTTATACGATCTTGTGATATGGAAGAAATAAAAGCGACGGGCTGCATAATAAAGGTCCATGTCACAAGTGGCAATATATAGTGACATTCTTTCGCATTAAGATTTTGTGCATCCAACCATAAAAGCGCATGACAACCTCTGCTTCCCTCTGCTTCACAGTGATCTTCACCTTTCCTTTTTACATTTTATCCTTTGGCAAGCACAATGTGTTGGAAAGATCCTGATATATATAGCTAATTGGATGTAAGTTTTCATGCACTATTATTGTTGACATTACCCTTGAGGTAAAAGGCTGGGAGGCAAAACTATAAGCCCCTATCTTTTTCTGTGTCCGATTAAAACTTCATAACCATGAATATCGCGTGAGTGTTAGCAATTATGAAAGACTAAATGATGGTTGAGTATGTGGACTTGCTGAGAAGCTCTTATATTGACTCTTTCCTATGTTATTGTAAATTGCAATTGCTTCAATGACTGAGACTATAGTTTGTTGGTTTTGAATGAAGTTTCTGATTCATACTTGAGTATGTGATTAAATTGTTACTTTAGCATAAGTGATCATATGACAATATATATTTATGTTGTTGTTCTAAGAATGATCATGATGCCCACATGTCCGTATTTTATTTTTATCGACACCTCTATCTCTAAACATGTGGACATATTTTTCGATTTCAGCTTTCGCTTGAGGACAAGCGAGGTCTAAGCTTGGGGGAGTTGATACGTCCATTTTGCATCATGCTTTTATATCGATATTTATTGCATTATGGGCTGTTATTACACATTGTGTCACAATACTTATGCCTATTCTCTCTTATTTTACAAGGTTTACATGAAGAGGGGGAATGCCGACAGCTGGAATTCTGGGCTGGAAAAGGAGCAAATATTAGAGACCTATTCTGCACATCTCCAAAAGCCCTGAAACTCCACGGGAATTATTTTTAGAATATATAAAAAAATATTGGGCGAAAGAAGTACCAGAGGGGGGCCACCCATCGTCCACGAGGGTGGGGGGCGCGCCCTACCCCCTAGGCGCACCCCCTGCCTCGTGGGCCCCCTGGTGGCCCTCTGATGCCCATCTTTGGCTATATGGAGTCTTTCGTCGAGAAAAAAATCATAAGCAAGATCAAGGGACGAAACTCTGCCGCCACGAGGCGGAACCTGGTGGAACCAACCTAGGGCTCCGGCGGAGCTGTTCTGCCAGGGAAACTTCCCTCCGAGAGGGGGAAATCATCACCATCGCCATCACCAACGATCCTCTCATCGGGAGGGGGTCAATCTCCATGAACATCTTCACCAGCACCATCTCATCTCAAACCTAGATCATCTCTTGTATCCAATCTTTGTATCCAAACCTCAGATTGGTACATGTGGGTTGCTAGTAGTGTCGATTACTCCTTGTAGTTGATGCTAGTTGGTTTATTTGGTGGAAGATCATATGTTCAGATCCATTATACATATTAATACCCCTCTGATTATGAACATGAATATGCTTTGTGAGTAGTTACATTATTCCTGAGGACATGGGAGAAGTCTTGCTATAAGTAGTCATGTGAATTTGGTATTCGTTCGATATTTTGATGAGATGTATGTTGTCATCCCTCTAGTGGTGTCATGTGAACGTCGACTACATGCCACTTCACCATTGTTTGGGCCTAGAGGGAGGCATTGGGAAGTAATAAGTAGATGATGGGTTGCTAGAGTGATAGAAGCTTAAACCCTAGTTTATGCGTTTCTTCGTAAGGGGCTGATTTGGATCCATATGTTTCATGCTATGGTTAGGTTTACCTTAATACTTTTGTTGTAGTTGCGGATGCTTGCAATAGGGGTTAATCATATGTGGGATGCTTGTCCAAGTAAGGGCAGTACCCAAGCACCGGTCCACCCACATATCAAATTATCAAAGTACTAAACGCGAATCATATGAACGTGATGAAAACTAGCTTGATGATTGATATGTCTCCGTCGTATCTACTTTTCCAAACACTTTTGCCCTTGTTTTGGACTCTAAATTTCATGATTTGAATGGAACTAACCCGGACTGACGTTGTTTTCAGCAGAATTGCCATGGTGTTATTTATGTGCAAAAACGAAAGTTCTCGGAATGACCTGAAACTCCACGGAGATTATTTTTGGAAATAATAAAAAATACTGGCGAAAGAATCAAGGCCAGGGGGCCCACACCCTAGCCACGAGGGTGGGGGCGCGCCCCCTGCCTCGTGGCCCCCCTGGAGCTCCACCGACCTAAACTCCAACTCCATATATTCGTGTTCGAGGAGAAAAAAAATCAAGGAGAAGGATTCATCGCATTTTACGATACAAAGCAGTTGCCAAGCCCTAAACTCTCTCGGGAGGGCTGATCTGGAGTCTGTTCGGGGCTCCAGAGAGGGGAATCCGTCGCCGTCGTCATCATCAACCATCCTCCACCACCAATTTCATGATGCTCACCGCCGTGCGTGAGTAATTCCATCATAGGCTTGCTGGACGGTGATGGGTTGGATGAGATTTATCATGTAATCGAGTTAGTTTTGTTAGGGTTTGATCCCTAGTATCCACTATGTTCTGAGATTGATGTTGCTATGACTTTGCTATGCTTAATGCTTGTCACTAGGTCCCGAGTGCCATGCTTTCAGATCTGAACCTATTATGTTTTCATGAATATATGTGAGTTCTTGATCCTATCTTGCAAGTCTATAGTCACCTATTATGTGTTATGATCCGTTAACCCCGAAGTGACAATAATCGGGATACTTACCGGTGATGACTGTAGTTTGAGGAGTTCATGTATTCACTATGTGTTAATGCTTTGGTCAGGTACTCTACTAAATAGAGGCCTTAATATCCCTTAGTTTCCAATAGGACCCCGCTGCCACGGGAGGGTAGGACAAAAGATGTCATGCAAGTTCTTTTCCATAAGCACGTATGACTATATTCGGAATACATGCCTACATTACATTGATGAATTGGAGCTAGTTCTGTGTCACCCTAGGTTATGACTGTTACATGATCGATTGCATCCGACATAATTCTCTATCACTGATCCAATGCCTATGAGCTTTCCATATATTGTTCTTCGCTTATTTAGTTTTTTGTTGCTATTGTTACGATCACTATAAAACACCAAAAATATTACTTTTGCTACCGTTACCTTTTGCCACCGTTACCACTACTATCATATTACTTTGCTACTAAATACCTTGCTGCAAATATTAAGTTATCCAGGTGTGGTTGAATTGACAACTCAGCTGCTAATACTTGAGAATATTCTTTGGCTCCCCTTGTGTCGAATCAATAAATTTGGGTTGAATACTCTACCCTCGAAAACTGTTGCGATCCCCAATACTTGTGGGTTATCAACGATAATTCCCATGTGTCCTCGGGAGCGCTTTCCTTTATATAAGAGTTTTTCCAGGCTTGT
This sequence comes from Triticum urartu, assembly GCF_056163025.1. Classification (NCBI taxonomy): domain Eukaryota; kingdom Viridiplantae; phylum Streptophyta; class Magnoliopsida; order Poales; family Poaceae; genus Triticum; species Triticum urartu. Next base: position 497,808,903 of record NC_141878.1, read on the forward strand.
CCTTTGCTACAAAAAGGATTGGGCCATCTTGCTGCACCATATTTACTTGCATTACTTGTTATCCATTACAAATTACCTTATCACAAAACTATCTATTACCGATAATTTCAGTGCTTGCAGAAAATACCTTGCTGAAAACCGCTTATCATTTCCTTCTGCTCTTCGTTGGTTTCGACACTCTTACTCATCGAAAAGGCTATGATAGATCCCCTACACTTGTGGGTCATTAGAACACCACAACGTAATGGTGTGTTCGAACGTCATAACCGTACTTTATTAGATATGGTGCAATCTATAATGTCTCTTACTGATTTACCACTATCATTTTGGGGTTATGCATTAGAGACAGCTGCATTCACGTTAAATAGGGCACCGTCTAAAAATCTGTTGAGATGACACCGTATGAAATGTGGTTTAGCAAGAAACATAAGTTGTTGTTTCTTAAAGTTTGGGGTTGCGATGCTTATGTGAAAAAATTTCAGCCTGATAAGCTCAAACCCAAATCGGAGAAGTGCGTCTTCATAGGATACCCAAAAGAAACTGTTGGTTACACCTTCTATCACAGATCCGAAGGCAAGATTGTTGTTGCTAAGAGTGGATCCTTTCTATAGAAGGAGTTTCTCTCGAGAGAAGTGAGTGGGAGGAAAGTAGAACTTGATGAGGTAATTGTACCTTCTCCCGAATTGGAAAGTAGTTCATCACAGAAATCAGTTCCAGTGATGCCTACACCAATTAGTGAGGAGGTTAATGATGATGATCATGAAACTTCAGATCAAGTTACTACCGAACCTCGTAGGTCAACCAGAGTACGTTCTGCACCAGAGTGGTACGGTAATCCTGTTCTGGAAGTCATGTTACTAGACCATGACGAACCTATGAACTATGAGGAAGCGATGATGAGCCCAGATTCCACGAGATGGCTTAAGGCCATGAAATATGAGGTGGGATCCATGTATGAGAACAAAGTTTGGACTTTGATTGACTTGCCCATTGATCAGTGAGCCATTCAGAATAAATGGATCTTTAAGAGGAAGACGGACGCTGATAGTAGTGTAACTATCTACAAAGCTCGAACTGTCGCAAAAGGTTTTCGACAAGTTCAAGGTGTTGACTACGATGAGATTTTCTCACTCGTATCGATGCTTAAAAGTCTATCCGAATCATGTTAGCAGTTGCCGCATTTTATGAAATCTGGCAAATGGATATCAAAACTACATTCCTTAATGGATTTATTAAAAGGAGTTGTATATGATGCAACCAAAAGGTTTTGTCAATCCTAAAGGTGTTAACAAAGTGTGCAAGCTCCAGCGATCCATCTATGGACTGGTGAAAGCGTCTCGGAGTTGGAATATACGCTTTGATGAGTTGATCAAAGCATATAGTTTTATACAGACTTGCGGTGAAGCCTGTATTTACAAGAAAGTTAGTGGGAGCACTACAACCTTTCTGATAAGTATATGTGAATGACATATTGTTGATCGGAAATGATGTAGAATTTTCTGGAAAGCATAAAGGAGAATTTGAAAGGAGTTTTTCAAAGAATGAATTACCTGTAAAGCTACTGACATATTGGGCATCAATATCTATAAAGATAGATCAAGACGCTTGATAAGACTTTTGATGAGTACATACCTTGATAAGATTTTGAAGGAGTTCAAAATGGATCAGTCAAAGAAGGAGTTCTCGCCTGAGTTGTAAGGTGTGAAATTGAGTAAAGACTCAAAACCCAGCCATGGCAGAAAATAGTAAGAGAATGAAAAGTCATTCCCTATGCCTCAGTCATCGGTTCTATAAAGTATGCTATGCTGTGTACCAGACCTATCGTATACCTTAGAATAATTTTGGGAAGGGAGTACAATACTGATCTAGGAGTAGATCACTGGACAATGGTCAAAATTATCCTTAGAGGACTAAGGAAATACTTCTCGGTTATGAAGGTGATAAAAGAGTTCGTCGTAAAGAGTTACGTCGATGCAAGCTTTTTACACCGAACTAGATGACTCTAAGTCTCGATCTAGATACATATTGAAAGTGGGAGCAATTAGCTAGAGTAGCTCCGTGCAGAGTATTGTAGACATAGAAATTTGCAAAATACATACGGATCTGAATATTGCAGACCCGTAGACTAAACTTCTCTCACAAGAAAAACAAGATCACTCTTTGGGTGTTAATCACATAGCGATGTGAACTAGATTATTAACTCTAGTAAACCCTTTGGGTATTAGTCACATGAAGATGTGAACTATTGGTGTGAAATCACATGATGATGTGAACTAGATTATTGACTCTAGTGCAAGTGGGAGATTGAAGGAAATATTCCCTAGAGGCAATAATAAAGTTGTTATTTACATTTCCTTATATCATGATAAATGTTTATTATTCATGCTAGAATTGTATTAACCGGAAACTTAGTACACGTGTGAATACATAGACAAACAGAGTGTCCCTAGTATGCCTCTACTTGACTAGCTCGTTAATCAAAGATGGTTAAGTTTCCTAGCCATGGACATGTGTTGTCATTTGATGAACGGGATCACATCATTAGAGAATGATGTGACGGACTAGACCCATCCGTTATCTTAGCACTATGATCGTTTAGTCTATTGCTATTGCTTTCTTCATGACTTATACATGTTCCTATGACTATGAGATTATGCAACTCCCGAATACCGGACGAACACTTAGTGTGCTATCAAATGTAACAACGTAACTGGGTGATTATAAAGATGCTCTACAGGTGTCTCTGATGGTGTTTGTTGAGTTGGCATAGATCGAGATTAGGATTTATCACTCCGATTGTCGGAGAGGTATCTCTGGGCCTCTCGGTAATGCACATCACTATAAGCCTTGCAAGCAATGTGACCAATGAGTTATTTGCGGGATGATGCATTATGGAACGAGTAAAGAGACTTGCCGGTGACGAGATTGAACTAGGTATGATGATACCGATGATTGAATCTCGGGCAAGTAACATACCGATGACAAAGGGAACAATGTATGTTGCTATGCGGTTTGACCGATAAAGATCTTCGTAGAATATGTAGGAGCCAATATGAGCATCCAGGTTCTGCTATTGGTTATTTACCGGAGATGTGTCTCGGTCATGTCTACATAGTTCTCAAACCCGTAGGGTCCGCACGCTTAACGTTCAATGATGATTTGTATTATGAGTTATGTGATTTGATGACCAAAGTTTGTTCGGAGTCCCGGATGAGATCACAGACATGACGAGGAGTCTCAAAATGGTTGAGAGGTAAAGATTCATATATTGGAAGGCTATATTCGGACATCGGAAAGGCTCCGAGTGATTTGGATATTTTTCGGAGAACCGGGGAGTTACGAGAATTCACCGGGGGAAGTATTGGGCCTTATTGGGCTTTAGTAGAAAGGAGAGAAGGGCCACAAGGGGAGGCAGCGCGCCCCCCATGGGCTGGTCCAAATTGTACTAGGAGGGGGCGGCGGCCCCCTCTTTCCTTCTCCCTCTCCCTCTCCTTCCTTCTTCTCCTGCTTGGACTAGGAAAGGGGGAAACCTACCTACTAGGAGTAGGAATCCCCCCTTTGGGCGCGCCCCTTGAGGCCGGCCCTCCTCCTCCTCCCCTCCTTTATATACGGGGGAGGGGGCACCCCATAGACACACAAGTTGATCTGTAGCCGTGTGCGGTGCCCCCCTCCACAGTTTTCCACCTCGGTCATATTGTCGTAGTGCTTAGGCGTAGCCCTGCATCAGTAACTTCATCATCACCGTCAACACGCCGTCGTGCTGACGCAACTCTCCCTCAGCCTTAGCTGGATCTAGAGTTCGAGGGACGTCACCGAGCTGAACTTGTGTAGATCGCGGAGGTGTCGTGTGTTCGGTACTTGATTCGTTGGATCGCGAAGACGTTCGACTACATAAACCACATTACTAAACGCTTCCGCTTTCGGTCTACGGGGGTACGTAGACACACTCTCCCCTCTCCTTTGCTATGCATCTCCTAGATAGATCTTGCGTGATTGTAGGAATTTTTTTGAAATACTGCGTTCCCCAACAAGCCGACCAGAACCTCAGCACCAAGCACGGAGGGAGGGCTGCCACCCCGCCTTCACCTCGTCAAGCAAGGAAGTGATACATCTCTGTCGTATCTACTTTTCCAAACACTTTTGCCCTTGTTTCAGACTCTAATTTTCATCATTTGAATGGAACCAACCCGGACTGATGGTGTTTTCACCAGAATTGCCATGGTGTTATTTTTGTGCAGAAATAAAAGTTCTTGGAATGACATGAAAATCAACGGAGATTATTTTTGGAATATATAAAAAATATTGGAGAAAGAATCAAGGCCAGGGGCCCCACACCCTGTCCACGATGGTGGGGGCGCGCCCCCTGCCTCATGGGCCCCCTGGTGCTCCACCGACCTCAACTCCAACTCCATATATTCATGTTCAGGGAGAAAAAAAATAAGAGAGAACACTTTAAAAAAATACACTTCCGTGATGATACGTGTTTGTCACAGTAGGTCATGTTTTTTGTCATGCATGTACATCCATGACAAATTTATGATAGAATCAAGATAGTCATACCTGTGCTGTCGTAGAAGTGTTCCATGACATTACCAAATTATCAGCACAAAAGTGTCCACTTCCATGACGATAAATCACGCGTCACAGAAGTGCTTTCGTCAAGGGTGACCGACACGTGGCACCCACCGTAACGGAACGCCATTAAGCTATCGGGTCGGGTTTTGGATCCGATAACCCGTTAACAGCCCTAACCAATGGGGATTTTCCACGTGTAAAATCATCATTGGCTGGAGGAAACACGTGTCGGCTCACCGTTGGGACAGATGTCATCCGCTCATTGGACTGAAGGCGCCTATGATACAGCGACACGTGGCACGGCCCAACAGAGGCCCATTCCTGTGAAAAGGCTGGCCCGTTTGACTTGGTCAAAAGGTGGCGGGCCGGCCCACGGAAAGCCTGTTTACGGCCTGTTCGCATATAGCCCATTTACAGCCTGCTAACCCAGGGTCCGTTACGCCCTTTCCGAATTAGGCCTAGTAGCATCATCTGGGCCGTCCAATATGATTCAACCCATTTTAACTTCCGGCCCATGTGTGGCCCATGACTTCTTTCGGCCCATATGAGGACCTTTGTAACTCTTGGCCCATTAACGGCCCGTGGTGAAACTGGCCCGTAATGAACAGTGTATCACTTTATACCCATTAACGACCCATTATTCCATTGGGCCGTTTCTAGCCCAAGTTATCTTTCGGCCTTCTCAGGGCCCATTGATTCGTGGGCTCATTTGCAGCATTCAGTTACATACGGCCCGTTACTATCATTTTCTGCTTGTGGGCCAAATTCATCCTATCGTTACAGTTGGCCCGTTTGCGGAACGTTAATATGTTGGGCCGTTTTCATGTAAAAAACCCGTTGGGCTGTTTTCATAGAGTTATCAAATACGTCCTATTAACGGCCCGTTATGTGTTGGGTTTCGTAGTAATTTCAAAAAATTTCCTACGCACACGCAAGATCATGGTGATGCATAGCAACGAGAGGGGGAGTATGATCTACATACCTAGTAGATCGACAACGGAAGCGTTTGGTTGATGTAGTCGTACGTCTTCACGATCCGACCGATCAAGCACCGAAACTATGGCACCTCCGAGTTCTAGCACACGTTCAGCTCGATGACGATCCCCGGACTCCGATCCAGCAAAGTGTCGGGAAAGAGTTCCGTCAGCACGACGGCGTGGTGACGATCTTGATGTACTACTGCTGCAGGGCTTCGCCTAAGCACCGCTACAATATTATCGAGGACTATGGTGGCTGGGGCCGCCGCACACGGCTAAGGAATAGATCACGTGGATCAACTTGTGTGTTTCTAGGGTGCCTCTGCCTCAGTATATAAAGGACCAAAGGGGGGAGGCTGGCCGGCCACATAGGGCGCGCCAGGAGAGTCCTACTCCCTCTGGGAGTAGGATTCCCCCCCCCCCCCAATCCTAGTTGGAATAGGACTTGTGGAGGGGGGAAAAGAGAGAGAGGGGCCGACCCCCTCTCCTTGTCCAATTCGGACCAAGGGAGGGGAGGGGCGCGCGGCCCATGTAGGGCTGCCTCTTCTCTTTTCCACTAAGGCCCATCATGGCCCATTTAGCTCCCGGGGGGTTCCGGTAACCTCCCGGTACTCCGGTAAAATCCCGATTTCACCCGGAACACTTCCGGTATCCAAACATAGGCTTCCAATATATCAGTCTTTATGTCTCGACCATTTCGAGACTCCTCGTCATGTCCGTGATCACATCCGGGACTCCGAACAACCTTCGGTACATCAAAATGCATAAACTCATAATATAACAGTCATCATAACCTTAAGCGTGCGGACCCTACGGGTTCGAGAACAATGTAGACATGACCGAGACACGTCTCCGGTCAATAACCAATAGCGGGACCTGGATGCCCATATTGGCTCCTACATATTCTACGAAGATCTTTATCGGTCAGACCGCATAACAACATACGTTGTTCCCTTTGTCATCGGTATGTTACTTGCCCGAGATTCGATCGTCGGTATTCCAATACCTAGTTCAATCTCGTTGCTGGCAAGTCTCTTTACTCGTTCTGTAATACGTCATCCCGTAACTAACTCATTTAGTTGCAATGCTTGCAAGGCTTAAGTGATGTGCATTACCGAGAGGGCCAAGAGATACCTCTCCGACAATCAGAGTGACAAAACCTAATCTCGAAATACGCCAACCCAACATGTACCTTTGGAGACACCTGTAGTACTCCTTTATAATCACCCAGTTACGTTGTGACGTTTGGTAGTACCCAAAGTGTTCCTCCGGTAAACGGGAGTTGCATAATCTCATAGTTATAGGAACATGTATAAGTCATGAAGAAAGCAATAGCAACATACTAAACGATCGGGTGCTAAGCTAATGGAATGGGTCATGTCAATCAGATCATTCTCTCAATGATGTGATCCCGTTAATCAAATGACAACTCATTGTTCATGGTTAGGAAACATAACCATCTTTGATTAACGAGCTAGTCAAGTAGAGGCATACTAGTGACACTCTGTTTGTCTATGTATTCACACATGTATTATGTCTGCGGTTAATACAATTCTAGCATGAATAATAAACATTTATCATGATATAAGGAAATAAATAATAACTTTGTTATTGCCTCTAGGGCATATTTCCTTCAGTCTCCCACTTGCACTAGAGTCAATAATCTAGTTCACATCGCCATGTGATTTAACAGCAATAGTTCACATCACCATGTGATTAACCCATAGTTCACATCGATATGTGATCAACACCCAAAGGGTTTACTAGAGTCAGTAATCTAGTTCACATCGCTATGTGATTAACACCCAAAGAGTACTAAGGTGTGATCATGTTTTGCTTGTGAGATAATTTTAGTCAACGGGTCTGTCACATTCAGATCCGTAAGTATTTTGCGAATTTCTATGTCAACAATGCTCTGCACGGAGCTACTCCAGCTTATTGCTCCCACTTTCAATATGTATCTAGATCGAGACTTAGAGTCATCCAGATCTGTGTCAAAACTTGCATCGACGTAACTTTTTACGACGAACCTTTTTGTCACCTCTATAATTGAGAAGTATTTCCTTATTCCACTAAGGATAATTTTGATCGCTGTCCAGTGATCTACTCTTAGATCACTATTGTACTCCCTTGCTTAACACAGTGTAGGGTATACAATAGATTTGGTACACAGCATGGCATACTTTATAGAACCTATGGCTGAGGCATAGGGAATGATTTTCATTCTATTTCTATCTTCTGCCGTGGTCGGGCTTTGAGTCTTACTCAATTTCACACCTTGCAACACAGGCAAGAACTTTTTCTTTGACTGTTCCATTTTGAACTACTTCAAAATCTTGTCAAGGTATGTACTCATTGAAAAAACTTATCAAGCGTCTTGATCTATCTCTATAGATCTTGATGCTCAATATGTAAGCAGCTTTACCGAGGTCTTTCTTTGAAAAATTCCTTTCAAACACTCCTTTATGCTTTGCAGAATAATTCTACATTATTTCCGATCAACAATATGCCATTCACATATACTTATCAGAAATGTTGTAGTGCTCCCACTCACTTTCTTGTAAATACAGGCTTCATCGCAAGTCTGTATAAAACTATATGCTTTGATCAACTTATCAAAGCATATATTCCAACTCCGAGATGCTTGCACCAGTCCATAGATGGATCGCTGGAGCTTGCATATTTTGTTAGCACCTTTAGGATTGACAAAACCTTCTGGTTGTATCATATACAACTCTTCTTTAATAAATCTATTAAGGAATGCAGTTTTGTTTATCCATTTGCCAGATTTCATAAAATGCGGCAATTGCTAACATGATTCGGACAGACTTAAGCATAGATACGAGTGAGAAACTCTCATCGTAGTCAACACCTTGAACTTGTCGAAAACCTTTTGCGACAATTCTAGCTTTGTAGATAGTAACACTACTATCAGCGTCCGTCTTCCTCTTGAAGATCCATTTATTCTCAATTGCTTGCCGATCATCGGGCAAGTCAACCAAAGTCCATACTTTGTTCTCATACATGGATCCCATCTCAGATTTCATGGCCTCAAGCCATTTTGCGGAATCTGGGCTCACCATCGCTTCTTCATAGTTCGTAGGTTAGTCATGGTCAAGTAGCATGACCTCCAGAACAGGATTACCGTACCACTCTGGTGCAGATCTCACTCTGGTTTACCTACGAGATTCGGTAGTAACTTGATCTGAAGTTACATGATCATCATCATTAGCTTCCTCACTAATTGGTGTAGTAGCCACAGGAACACATTTCTGTGATGAACTACTTTCCAATAAGGGAGAAGGTACAATTACCTTATCAAGTTCTACTTTCCTCCCACTCACTTCTTTCGAGAGAAACTCCTTCTCTGAAAGGATCCATTCTAAGCAACGAATATCTTGCCTTCGGATCTATGATAGAAGGTGTACCCAACATTTTCTTTTGGGTATCCTATGAAGACGCACTTCTCTGATTTGAGTTTGAGCTTATCAGGATGAAACTTTTTCATATAAGCATCGCAACCCCAAACTTTAAGAAACGACAACTTTGGTTTCTTGCCAAACCATAGTTCATACGGTGTCGTCTCAACAGATTTAGATGGTGCCCTTTTAACGTGAATGCAGCTGTCTCTAATGCATAACCCCAAAATGATAGTGGTAGATCGGTAAGAGACATCATAGATCGCACCATATCTAATAAAGTACGGTTATGACGTTCGGACACACCATTACATTGTGGTGTTCCAGGTGGCGTGAGTAGTGAAACTATTTCACATTGTTTTTAACTGAAGGCCAAACTCGTAACTCAAATACTTTTCTCTATGATCAGATCGTAGAAACTTTATTTTCTTGTTACGATGATTTTTCACTTCACTCTGAAATTCTTTGAACTTTTCAAATGTTTCAGACTTATGTTTCATCAAGTAGATATACTCATATCTGCTCAAATCATCTGTGAAGATCAGAAAATAATGATACTTGTCGCGAGCCTCAATATTCATCGGACCACATACATCAGTATGTATGATTTCCAACAAATCTGTTGCTCGCTCCATTGTTTCGAAGAACAGAGTCTTAGTCATCTTGCCCATGAGGCATGGTTCACAAGCATCAACTGATTCATAATCAAGTGATTCCAAAAGCCCATCAGCATGGAGTTTCTTCATGCGCTTTACACCAATATGACCTAAACGGTAGTGCCACAAATAAGTTGCACCATCATTATTAACTTTGCATCTTTTGGTTTCAATATTATGATTATGTGTATCACTACGATCGAGATCCAACGAACTATTTTCATTGGGTGTGTAACCATATAAGGTTTTATTCATGTAAACAGAACAACAATTTATTCTCTTACTTAAATGAATAACTGTATTACAATAAACATGATCAAATCATATTCATGCTTAATGCAAACACCAAATAACACTTATTCAGGTTCAACACTAATCCCGAAAGTATAGGGAGTGTGCGATGATGATCATATCAATCTTGGAACCACTTCCAACACACATCGTCACTTCATCCTTAACTAGTCTCTGTTTATTCTGCAACTCCTGTTTCTAGTTACTAATCTTAGCAACTGAACTAGTATCAAATACTGAGGGGTTGCTATAAACACTAGTAAAGTACACATCAATAACATGTATATCAAATATACTTATGTTCACTTTGCCATCCTTCTTATCTGCCAATCACTTGGGGTAGTTCCGCTTCCAGTGACCAGTCCCTTTGCAGTAGAAACACTTAGTCTTAGGCTTAGGACCAGACTTGGGCTTCTTCACTTGAGCAGCAACTTGCTTGCTGTTCTTCTTGAAGTTCCCCTTCTTCCCTCTGCCCTTTTCTTAAAACTAGTGGTCTTGTCTACCATCAACACTTGATGTTTTTCTCGATTTCTACCTTCGTCAATTTCCGCATTATGAAGAGCTTGGGAATCATTTCCATTATCCCTTGCATATCATAGTTCATCACGAAGTTCTACTAACTTGGTGATGGTGACTAGAGAATTCTGTCAATCACTATCTTATCTGGAAGATTAACTCCCACTTGATTCAAGCGATTGTAGTACTTAGACAATCTGAGCATATGCTCACTAGTTGAGCGATTCTCCTCCATATTTTAGCTATAGAACTTGTTGGAGACTTCATATCTCCCAACTCGGGTATTTGCTTGAAATATTAACTTCAACTCCTGGAACATCTCATATGCTCCATGACGTTCAAAAACGTCTTTGAAGTCCCGATTCTAAGCCATTAAGCATGGTGCACTAAACTATCAAGTAGTCATCATATTGAGCTAGCCAAACATTCATAACGTCTGCATCTGCTCCTGCAATAGGTCCATCACCTAGCGGTGCATGAAGGACATAATTCTTCTGTGCAGCAATGAGGATAAACCTCAGATCACGGATCCAATCCGCATCATTGCTACTAACATCTTTCAACACAATTTTCTCTAGGAACATATCAAAATAAACATAGGGAAACAACAACGTGATCTATTGATCTACAACATAATTTGCAAAATACTACCAGGACTAAGTTCATGATAAATTTAAGTTCAATTAATCATATTACTTAAGAACTCCCACTTAGATAGACATCCCTCTAATCCTCTAAGTGATTACGTGATCCAAATCAACTAAACCATGTCCGATCATCACGTGAGATGGAGTAGTTTCATTGGTGAACATCACTATGTTGATCATATCTACTATATGATTCACGCTCAACCTTTCGGTCTCCGTGTTCCGAGGCCATATCTGTATATGCTTGGCTCGTCAAGTATAACCTGAGTATTCCGCGTGTGCAACTGTTTTGCACCCGTTGTATTTGAACGTAGAGCCTATCACACCCGATCATCACGTGGTGTCTCAGCACGAAGAACTTTCGCAACGGTGCATACTTAGGGAGAACACTTCTTGATAATTAGTGAGAGATCATCTTATAATGCTACCGTCAACCAAAGCAAGATAAGATGCATAAAAGATAAACATCACATGCAATCAATATAAGTGATATGATATGGCCATCATCATCTTGTGCTTGTGATCTCCATCTCCGAAGCACCGTCGTGATCACCATCGTCACCGGCGCAACACCTTGATCTCCATCGTAGCATCGTTGTCGTCTCGCCAAGCTTGTTCTTCCACGACTATCGCTACCGCTTAGTGATAAAGTAAAGCATTACATCGCGATTGCATTGCATACAATAAAGCGACAACCATATGGCTCCTGCCAGTTGCCGATAACTCGGTTACAAAACATGATCATCTCATACAATAAAATTCAGCATCATGTCTTGACCATATCACATCACAACATGCCCTGCAAAAACAAGTTAGACGTCCTCTACTTTGTTGTTGCAAGTTTTACGTGGCTGCTACGGGCTTAAGCAAGAACCAATCTTACCTACGCATCAAAACCACAACGATAGTTTGTCAAGTTGGTGCTGTTTTAACCTTCGCAAGAACCGGGCATAGCCACACTCGGTTCAACTAAAGTTGGAGAAACTGTCACCCGCAAGCCACCTATGTGCAAAGCACGTCGGGAGAACCGGTCTCGCATAAGCGTACGCGTAATGTCGGTCCGGGCCGCTTCGTCCAACAATACCGCCGAACCAAAGTATGACATGCTGGTAAGCAGTATGACTTATATCGCCCACAACTCACTTGTGTTCTACTCGTGCATATAACATCAACATATAAAACCTAGGCTCGGATGCCACTGTTGGGTTTCGTAGTAATTTCAAAAAAATTCCTACGCACACGCAAGATCATGGTGATGCATAGCAACGAGAGGGGGAGTATGATCTACATACCTAGTAGATCGACAACGGAAGCGTTTGGTTGATATAGTCGTACGTCTTCACGATCCGACCGATCAAGCACCGAAACTACGGCACCTCCGAGTTCTAGCACACGTTCAGCTCGATGACGATCCCCGGACTCCGATCCAGCAAAGTGTCGGGGAAGAGTTCCGTCAGCACGACGGCGTGGTGACGATCTTGACGTACTACTGCTGCAGGGCTTCGCCTAAGCACCGCTACAATATTATCGAGGACTATGGTGGCTGGGGCCGCCGCACACGGCTAAGGAATAGATCACGTGGATCAACTTGTGTGTTTCTAGGGTGCCTCTGCCTCAGTATATAAAGGACCAAAGGGGGGAGGCTGGCCGGCCACATAGGGCGCACCAGGAGAGTCCTACTCCCTCTGGGAGTAGGATTCCCCCCCCCCCCCAATCCTAGTTGGAATAGGACTTGTGGAGGGGGGAAAAGAGAGAGAGGGGCCGGCCCCCTCTCCTTGTCCAATTCGGACCAAGGGAGGGGAGGGGCGCGTGGCCCATGTAGGGCTGCCTCTTCTCTTTTCCACTAAGGCCCATCATGGCCCATTTAGCTCCCGGGGGGTTCCGGTAACCTCCCGGTACTCCGGTAAAATCCCGATTTCACCCGGAACACTTCCGGTATCCAAACATAGGCTTCCAATATATCAATCTTTATGTCTCGACCATTTCGAGACTCCTCGTCATGTCCGTGATCACATCCGGGACTCCGAACAACCTTCGGTACATCAAAATGCATAAACTCATAATATAACAGTCATCATAACCTTAAGCGTGCGGACCCTACGGGTTCGAGAACAATGTAGACATGATCGAGACACGTCTCCGGTCAATAACCAATAGCGGGACCTGGATGCCCATATTGGCTCCTACATATTCTACGAAGATCTTTATCGGTCAGACCGCATAACAACATACGTTGTTCCCTTTGTCATCGGTATGTTACTTGCCCGAGATTCGATCGTCGGTATTCCAATACCTAGTTCAATCTCATTGCTGGCAAGTCTCTTTACTCGTTCTGTAATACGTCATCTCGTAACTAACTCATTTAGTTGCAATGCTTGCAAGGCTTAAGTGATGTGCATTACCGAGAGGGCCCAGAGATACCTCTCCGACAATCGGAGTGACAAAACCTAATCTCGAAATACGCCAACCCAACATGTACCTTTGGAGACACCTGTAGTACTCCTTTATAATCACCCAATTACGTTGTGACGTTTGGTAGTACCCAAAGTGTTCCTCCGGTAAACGGGAGTTGCATAATCTCATAGTTATAGGAACATGTATAAGTCATGAAGAAAGCAATAGCAACATACTAAACGATCGGGTGCTAAGATAATGGAATGGGTCATGTCAATCAGATCATTCTCTCAATGATGTGATCCCGTTAATCAAATAACAACTCATTGTTCATGGTTAGGAAACATAACCATCTTTGATTAACGAGCTAGTCAAGTAGAGGCATACTAGTGACACTCTGTTTGTCCATGTATTCACACATGTATTATGTCTGCGGTTAATACAATTCTAGCATGAATAATAAACATTTATCATGATATAAGGAAATAAATAATAACTTTGTTATTGCCTCTAGGGCATATTTCCTTCATTATGGTCCACGAATAGTACGACCCATGATTGGCGAAATGATGATACGCCCCGTAGAAGGCCCATGGATCGTACGGCCCGTATGAGGCCCATGGATCGTACGGCCCGTAGAAGGCCCATGGACCCTACGGCCAATGGACCCTAAGGCCCGTATAGAAGGCTGATGGATCCTACGGCCGGACAAAGGCCCATGGATCATACGACTTGTAGAAGGCCCATGATTATTTTGGCCTAGTTACCAAAAATAGGCTATTGTGGCCACTAGAAAAAAACAGAAAAAGAACTGCAGTGACTACAAGCAAACAACTAAACAAGACAATAAGGAAATAAATAAGCAAGCAATTAACGCTAGCCTATTACCGCTACTACACATATTACATCCACTGGGCATCAAAGTTCGCCACCAGTGCAAATACAGGGAACAAAGCAGCACATTACATACACTGGCCATCAAAATTGGCCACCAGTGCAAATAAACACGGCAAAAAAACAAGAGCATAACTGAAACAACTTCAGAAGAGCTCAAGAAACGTTATCCTGGGTATCCACCATGCCGGCAATAAGCTTAGCAAGCTGATTAACTTTGTCCTGTTTGGCTCTAAAATCCTCCAACGCTTGCTGTTGCACCAGAAAGTATGCATCTGAATGCTCCAGGGACTTCCGCAGTCCTTCCGCTTCTTGTCGCAGCACAGCTGATCGATGTATTTCAGCTTGTAGTTGAGACTCAAGAAACCGAACTGATTTAGACAATGAGTTTGAATAGCTTGTGCAAGCGGCAGTGGCCAGTAACTCGAACACTAAACCAAGACAGGACTTTGGGGTTGTCTCGCTATCTTCAAGATAGTCTTCCTTAGCTGTTTTATCAGCTTTGTTGGAAACCAACAAGGATGTGTCACTATCTTGAACCTTATCTGCATTACTTCCTTTACCATTGCTTAATAAGGCACTCTTCCCCAATATTCTGTCAACATTCTGAAAGAAGAAACAAGCAGACACATAACAAGTTTAGCATGTACTAGTATATGAAAGTCATTTCGGTGAACCAGTTCATTAGTAAGGTGGACAGGATTAAACTACCAAGTCTTCTATTGCCAAGTACTAGTACATAATAAAAGCATCAAACAAACATATATCTATGTCCTATGGTCACTGCATTGTCTTGCCAAATCAAAATAGAGACACGGTTCAAATCATATCAGTTCAAGACAAAGCAGCACTGAAAGAATACAAGGCGTGGGAAACTACACGACACAACAAGATTTCAGATGGGTACCACGGGTCTACATGTACAACAACACTATTGGCTCTATTGTGATGCTAGTAATGTGCATGATATGAAAGTCAACTGTATACACAATTGAAATTGAAATCAACAGAGCTATTGATAAGAGCAAACCTGTTAAAGAAACATGCGTGAACATACCTGTTGTGCCATTGGAGTTTCGATTGGATCCTTCAATTTAAAAATAAGTTTGTATGAGTAAATACAGTGATACAAGAGCAAAGCAATCATAGTTAAAAAAGGCGCGCTTAAGCGTGCCTAGGCTCTAGGCGTTGGCAAAACGCATTATGCATAACTATGCATAATCTGTGCATAAGCATGCGCTTTGGTCAGTAAAGCGCAAGGCGGTGGCAAAACACACAATTAATGCCTAGCGCTTTTTTGAACTATGATAGCAATGGAATCTTAATTTAGAACAACTGTTCTTCAGGTTTAGGCACTTGTTCTACATGAACAGAGTACAGTAAGACGCAAGAATATACTACTTAAAAATAGAAAATGAGCTCATAGACCTTACCACATTCTTGGTTCGGGACCAGTACAGAACAAGGCGTTCCCAGTCATCGTCCAGTAAATGTGTCTCAGGAGAACGTAAGGGAATTTGATGAGTTTGTTTGCCGGTGAAGTACGTTTTCTTCAGGTAATTCCGATACTGCCACCAAGCATTCTTGAAGATAGCAGAGGTATTAGCACAGGTTACCTCATCCTGAGTTTCCAAATCGGTCCTTCTCTATAGAGAAAAATGGGAAAATTTGCTGTATTATAACCATCATGGAGGTAGGATGTATGGGACGAAGCAAAGTAATTGCCATGAATAACATTACTTACACATAACTCCTGGACAAACACCTGCAACTGGCATTTTCCTTCATCTTCAGTATAATATTTCCAAGATGGGAAGATACGCACATACGATTTAACAACATCAAATGCGATAGATGCTAAACTACGACTAGCTGGTTGTGCTTCCTCCACAGGAATAGGCGTACTAACTGGTGGAGTTGGGGTTTGCCGTGATAGTACTGGCCCTTTGGGCACTGGAGCTGCCTTACTAACTGCTCTTGTTTGGGAGCTCTATGGTGGAGATGGTGTTGTGTCAACAGGAACTGGGTTACTATCGGCTGGGGTTGGGGTTAGATTGGGTGAAGCTGGTTCTCTGTCCATCGCAGTAGGGGTACATCTGTGAGAGTTTGGGTTATGTGTGGCAGGGCTGGTTCTTGTGCATGTACAACCGGGGTGCCATCTCCACCAAGAGGTAGCACTGTTTTATTTGAAGACCGTGTTTTTAGTCCGCTAGATATTGGCATCACCCTCTCCAATTCAAATGGCTGATAAACAGGAAACATAGTTGAATGTACAGACATTGTATGAGAGACAGATGCAATAGATAGTGTGGAAAAAAGAGGGCATGAAATAGTTGACATGTATATTGTTTAACTAAAACGGATAGCATGGCATAATTTCACATATATGATGTCTATCTAAACTGGATAGCATAGCATAACATAATTCAAAGATATGATGAATAACTAAACATGATTGCATGACATAATTCACCTACATGTTATCTAAGTAATCAGGACCGCATCATTTAATTCACATATGTGATTTATATGCTAAACAGAGGGAATTCGATATGATGTCTGAACTAAGAACATGGTGTTGAATATTGTGTATATGATGTCTAAACTATGCAATGCGAGACACCGTATGCATGATATGAGCAGTATAACCGTGCCAAGTTAGAGCATACACCTCAGTGGGGGAATAGGACTGGTCATCTGTCTCTGAATCCATCTCTGAGGAGCTATCGGGACCCAACAAGAGATCTGCTTCGACAGGTAGCACTATCTGCTCTGAAGGCCTTGTTTTCACTCCAGATTTTTCCATCTCCCACCCAAATGGCTGATTCACAGGAATAGTAGTTTAATGTACAAACATTGTCGACAAATGGAAATGTAATGAAGAAAAGGATGGGCAAGATATCATTCAAATATATGATGCCTGGTTAAACAGGATGGCATTGCACATTTCACATATATTATGGTTGGCTAAAAGACATGAGACTGCATAATTCCCATATATGATATAGAAACTAAACAGGTGGCATTACAGAACATGTCTAAACTAAGCAGATGACATATATGATGTCAAAAGTAGGCACTGCAAGGTAACATATGCATGATATGACTAACATCATCATGCCAAGGTAGAGCAAACACCTTTGGGGGGGGGGGTAAATAGGAGTGGTCAGCGGCGTCTGAATCCGCCACAGAACAGATATCTTCCTCTGGATTACAAGCTGGAGAGGGGTGGGGAGGGTTTGCCATTGAACCCACCATGGAGCGATGTCTGCATGACATTGTATTGCTGCGCAAAACTCTTCTCTTTTTCTCTACATGTTTAGCATGGATGTGTGCAATATCTGACATGCATACGAAAAAAATATGGTGAGATTATGTAAGGAGATCATGCAGAAATTTAGAGTGATGGTAACAACCAGTGGATCAACGTTTTTCTGTTGAACCAAAATAGCCCTAATGGATCAATGTGAATGTATAGTAATAACTGATGCAACAAGTGTACAACCTCTTTGCCGTAGCCGTGTCGACCTCAGCATCATTGGGTTGGTCGCTGAAGCAGTTGAGGCAGAGGTGGCTGTCGGAGGTGTGGAGGAAGATCTGAGGAATCTATAGACAGCGTCCAGGGCACTACTCTGTTGTGATGGATCGTTCTGTCGTTGGAGCAGCTCCGGTGAGCCGTAAGACGTCAAGGCTGAAGCAGCACAAGATAGACATCGTCAATCTCAAGTGGGATTCTAATAGCATCTCCAATAGATGATGTAAAATGGATGTAAAATTAACATCACCAAAAACCACCTGACTACAACAGATGAGGTAAAAACTGTTGACTCGGAACTTAACTGTCGAAACTGAAATTTACTGTGGAATCTGAATGCTACCGTCAAAACTAAATGCAATGGTAGCAGAGAGGCACTTGACATGTAGTTTAGGGAGGGCCTGCAGTTCATCTTCAACCTGCACCCCCCTGAGCCGCCAGACACCACCGGCCGAACCGCCGGCCCCAGCGCCGCCTCACCGCCCCGAAACAACTCGCCATCGCCGCCCTGGCCAGCCCTCTAGGCCCCCCGCCCCCACCCTGAACCCTAAGATAGATAGTGGGTACCTCTCCAGCGAGCCCCCGTCCCCGCTGTGGGTGGTTCTTCCTTAACTCCGGCGAGCCCCCCAACCCCTGAAAATCGACTGACCCAAAAGTCGATTCAGTCGACTGAAGTGTGGCTTAATCGGAGCAGAGCAGCAGCACGAGCGATGGGGAGAGCAGCAGCAGCAGCAGCAGCTGGGCGAGCGAGCGATCGGGCGAGAGCCGGAGCAGCAGCAGCAGCGCGAGCGAGCAAGCGAGAGCCGGAGCAGCAGCAGCAGATCCGACTGGTATGGACGCCGCCGCCGAAGGGGCCTCGCACTAGGGGAGAGCCGCCGTGGAGATGCCGCCCACGGCGCTGACTTCAAGGTAGGCGCTCCATGGGGGTGCGGGATGGAGCACCGTCGGCGCTGGGAGGTCGAGTTAAGGAGAAGGTGCGATGCGATGAGTGTACAACCTCTTTGGTGGCGCCGAGTAGGCCTCGGCTTCGTCCGAGGAGTCGGTGAGGATGCTGCGGTTCCGATGGAGCAGGTTAAGGCGGCGCTGTGGGGATGGAGCAGCCGCGATAGACGAGGTGATCGTCGGAGTAGCTCCTTGGAGGTGGAGGACGGGGCGGCTGAACCGGCGGTACGGTGAGATGGACGACGGATCCTCATCCGGGGAGGTGGACGAGGGACGTCGAGCTGTTGCGGTGGACGACGTCGTCGGGGAAGAGGCTCCGGCTGGGCAGCGGTGACGTGGCGGACGGAGGAGGGTGGGGTTTCTTGGCTGGAGCGGAGAGGTTATGGCGGCCTGGGATTTCGAATGGCGAAAAGGGGGCGATGGGAGGGGTGAAGCATGACATAGGGACGCGCTTGTCCAAAATGTAGGGTGTGTTACAAAAGTACCCCCACCGATTTGAACTAGCGGCCCTTTCGACTCAGGGTTAGAAGGGGGATTTCGCGTGTCGGGATTTGGCAGCTGGAGGGAGTTTTCGCGCGCGTTGTAATTTCGGGATAGCAAGGCGCGAGTTGTGAAGGCGCCAGTTTTGGGAGCACAATATCTGAATTTTCGGGATATAACAAGACGCGGGTTGAATTTTAGGGACAAGCCTAACGTGTAGTAATATTGTACTTGTATGTACCAAATCAATTCGCACTTCCCTCAACCAAAAAGAAAACGAAAAAATAAAACTATTCACACCACACAAAGAGAGAGTCTTGCCCTGTTTTACTATACAAATGCTATTCAAAGCTACTCCCTCCTTCCATCTATATAGGGCCTAATGCGTTTTTCGATGCTAACTTTGACCAAATATTAGAGCAATGATATATGACATGCAACTTACACAAAGCACACCATTAAATTCGTCTGTGAAAGGTTCTTTCAATGATATAATTTTCACATTGTGCATGTCATGTACTATTAATCTTGTCAATAGTCAAAGGCGGTCTTAAAAATCTCATTACACCCTATATAGATGGAAGGAGGGAGTATGAATCCATGTTATGTCCTATTAATTTTTTTCGCTTGCTATATAATGCATGTAACCTACTCATACCAACATTTTAGTGCATTCCAAATGTCTATACTACCGCTGCAATTCGAACTAAATTTGAATTCATTTGTCTATTTCAATAAGAATCTACAATCATGATTGTTGCCAACTTCAACCATCATAGTTTCCTTGCTATCCTCCAGATATAAATCAGACGGCCTATAATGCAGGATGGCAGGCACACCATCATCAACAACTCCGTTTTTTATAAGAGTAGAGATAAAATATATTAAATGTAGTATAACATGTTCATAACCACACCATGTGTATCACTGTTATATATATTCACACATGCGTTGGTTTGAAACACTATGATAAATTCTTCAAATATCCAAATTCGCTTTTTATAATGAAGTATATATGATCTCTATTCGTATTTTACACCCACACAACCCTCTTATCTTTGTAGCTAGCGCTAACTTTCTCTTGTGCATGCACACGCCCGCATCCCTCTCACCCTCCCTCAACATTCTCTAGCTCCATCACGCAAATTCGTCTTTTCACTTTAGGTCGTTCACCCACGGTGTGTGTAGGCCCCCCAGCTCATTCTTTATGGCACACATCGATCAATATGCCTCTCTAGCCAGGTGTGCCTAGCACAAACACAAGCTTCCCCTCTTCTCTTGTCACCGTCCATGCCTCACTCCCACCACTCTTTTCATCGTTCTCGTACTCACACACTCCTCCCCCCTCGATATAGTATGCCTCTCGTACCACCTCCTACATGCATCCCTCTCTCTCTATCCTTCTGCTCGTGCCTCATTTGCTTCTAACACACACATGCATGTATACCGATCGATCTCCCAACATATACCTAGATCGACTTTAACTACCCCCCATCGATCGACATACCTCACAAGGTATGTCTCTCCTTTCTCTAACAAAGGGCGATTGATCTTCCTATGTAGTTACGTCTGCTTACCACAGCCACATCGTCCCCCCTCATCATTCGTGCATGCCTCCTGACCCGTCTCTCACACGCACGTGCACAGACAACAAGCAGCCATCTCCTCTCTTATTGATATTGCAGGCGTGCCCTCCGTTTGTCTAGCAAGCCTATCCCACCATTTGTTAGAAGCAACTCCACTACCACCGCCTCCAACACTCTAGCTCTGTCTCTCTCCCAACCTTATTCCTCTCCTGCACATATGCATGGATGCCGATCGATCTCCCTTAATACATGAGGCAGATCGATCTCCTTAATACATGAGGTAGGCCTCTCTCCTCCTCCACACATATACCAACCATTGTACCTCTATAGTTAATTGGGCCTCCCTCTTCCCCCACCACACACCGATAGTCGAGCGCTGCAGGTAGGTATCCATGCCACAGAGACAAACTGCACATGTCTCATCTCACGTTCCAGTAGGCCAGCCACTCTATATCTTTGACGTGGGCACACACAAATTCGATGGCACTCTTTATCGATCGCGCGCGCACACACACACATCATCCCTCTCTTTGATTCTATGGACACCTCAAGATGCATTTGTATGAGTAGTTTATCTTGTGAGAGAAAAGGTTGAACGAGGGAAGGCCTTATTTGCGAACGTGGAGAGACGTGTGGGTATATTTTTGCAAAATTGCCATAGTTTCTTTCCTATCCGTTAGATATAAATCCGACGGCCTATATTGCAGGATGGCACGCACACCATCATCACCAAGTCTGTTTTTTACTCCCTCCGTCCGAAAATACTTGTCATCAAAATGGATAAAAAGAGATGTATCTAAAACTAAAATACGTCTAGATACATTTCCTTTTATCCATCTTGATGACAAGTATTTTCGGACGGAGGGAGTATTTGTCTTTTTAGAGATTTCAACAACTGACTATGACCGGACCTTACCAACATACTCAAAAAAGTACTCCATAATTTTGATGTTACCCTCTTTTCTTGGCGGTGCAGTGCCATCTGGATACCTCATAAATAAATAAAGTACTACATGATACTAATATATGATACATGGCGCAGGAGTACTAAGTATTATTAATATAGTTTTGCTAGAAATCATCTAGATGAGATATAATTTGGTCTCATTCATCTTTTATAGCCATTGGATGTGATGCTATATAAGATGCGTGTGTGCTGTGGGTTGTATTTGTTCTTGTGGAACGAACTGACCACTGCATGTCATGTTTGATAGTCTCAAGTCATTAAAAGCATACAAGCCCCACATCTCTTCTTGGTTGATTCCTCTATTTATGTCAAAAAATAAGAAACAATGTGAGATTTAATGCACCACGCCTATGTGTTTACTATTTGGTTTTCATAAGATGACTTAATACTCACCTAGACGGAGGGAGTATTCGATTTGACAGCGGGCGGCGCAGTTCCCGATACGGCTTTAATGCAGACGAGAGAGGGAGTAGCGGTTCCCGATATGTTGAACGGCCAATGCATCCACCTTCAATTAATGCATGAGGGAAGTAATGGGAGGAGGTCTGGGAAAAGAGGCTGCACGATGTGAATGCAATGCAGTTTGCCCTCATTGCCCTCATATAAAGGTACCCCTCCATTCCAATGCATCTACCACATCGTACGCACCTAAGCATTTGCCTAAGCACCTACACTAAGCGCAAAAGAGCTCACTCCAGACCCATGGCGGCGATGCTCATGAGCGGCCAGCGGCTGCGCCAGATGGTCCACGACGCCAGCCTGCGGCATGGCGTCGAGGATCGTCTCCAGACGGTGTTGGAGACCGGCTGGTGGATAGCCGCCTTCGACGCCAACTATGACTCTCAGTTGGACCAGATGATTGTTGCCACCAGCAACAAGTTCACCGTCCTCAAGAAGCTCGTGGACGACATCGTTGTACTCCTCCAGCCCGCGCGCCCGGGCTCCTCATTGCCTGCCACCCTAATCGGCCTCCATGGCCAGAACCTCTTTCAAGCACTGGTGGCCCTACGACTGCCCGCCGACGCCACGAAGAATGTCCACCTGGAGGTCGCACTCGCCGCGAGGCGCCTCGCCCTGCAAGAATTCGTCGACCTACACATCCACATGTATGAGGAAATCATGTACATAGGTATTTACAAGGCCAGTGAGGACGCTACGATGTTGGCCTTCCTCAACCGGCTGGAAGCCTTGGATGCCTTTGCTGAGAAGCACCTCGACCTCGCCACAAAAGCCGCCGCTCCTTAGCCGCTGGTCGGTGGCCCGGCGCACTAAGTTGAGGAGGAGGAGGTCGTACGTTCGTGGATCCATCTTTCTTCTTGCCTTCTGTAACCACCACTGCGATCGCATCATCGTGGCCTTAATTCTTATTGTGCTGTTGCATTCACGTTCCAGTCAATACCGACATGTGCGATCCCTTTGCTTAATTATATGCATCACTGCAACTAGTACTCCATCCGTCAATTTATAAGTTGTGCTTACCTTTTCCATCAACTTCGTGCAATGCGCGGGCATCTTGCTAGAAACACTAGAATATGTCTATATAATCCGTATGTGATAGTCCATTTGAAATCTCAAAAAAGACAAATATTTAGGTACGGAGGGAGTAATATATTAGGAGTATATCAAAACAATAGTGATTTCTTTCAAGTTTGTGAACAAATACTACTATTCTACTACTTTGGATCCGTCGCAACGTACGGGCACATTGTTGGTAAAAGGAAAAGGCCTGCCGCGTTCGCGTCGCACCCCCACACGTCCGGGAATCGGGAGTACAACACGGCCCGTCCGACATGACACATAGCTTAGGGAAGGCGTGTTGCCTAGCATTTTCACTTTCATGTGGGACCGCCGTTGAGAAAACCGACACCCCGCCCGCCGCCGGGTTGGAAAACAGAAACGAGGGGAAGATCTAGCTGCAGCACGGAAGCCAAGAAATTTGGTGTCAGACGGGGCTCGTTGATAGAGTAGGAGCATTCCGTACTAGTACTACTCCTACTAGTACCAAGTTTGTACTCCTAATACTATATTACTAGTACTACCACTATACAACTAGTAGGTACGTGCACGGCACAACATCGTAGGAACAAAAAACGGGAAGATCTTGTTTTGGTGATTTATCTTTTTTTCAATCAATGCAGTATGAATAATATGATGTGGGGGCACCCATGAAGCTTATGTGGCTTGGTTTCATGGCTACGGAAGGTTAGATAAAAATAAATAGATAATGTGTTTAGAGTGCACTCCACTAAATAGATATATATACTTTGGATCCATTGCAACGGACCGACACATCTATATCTATACCCCCTATATAGTGTGTGAAAAACTTTGAAAGTTGGTCGTTGGATGAAGCCAATCCGACGGTACAAAGATGGCAAATCCGAGCACTACTGGCCGTTGGATATCATCCACCAGATTCTGCCACATGTATAATCTAGAAGACTCCATGGTTGAACTTAATTCATGACTAAGGGCCTCTTTGATTCATAGGATTGCAGAAACACAGGAATAGGAAAAAAGTAGGATTGGAATGGCATGTTCATTGGATCCCTATAGGATTTGAGTTTGTTTGATTGTGTCACAAGAAAAACAAAGGATTTCTTTCAAGAGGTTGGAGTGCATGTTAGAATTCCTATGAAACATAGTACAAATGAATCCTTAGGAAAATATTCTACATGATTCAATCCTATGAATCAAACGACCAACGTAGGAAAAATTCCTAAGGATTCTAATCCTTCAAAGATCCTATGAAAATCCTTTGAATCAAACAGACCCTAACTTTGCCACAACTAAGCTTAGGCAAAGTTATTAGTTCTTCAAAACGAGAGAAACAATTGGCAAGCCTAAGGGAATCTTGCCACATTTTTTGTGTGTATGTCATGTGGGGCCTTAGTGTGGCTTGCCTAAGGTGTGGCTTGAACCAAACACTCACCTAAGTTAATCAAACTTGCCTAACCTTACATTCCACCAGATTTTGCCACATGTTAGAATCCAGAAGGCTCCACATGTAGAAGCATAATGCACAAACCACCAGAATCTCATGCGTGCAATGCACGTGTACCTTACTAGTACTAGTTGGTAGTAGTAAGAAACAAATTCCAGTTTTGGCACGAGCTAGTACCGCGGGAGCAACACAAGGCCTTCTGCAGGAGTTACATTTCCCTCTCGGGGCCCATGGGACCGAACTTCAGTGGCTTAGTGCCCGGCCTATTAGTCAATGACATGCGGACCTTAAATGCGGCTAGCCCACATGTCATTCTCATGGTGGTGGCGTGGTTCGCAACTCACTCGTTCGAGATGAACCGGCCGGTGGTGGCGTGGTCGTGGCGAGGGTGCCACAGCTGGGTGTCGGGGTGTTACGGGGCGTAGATGGCCACACCGGCGGGTACTACCTATAGTACTCCCTCCGGTCCTTTTTACTATGCATATTAGGTTTGTCCGAAGTCAATCTCATCCAACTTTGACCAAGTTTATATAAAAAATTATAGACATTCACATAACAACACCAATATCATTAGATTCATCTTGGAATATATTTTCATATTATATTTATTAGATATTATAGATGCTAATAATTTCTAATATAAATTTGGTCAAACTTAGCAAAGTTTGACTTTCGGCAAATCCAATGTGCAGAGTAAAAAGGACCGGAGGGAGTACATAAGTACTCCAGCTAAGGATTGATGCCCGGGACGAAATGTGTCACAGCCCCTGGATGAAAATTCGATGGTGCGGGAGTACGGATCGGAGCACGGCAGCGGAGCAGGCAAACTGCGTCCAATCGGGTGTGTCTGTGGTAGAAAGTTGATGGTCGCCGCAGTTCAGCTGGCCCGCATGTCATGCACACAAAGGCAGAGGAGCGGTGGGGCCGAGAGGGATGAGGGGCACGTCGGGGGGATGAGGATCCCCTGACACAAACAATCCTACCATTCTGTCACTGACATGTGGGACCCATAAGCGTGGGTCCCACCTGTCAGCAAAGGAAAGGCAGGGCAAGGCAGTGATAGCCACGTCAGAGGATCCATGTCCACGTCGGGGGACGTCATGCCGTGGGTTGGAGCGGCGTCGTGGGAATCGCGTGTGGGTGTGGCAGTGGTAGAAACAAGAAACGTGATGGTCGCCGTGGTTCAACTTCCATGGACAAGCTGTCATGTCTGCTGACACATGTATATCCAAACTAGAGTGTTTATATTTCAAGCACGTGAACAAGTATTATTCTACTACTTTGGATCCATTGCAATGCACGGGCCATCACATTGGTAGTAGTAGTGTCCATCTCTATCTCTAGAGGCCTTCCCTCGTTCATCCTTTTCTCTCACAAGATAAACTACTCATACAAATGCATCTTGATGTTCCGTGGAACGCACGAGGATGTTTCCTTGGGGGTCTCTCCAGCGCGGCGTGGCCGTAGTTGCAAGTTGACGCCCCTTGAGATGCCGACGTTGAGGGGCACTCGGATTTCCTCCGATGAGAAGGTAAGATGAGTTTGGTCACGTAGTAAATGCATTCTAAAGACTACTTCCGTGTCCATTTCCTAATTCTCCCCCTGCCCACTGTTTCATAGGTTAGGCTCGGTGCAAGTGGAGATTGGCTTGCATATGTACAGGAGGGTACCAACATCAATTTGCACAACATTTACAACGGTGACACCGTTCCCGTAGAACCTTTGTCCAGCATTGGGATCAGCCATGCAACGGGCCACCACATGAATTGGTACGATGGAACCACGGTGAGATTGAATAAGATAGCACGAACCTTGCACATGGTGGTCAAAGGCGGAC
Source organism: Triticum urartu (assembly GCF_056163025.1). Lineage (NCBI taxonomy): Eukaryota > Viridiplantae > Streptophyta > Magnoliopsida > Poales > Poaceae > Triticum > Triticum urartu. The sequence goes on from NC_141878.1 coordinate 497,835,563, forward strand.
CATGCTGTCTGCGGCCGATTTGTTGCCGTACGAGTAGGAAGACGTTGTGCTCCTTTCTAACCGCATCTTCGCAGTGACAAAACAGGGGACTTATTTTGTATGGGACACATCCTACGATATACTCCCTCTCTCCCAGTTTATTTGTTTTGAATCTTTTCGTTTTATAAGTTTCAAATTCAAATTTAGAGCTCCCCATCACATGTTGAGATTACAATGTCCATTAAATCGTTGCGTGCATGTATAGTAAAGAAACGAAACTCGAGTTTGGCACGAGTTCATGCTGCGGGAGCACCACAAGCCCTGGCGCGGGAGTTACATTTCCCTCTGAGGGCCGTCGGGACTGAGCTTCAGCGCCTTACTACACCTACCTTTGAGTCAATAACATGCATGTGGACCCGATAGGTGATTGGTCCACATGTAATGCTCCCGTAGGCAGAGGGGCAATGGGTCCAAGAGGGGTGAGCCGCAGGTCGGGGGACGTGTGATTTCATGGGTTCGAGCGGCGTCGTGGGAATCGCGGGTGGCTGTGGTAGAAACTTGATGCTCGCTGCATTTTAGGTGGCCCACATGTCATGCACACAAGCTGTCATGTCTACGGACACATGCACTGCATACCGATCACTAGAAGGAGTAGCAGAGAAAGCCATATATGCGGATAAATAGTTCCTTATAGTCAAGCGGATCCGCGCTGCTACTCTGTTCCAAAGACATGCACACCATCGAAATAGACCATCTATATCAATATACACCGAGAGGGAATAATTTTTTTTACAAGAGAGGAAATAGTTCATCCATCCATAATGCCCTCCTACTGGTGCAGCCTTTTCTTCTTCTTCTTCTTCTTCTTCTTCTTCTTCTTCTTGTTCTTCTTCTTCTTCTTCTTCTTCTTCTTCTTCTTCTTCTTCTTCTTCTTCTTCTTCTTCTTCTTCTTCTTCTTCTTCTTCTTCTTCTTCTTCTTCTTCTCTTCTTCTTATTCTTCTTGTTATCATTCTCTGTGGGAGACGGCTTCGCAACAAGCTCTTTGGACCTTGCAGCTATCTCAAAACTCACACGGGCATCGAGGGCAGCATATTTTATCCGCTCGTATGTCAAGGGATAATTCTCTCATCCAGATGACCTTAATTCCACCGTCTCATCACCCTTCTGAAGATTTGTACCGAGCACAAAATTTGCTACGTCAAATAGGGATGGTGTCTATTTATCACAATCTTCTACAGGAATTTTGATTCTGGTTTGTAGGTCAGCGATGCTTTTCAAATCAAGGTTGTACGGCTTCAGCTTCTGTTTGTCCCCTTCGATGGCTGCCCCACAGAAGTATACGTCCTCCCGAGACAAGAAATCATGAAGCTCACGTGGTATGGAGGGCGAGTGTATGATGTGGTACACCAAAACATCATCTTCGTGGCACAGCTGAAGGATAGCGGCACACTTGATCTTCCCAGGGGCACGCTCCGTGTACTCTGCGTCAGGACCGATGACCCTCGTCTCTACCTTTTTGAGGGAGTTGGATACATTGTTGATCCACTGCCGAACAACCCTTGGGTGGACGGTGACGGTGGCAACTATGCGCATCGAGCCTTCGACGAGGACATGTTGGACGCTAAAAACCTGCATCTCGATCTCTTCTGCCATTTGGAACCACTGGAATGGAGGGCTATGGTTTGGAGAATTAGGATTAGATGGCTAGTCTAACTGAAGTAGTAGATGATTATTTAAAGAGGTTAAAACAACGTGAATGCAGTGGGGTTTGGATGCAAATGAAGACGAAGGGGAGGTGAAGAAGCCGAGGAGAATCGGTTCCCGATGGAGAAGTAAATGGGAGAAGTGGCGTGCAGGCAGTTGATTAGACAGCTAGGTAGACTAAACGAAAAGGCTATGCGGGTAGTGTCACATCCCTAGTTCTGGTATGCTCTAAGCTAGCTAGTCATGTGTTGCATCATGTTTAAATTCTTTTGAATCTGAAATGGGGATTGATCAAACCCTAGCAGCAGATCAAATCAAATAGGTTCAACATAAAATCATTTTCAATGAACCCAAAATGCCCTTTGAAAATGTTCATGATTTCTGATAAAGGTGAAAACCTCTGCCAAAAATGATGAACATATTTTTAGGCCATTCTGGATTTTTGAAGTAATTCATACTGTATTTGAATTGGAGCATTTAAATACTATTAATATTTTTAAATGCCCCAACAATTCTGGAATTAGTTGAGGGCCTCTCGAATAACTATTTTAGTGCCCATAACTATTTTCAGAATTTTTAAAAGTGATTTGGTTTGAAAAAAAACCAAATTACAACAAATCTGCAAAATAGAAAAACTGAACAAAATTAGAAAACAGGGAGGGAGGGATGCTTACCTGGGCCTCACCTGTGCTGGCCCAGCCCACCTGGCTCGGTGCCAGTCATCCCTAACCTCTGCCAGTAGGCAGAGGAGGGATAGCGCACGACGTGCCCGCGGGCGCCACGCCACCAGGCTGTCTACCTGCGTCGCCTGGCCACCGCGACGCCTCGCGTCCTCTCCTCAGCGCCGCCTCGACCCCCTCGTTCGTTCCCCTCTCCCTCTGGATGCGCTTCCCCCCATCTGCTCTCTCCCCGAGCGGAGCTCGCCGACGAGCACCACCGTGGCCACAACCACTGCCTTGCCTCGCCAATGCTCTTAGAGGCTCCGCTGCAACCTCTGCTCCCTCCTCGCCGAGCTACACGAGCCAGGATGGCCCCAAGACGACGCCTGTGGCCTTCTTCCCCGACCACGGCCGCCGGATGCCGCCATCCGATTTGCCATCTCCACCGCCTCCTCGAGCACACTGAGCTGCTCTACGACCTCTCCGTGAGCCCCTGCTCCTGCTTCCCCTCTCCATTTTCCCCCTCATGCGTCGTAGCCATCGCCTCGTCTGCAACCAAACGCGCCGCCGCCCGCGCTCGTCTCCGGTGATGCTCCGGTGACCATTTGGTCTCGGGCATGCGCCCATCGAACTCACCGCACCACGTAGACGCCGTAGATGCTAAACGCACATCGCCACGGCCACCGCAACTGCGTCCCCGCTCGCGCCCGAACTCCGGCGACCGCAACCGAGCTTGCCGCCATTGACTCCGGCCACCCCAGGCCCGGAGACCACCACCATCCGACCGCTATCGCGCCAGCTCTCCGTAGGGCCAAAGGGCACACCGAACGGTGCACCATAGGCGAAACCCGAGCCCCTCCAGTGTGCCTCCGCCGCGTTTTTGGTTGCCGCTGGTGTAACTCCGGTGACGCTGACGTGGCGCTGTCATTAGCCACTAATGACCCAGCTAACTAACCCCCTCTCTCACTGACTATGGGCCCCATGCCTTAATTAACCCCGAGATTTTTCCCTGTTTAGTTTAGGTTAATATAGCCGGCCCCACATGTCATTTTGACCATGCCACGTCAACGTTGACCCAGACCCACTAGTCAGCCTCTGTCCCTTCCCTATTACACTGACGTGTGGCCCCCACATGTCAGGTTTGACCCAAACCAGCCCTGTTGACTTGCTGACATCGTCATGATGTCAGGCTGACACAGTAAATCCTTTCTAGAATTTTGAAATAAATCAGAAATGATTTATTATTTTCAGAAAATACCCAAAGCTTCTAAAAATCATATTAAATCAACTGTAGCTCAGAATGAAATAAATTATATATGAAAAATGATCATAAAAATCCAATCTATCCATCGGTACCATTTGCATGCATGTTAGAACAACTTTTGGCTACTGTTTAGGACAAATCAAATGAATGGCATTTAAATAACCATATGTGGAGTTTGAATTTGAACCTTGCGTTCAAACCAACTACACTTAATTGTGTTGCTAGTTGCATTAGGCCAAATCACATCATATTGCCATGTCATAATCATGCATCATAATTGTTGCATTGCATTGATTGTGTTCTTCCTTGTTTGCCGGTGTTTGTCCCCTCTCGATAGACGTGGTTCTGACGATGTGATCGATGACACTGATGAAGAACTATCCTATCTTCAGAAGTGCCAGGCAAGCAAAACCCCCTTGTTCATTCCGATATAATCCCACTCTCTCGCTCCTGCTCTCTTTTACTGTATCAGGACAACAACGTTTCAACTATTACATGCTGCGGTAGCTGAACCCCTTTCCTCTGCATGACCTGTCATTGCCACAGTAAATATATGAAACCCACTAGCATGAGTAGGAGTTGTTTGAGCCCTGATGTGCCTACTCATTCATGCTTGTTTTTCATGCCTGCTACTGCTTAGTGTTGAGTCAGGTCTGATTCATCGGGGATGAATTGGAATGGTGTTGAACATGTCCTACTATGTGTGAGCTAAGTGTGTGAACACGATTTGGTAAAGGTAGCGGTGAGAGGCCATGTAGGAGTACATGGTGGGTTGTCTCATTGAAGTCGTTCTTAGGAACTGAGTTCTGTGTTTGTGATCCATGAACAATTACTACCACACATTGGGTTCCGGTAACTCGACCCCTCTCGACTTATTAATCAACTCGATCTGTGTCTAGGAGTTGCAACTAGTTTCTAGTGTTTGTAGGTAGTGTTAGTAGTCTACCAAGTGGCACCCGGTACAGGTGGGCTTGGGATAGACTAGGCACAGTGGCCCGGTGTACCAAGTGGCACTCGGATGGTGGGCTTGGGAACCCTATACACATCGTTTGGGGCCGTGAGCGACACCCCGGCCGGATCTCCTTGCGGATGGAACCCGAATAGGCGATAAACCTGGACGAGAGACTTGTGTGATTAGTTAGGTCGTGGCCGACTCCCTCACCAGGCTTCCGCTTGAAGGTTGCTGAGATACACGACGTGTACATGGTGGTAAGTGGCGAGAGCGTGTGTGAAGAAGTACACCCCTGCAGGGTTATCATTATCTATTCGAATAGCCGGATTCCTCGGATATGGAAACTTGGACCCCTTGCATCGTTCATAGACAAGAGAAAGTGGATACTCTAAAATGCGCAAGATAAGCGTGAGTGCTATGGATGGCGTTCTCGTAGGGAGACGGGAGCGGATCCATAGTGGTGTATTGATATGGTGAATATGTGGACTCGTGTGTGCCACCTCAAAGAGTTATTTGCAGTAGTAGTTAAGGTTAGCCATTGAGTCAAAGCTGGCTTGCTGCAGTTAAACTCCACCACCCCCTTTGTTGCTACCAATGCATATGTAGTTAGTTCTGATGTAAGTCTTGCTGGGTACATTTGTACTCATGTTTGCTTAATTTATGTTTTGCAGAGAGACTTCAGTCTCGCTAGTAGTTCCACGTGGACTTCGACGTTTAGCTTGATACCTTAGCTACGATCTTGTGCCCTCGGCAGGATCTGGTAGATAGTCAGGCTTCTCAGCCTTATATAAGAGTTTGTCTAGGCTTGTCCTTTGCTACAAAAAGGATTGGGCCATCTTGCTGCACCTTATTTACTTGCATTGCTTGTTACCCGTTACAAATTACCTTATCACAAAACTACCTGTTACCGATAATTTCAGTGCTTGCAGAAGATACCTTGCTAAAAAACTGCTTATCATTTCCTTCTGCTCCTCGTTGGGTTCGACACTCTTACTTATTGAAAAGTCTACGATAGATCCCCTACACTTGTGGGTCATCAAGACTCTTTTCTGGCGCCGTTGCCGGGGAGTGAAGCGCCTTTGGTAGGTGGAATTTGGTAAGGAAAAATTTATATAGTGTGCTGAAATTTACTGTCACTTATTACTATGGAACATAATCCTTTGAGGGGCTTGTTCAGGGTATCTTCACGCCGACCAGTAGAGCAAAGAGCTGCTCCTCAACCTACTGAACCTACTAAAAATGTTTACTTTGAAATTCCTTCGTGTATGATAGAGAAACTGGTAGCTAATCCTTTCACAGGTGATGGAACATTACATCCCGATTTGCACCTAATCTATGTGGATGAAGTTTGTGGATTATTTAAGCTTGCAGGTATGCCCGAGGATGTTATCAAGGAGAAGGTCTTGCCTTTATCTTTGAAGTGAGATGCATTGACATGGTTTAGGCTATGTGATGATATTGGATCATGGAACTGCCAACGACTGAAATTGGAATTTCATTAGAAGTATTATCATATGCATCTTGTTCATCATGATCGTAATTATATATATATATATAATTTTTGGCCTCGCGAAGGAGAAAGCATCGTTCAAGCTTGGGGGAGGCTTAAGTCAATGTTATATTCATGCCCTAATCATGAGCTCTCAAAAGAAATGATTATTCAAAAAATTTATGCTCGGCTTTCTCTCAGTAATCGCTCCATGCTCAATACTTCTTGTACCGGATCTTTTATGATGAAGACTATTGAATTCAAATGGGATTTATTGGAAAGAATTAAATGCAACTCTAAAGATTGGGACCTCGACGAAGGTAAGGGGTCAGGTATAACACCTAAGTTTGATTGTGTTAAATCTTTTATGGATACCGATGCTTTCCGTGAATTTAGCACTAAATATGGACTTGACTCTGAGATAGTAGCTTCTTTCTGTGAATCCTTTGCTACTCATGTTGATCTCCCTAAGGAGAAGTGGTTTAAATATAGTCCTCCCATTGAAGTAAAAGTAGTTGCACCCATTAAAGTTGAAGAAAAGACTATCACTTATAATGATCCAGTTGTTCCTATTGCTTATATTGAGAAACCACCTTTCCCTGTTAGAATAGAGGATCATGCTAAAGCTTCAACTGTGGTCAACAAAAGTAATATTAAGACACCCAAACCCCCTGAGCAAATTAAAGTTGAACCTAGTGTTGCTATGGTTAAAGATCTCTTGGCGATAATATTGATGGGCATGTTATTTACTTCTGTAATGAATCTGCCAGAATTGCTAGACCTGATACTAAAAATAAACATAGACTTGTTCTAGGCATGCCTGTTATTTCTGTTAAAATAGGAGATCATTGCTATCATGGCTTATGTGATATGGGTTCTAGTGCAAGTGCAATACCTCATTCCTTATACAAAGAAATTATGCATGATATTGCACCTGCTGAGATAGAAGAGATTGATGTTACTATTAAGCTTGCCAATAGAGATACTATTTCACCAGTTGGGATTGTTAGATATGTTTAAGTCTTGTGTGGGAAAGTTAAATATCCCGCTGATTTTCTTGTTCTTGGTTCCCCACAAGATGACTTTTGTCCCATTATATTTGGTAGACCCTTCTTGAATACTGTTAATGCCAAGATAGACTGCAATAAGGATATTGTTTCTGTTGGTTTAGGGGATATGTCTCATGAGTTTAATTTTGCTAAATTTCATAGACAACCCCATGATAAAGAAGTGCCTAGTAAAGATGAAATTATTGGTCTTGCTTCTGTTGCCGTGCCTCCTACTGATCCTTTAGAACAATATTTGCTAGACCATGAAAATGATATGTTTATGAAAGAAAGAAGGGAAATAGATGAAGTATTCTTTAAATAGGGACCTATTTTGAAACACAACTTGCCTGTTGAAATTCTAGGGGATCCTCCTCCACCCAAGGGCGATCCCGTGTTTGAGCTTAAACCTTTACTTGATACTCTTAAATATGCTTATCTTTATGAGAAAGAGATATATCCTGTTATTATTAATGCTAACCTTTGAGAGCACGAAGAAAATAAATTATTGAAAACACTAAAGAAGCACCATGCTGCTATTGGATATACTCTTGATGATCTTAAGGGCATCAGACCCACTTTATGCTAGCACAAAATAAAATTGGAGAAGGATGCTAAACCGGTTGTTGATCACCAACGATGGTTAAATCCTAAGATGAAAGAAGTGGTAAGAAAAGTAATACTAAAGCTTCTGGAGGCAGGTATAATTTATCCCGTTGCTGATAGTCAGTGGGTAAGTCCTGTCCATTGTGTCCCTAAGAAGGGAGGTATTACTGTTGTTCCTAATGATAAAGATGAATTGATCCCACAAAGAATTGTTACAAGTTATAGAATGGTAATTGATTTCCGCAAATTAAATAAAGCTACTAAAAAGGATCATTACCCGTTACCTTTTATTGATCAAATGCTAGAAATATTATCCAAACATACACATTTTTGCTTTCTAGATGGTTATTCTGGTTTCTCTCAAATACCCATGTCAAAAGAGGATCACGAAAAGACAACTTTTACTTTCCCTTTCGGTACCTTTGCTTATAGATGTATGCCTTTTGGTTTATGTAATGCACCGACTACCTTTCAAAGATGTATGACTGCTATATTCTCTGACTTTTGTGAAAAGATTGTTGAGGTATTCATGGATGATTTCTCTATTTATGGGACTTCTTTTGATGATTGCTTAAGCAACCTTGATCGAGTTTTGCAGAGATGTGAAGAAACTAATATTGTCTTGAATTGGGAGAAGTGCCACTTCATGGTTAATGAAGGTATTGTCTTGGGGCATAAAATTTCTAAAAGAGGTATTGAAGTTGATAAAGCTAAGTTTGATTCTATTGAAAAGATGCCGTGTCATAAGGACATTAAAGGTATAAGAAGCTTCCTTGGTCATGTTGGTTTCTATAGGAGGTTCATTAAGGACTTTTCTAAAATTTCTTGGCCTCTGACTAATCTTTACAAAAAGATGTTCCTTTTGTCTTTGATGATGACTATGTAGAAGCATTTGAAATACTTAAGAAAGCTTTGGTTTCTGCACCTATTGTTCAGCCTCCTGATTGGAATTTACCATTTGAAATTATGTGTGATGCTAGTGATTATGTTGTAGGGGCTGTTCTAGGACAAAGAGTTGATAAGAAATTAAATGTTATCCAATATGCTAGTAAAACTCTAGACAGTGCTCAAAGAAATTATGCTACCACTGAAAAAGAATTCTTAGCAGTTGTATTTGCTTGTGATAAGTTCAGACCTTACATTATTGATTCTAAAGTAACCGTTCACACTGATCATGCTGCTATTAAATATCTTATGGAAAAGAAATATGCTAAACCTAGACTTATTAGATGGGTTCTCTTGCTACAAGAATTTGATTTGCATATCATTGATAGAAAAGGAGCTGAGAACCCGGTTGCAGACAACTTGTCTAGGTTAGAAAATGTTCTTGATGACCCACTACCTATTGATGATAGCTTTCCTGATGAACAATTAGCTGTCATAAATGCTTCTTGTACTTCTCCATGGTACGCTGATTATGCTAATTACATTGTTGCTAAATTTATACCACCTAGTTTCACATACCAGCAAAAGAAAAAGTTCTTCTATGATTTAAGACATTACTTCTGGGATGACCCACATCTTTATAAAGAAGGAGTAGATGGTGTTATTAGACGTTGTGTACCTGAGCATGAACAAGAACAGATCCTATGCAAGTGCCACTCCGAGGCTTATGGAGGACACCAGGCTGGAGACATAACTGCACATAAGGTGTTGCAATCCGGTTTTTATTGGCCTACTCTCTTCAAGGATGCGCGTAAGTTTGTTTTGTCTTGTGATGAATGTCAAAGAATTGGTAATATTAGTAAACGTCAAGAAATGCCTATGAATTATTCACTTGTTATTGAACCATTTGATGTTTGGGGCTTTGATTATATGGGACCTTTTCCTTCCTCTAATGGGCACACACATATTTTAGTTGCTGTTGATTACGTTACTAAGTGGGTAGAGGCTATTCCAACTAGTAGTGCTGATCATAACAGCTCTATTAAGATGCTTAAAGAAGTTATTTTTCCGAGGTTTGGAGTCCCTAGATACTTAATGACTGATGGTGGTTCACATTTTATTCATGGTGCCTTTCGTAAAATGCCTGCTAAGTATGATGTTAATCATAGAATTGCATCTCCATACCATCCAAAGTCTAGTGGTCAAGTAGAACTGAGCAATAGAGAGCTTAAATTAATTTTGCAAAAGGCGGTTAATAGATCTAGAAAGAATTGGTCCAAGAAACTTGATGATGCATTATGGGCCTATAGAACTGCATACAAAAATCCTATGGGTATGTCTCCATATAAAATGGTTTATGGTAAAGCATGTCACTTACCTCTCGAACTAGAACATAAGGCATATTGGGCCATTAAAGAGCTCAACTATGACTTCAAACTTGCCGGTGAGAAGATTCTTTTTGGCATCAGCTCACTTGATGAATGGAGAACCCAGGCTTATGAGAATGCCAAACTGTCTAAAGAAAAGTTAAAAGATGGCATCATAAAAGGATACAAAAGCGTGAGTTCAATTTAGGTGATTATGTATTGTTATACAACTCTCGTTTAAGATTTTTTGTAGGCAAACTTCTCTCTAAATGGGAAGGTCCTTACGTCATCGAGGAGGTCTACCATTCCGGTGCCATAAAAATCAACAACTTCGAAGGCACAAATCCGAAGGTGGTAAACGGTCAAAGAATCAAACATTATATCTCAGGTAATCCCATAAATGTTGAAACTAATGTTATTGAAACCGTAACCCTGGAGGAATACATAAGGGACACTTTCCAGAACGTTTCAGACTCCGAAAAAGAATAGGTACATGGTACGGTAAGTAAACCGACTCCAAAATAGTTCTAATGTCAATTTTTCTCCGTTTTGGAATATTTAAGAAAATAGTAAAATAAGTAGTCCGGGAAGGACACGAGGCTTCCACGAGGGTGGAGGGCATGCCCTACCCCCCTGGGCGCGCCCCCCTGCCTCGTGGGCACCTCGTGTGCTCTCCGGACTCCGTTTTCTTGCACGATACTTCTTTTGGTCGGTAAAAATTCACTATATAATCTCCCGAAGGTTTTGACCACCTTATCACGCAAATATCTCTTGTTTTTGTTTCGAGCTGTTTTCTGCCGGGGTTGTCAATGCCAGGCATCATGTCGTCTCCCTCCTCCTCCAACAAGGAGGGCAACGATGCTTGGCTAATGAAGATAGAGCTGAAGAGAGAAGAACCCGGAGAGATCAACAAGGATGATGGGATCAAGAAGGCCATGGGGGATCAAGTTCCGATAGTAGCAGAAGAAGACATCCTTCAACCTCACCACAATCTATTTACCCCAACGGAGATTGATGGTTTCAAGATGATTGAGTTAGCTCGCATTCAAAACAAGTATCTCACAAGTGAAAATATTTTGTTGAAGGAGCATATCATCGCACTCAAGGGCATTATCCGCAAATTGGAGGATCTCCTATGCTCGATGTGCGACTATCCACCATCGCCAACACCTTCTTCACCAACAAAGAAGAAGTGAGCATCGGGTATGGGCACTCCCCTTGGCAACTGCCAAGCTTGGGGGAGTGCCCCGGTATCGTATCACCATCACTTTTATCTTTACCATTTTTTCTTAGTTTGATCCTTTTGGTAATATCTTGATCTAGTAGAATAAAGTTTTAGTATGATCTAGTTGTGAGTTTTGCTTTATGATCCTTCTATGTAATCGAATCTGTGAGCTATATATAATAAAGATTAGTGTTGAGTCAAGGGCTTGTTTATTTTGCTATGATCTTGAGGGAATAAAATAAAAGAGAAAAAATAAAGAGAAATAAAGAGATCATATGTATCTTATGGAGAGTAATGACTTCACATATAAAGAGTATGATGAATAAAAATTGTTGAGAGTTGACAAACATAGTTTCGGTCATCGTTGCAATTAATAGGAAGTAATAAAGAAAGAGAGGTTTTCACATATAAATATACTATCTTGGACATATTTTATGATTGCGAGCACTCATTAAAGTATGATATGCTAAAGAGTTGACGTTGGACAAGGAAGACAACATAATGGGTTATGTTTTCTTGCATCTAAGATAAATTATATTGTCATGAATCGTCCAACATGTTGAGCTTGCCTTTCCCTCTCATGCTAGCCAAATTCTTTGCACCAAGTAGAGATACTACTTGTGCTTCCAAATATCCTTAAACCTAGTTTTGTCATGAGAGTCCATGATATCTACCTATGGATTGAGTAAGATCCTTCAAGTAAGTTGTCATCATTGCAAGAAATAAAAATTGCTCTCCAAATATGTATTATTTATTAGTGTGGAGAAAATAAGCTTTATACGATCTTGTGATGTGGAAGAAATAAAAGCGACGGACTGCATAATAAAGGTCCATATCACAAGTGGCAATATAAAGTGACGTTCTTTCGCATTAAGATTTTGTGCATCCAACCATAAAAGCACATGGCAACCTCTGCTTCCCTCTACGAAGGGCCTATCATTTATTCTGGTCTTATACTTCATGCAAAGAGTCACGGTGATCTTCACCTTTCCTTTTTACATTTTATCCTTTGGCAAGCACAATGTGTTGGAAAGATCCTGATATATATAGCTAATTGGATGTAAGTTTTCATGAACTATTATTGTTGACATTACCCTTGAGGTAAAAGGCTGGGAGGCAAAACTATAAGCCCCTATCTTTTTCTGTGTCCGATTAAAACTTCATAACCATGAATATCGCGTGAGTGTTAGCAATTGTGAAAGACTAAATGCTGGTTGAGTATGTGGACTTGCTGAGAAGCTCTTATATTGACTCTTTCCTATGTTATTGTAAATTGCAATTGCTTCAATGACTGAGACTATAGTTTGTTGGTTTTCAATGAAGTTTCTGATTCATACTTGAGTATGTGATTAAATTGTTACTTTAGCATAAGTGATCATATGACAATATATATTTATGTTGTTGTTCTAAGAATGATCATGATGCCCACATGTTCGTAGTTTATTTTTATCGACACCTCTATCTCTAAACATGTGGACATATTTTTCGATTTCGGCTTTCGCTTGAGGACAAGCGAGGTCTAAGCTTGGGGGAGTTGATACGTCCATTTTGCATCATGCTTTTATATCGATATTTATTGCATTATGGGCTGTTATTACACATTGTGTCACAATACTTATGCCTATTCTCTCTTATTTTACAAGGTTTACATGAAGAGGGGGAATGCCGGCAGCTGGAATTCTGGGCTGGAAAAGGAGCAAATATTAGAGACCTATTCTGCACATCTCCAAAAGCCCTAAAACTCCACGGGAATTATTTTCAGAATATATAAAAAATATTGGGCAAAAGAAGTACCAGAGGGGGCCACCCATCGTCCACGAGGGTGGGGGCGCGCCCTACCCCCTGGGCGCACCCCCTGCCTCGTGGGCCCCCTGGTGGCCCTCTAATGCCCATCTTTGGCTATATGGAGTCTTTCGTCAAGAAAAAAATCATAAGCAAGCTCAAGGGACGAAACTCTGCCGCCACGAGGCGGAACCTGGTGGAACCAATCTAGGGCTCCGGCGGAGCTGTTCTGCCGGGGAAACTTCCCTCCGGGAGGGGGAAATCATCACCATCGCCATCACCAATGATCCTCTCATCGGGAGGGGGTCAATCTCCATCAACATCTTCACCAGCACCATCTCATCTCAAACCCTAGTTCATCTCTTGTATCCAATCTTTGTATCCAAACCTCAGATTGGTACATGTGGGTTGCTAGTAGTGTTGATTACTCCTTGTAGTTGATGCTAGTTGGTTTATTTGGTGGAAGATCATATGTTCAGATCCATTATACATATTAATACCCCTCTGATTATGAACATAAACATGCTTTGTGAGTAGTTACATTGTTCCTGAGGACATGGGAGAAGTCTTACTATAAGTATTCATGTGAATTTGGTATTTGTTCGATATTTTGATGAGATGTATGTTGTCATCCCTCTAGTGGTGTCATGTGAACGTCGACTACATGCCACTTCACCATTGTTTGGGCCTAGAGGGAGGCATTGGGAAGTAATAAGTAGATGATGGGTTGCTAGAGTGATAGAAGCTTAAACCCTAGTTTATGTGTTGCTTCATAAGGGGCTGATTTGGATCCATATGTTTAATGCTATGGTTAGGTTTACCTTAATACTTCTGTTGTAGTTGCGGATGCTTGCAATAGGGGTTAATCATATGTGGGATGCTTATCCAAGTAAGGGCAGTACCCAAGCACCGGTCCACCCACATATCAAATTATCAAAGTACTGAACGTGAATCATATGAACATGATGAAAACTAGCTTGATGATTGATACGTCTCCGTCGTATCTACTTTTACAAACACTTTTGCCCTTGTTTTGGACTCTAACTTGCATGATTTGAATGGAACTAGCCCGGACTGACGTTGTTTTCAGCAGAATTGCCATGGTGTTATTTATGTGGAGAAACAAAAGTTCTCGGAATGACCTGAAACTCCACGGAGATTATTTTTGGAAATAATAAAAAATACTGGCGAAAGAATCAAGGCCAGGGGGCCCACACCCTAGCCACGAGGGTGGGGGCGCGCCCCCTGCCTCGTGGCCCCCCTGGAGCTCCACCGACCTCAACTCCAACTCCATATATTCGTGTTCGGGGAGAAAAAAAAATCAAGGAGAAGGATTCATTGCATTTTACGATACAAAGGAGCTGCCAAGCCCTAAACTCTCTTGGGAGGGCTGATCTGGAGTCCGTTCGGGGCTTCGGAGAGGGGAATCCGTCACCGTCGTCATCATCAACCATCCTCCACCACCAATTTCATGATGCTCACCGCCGTGCGTGAGTAATTCCATCGTAGGCTTGCTAGACAGTGATGGGTTGGATGAGATTTATCATGTAACCGAGTTAGTTTTGTTAGGGTTTGATCCCTAGTATCCACTATGTTCTGAGATTGATGTTGCTATGACTTTGCTATGCTTAATGCTTGTCACTAGGGCCCGAGTGCCATGCTTTCAGATCTGAACCTATTATGTTTTCATGAATATATGTGAGTTCTTGATCCTATCTTGCAAGTCTATAGTCACCTATTATGTGTTATGATCCGTTAACCCCGAAGTGACAATAATCGGGATACTTATCGGTGATGACTGTAGTTTGAGGAGTTCATGTATTCACTATGTGTTAATGCTTTGGTCCGGTACTCTACTAAATGGAGGCCTTAATATCCCTTAGTTTCCAATAGGAACCCGCTGCCACAGGAGGGTAGGACAAAAGATGTCATGCAAGTTCTTTTCCATAAGCACGTATGACTATATTCGGAATACATGCCTACATTACATTGATGAATTGGAGCTAGTTCTGTGTCACCCTAGGTTATGACTGTTACATGATCGATTGCATCCGACATAATTCTCTATCACTGATCCAATGCCTATGAGCTTTCCATATATTGTTCTTCGCTTATTTAGTTTTTTGTTGCTATTGTTACGATCACTATAAAACACCAAAAATATTACTTTTGCTACCGTTACCTTTTGCCACCGTTACCACTACTATCATATTACTTTGCTACTAAATACCTTGCTGCAGATATTAAGTTATCCAGGTGTGGTTGAATTGACAACTCAGCTGCTAATACTTGAGAATATTCTTTGGCTCCCTTGTGTCGAATCAATAAATTTGGGTTGAATACTCTACCCTCGAAAACTGTTGCGATCCCCAATACTTGTGGGTTGTCAACGATAATTCCCATGTGTC
Organism: Triticum urartu; assembly: GCF_056163025.1. NCBI lineage: Eukaryota > Viridiplantae > Streptophyta > Magnoliopsida > Poales > Poaceae > Triticum > Triticum urartu. The sequence goes on from NC_141878.1 coordinate 497,850,929, forward strand.
CTCGGGAGCGCTTTCCTTTATATAAGAGTTTTTCCAGGCTTGTCCTTTGCTACAAAAAGGATTGGGCCATCTTGCTGCACCATATTTACTTGCCTTACTTGTTATCCGTTACAAATTACCTTATCACAAAACTATCTGTTACCGATAATTTCAGTGCTTGCAGAAAATACCTTGCTGAAAACCGCTTATCATTTCCTTCTGCTCTTCGTTGGGTTCGACACTCTTACTTATCGAAAAGGCTATGATAGATCCCCTACACTTGTGGGTCATTAGAACACCACAACGTAATGGTGTGTTCGAACGTCATAACCGTACTTTATTAGATATGGTGCAATCTATAACGTCTCTTACCGATTTACCACTATCATTTTGGGGTTATGCATTAGAGACAGCTGCATTCACGTTAAATAGGGCACCATCTAAAAATCTGTTGAGATGACACCGTATGAAATGTGGTTTAGCAAGAAACCTAAGCTGTTGTTTCTTAAAGTTTGGGGTTGCGATGCTTATGTGAAAAAATTTCAGCCTGATAAGCTCAAACCCAAATCGGAGAAGTGCGTCTTCATAGGATACCCAAAAGAAACTGTTGGTTACACCTTCTATCACAGATCCGAAGGCAAGATTGGTGTTGCTAAGAGTGGATCCTTTCTAGAGAAGGAGTTTCTCTCAAGAGAAGTGAGTGGGAGGAAAGTAGAACTTGATGAGGTAATTGTACCTTCTCCCGAATTGGAAAGTAGTTCATCACATAAATCAGTTCCAATGATGCCTACACCAATTAGTGAGGAAGTTAATGATGATGATCATGAAACTTCAGATCAAGTTACTTCCGAACCTCGTAGGTTAACCAGAGTACGTTCTGCACCAGAGTGGTACGGTAATCCTGTTCTGGAAGTCATGTTACTAGACCATGACGAACCTATGAACTATGAGGAAGCGATGATGAGCCCAGATTCCACGAGATGGCTTAAGGCCATGAAATATGAGGTGGGATCCATGTATGAGAACAAAGTTTGGACTTTGATTGACTTGCCCATTGATCAGTGAGCCATTCAGAATAAATGGATCTTTAAGAGGAAGACGGACGCTGATAGTAGTGTAACTATCTACAAAGCTCGAACTGTCGCAAAAGGTTTTCGACAAGTTCAAGGTGTTGACTACGATGAGATTTTCTCACTCGTATCGATGCTTAAAAGTCTATCCGAATCATGTTAGCAGTTGCCGCATTTTATGAAATCTGGCAAATGGATATCAAAACTACATTCCTTAACGGATTTATTAAAAGGAGCTGTATATGATGCAACCAAAAGGTTTTGTCAATCCTAAAGGTGTTAACAAAGTGTGCAACCTCCAGCGATCCATCTATGGACTGGTGAAAGCGTCTCGGAGTTGGAATATACGCTTTGATGAGTTAATCAAAGCATATAGTTTTATACAGACTTGCGGTGAAGCCTGTATTTACAAGAAAGTCAGTGGGAGCACTACAACCTTTCTGATAAGTATATGTGAATGACATATTGTTGATCGGAAATGATGTAGAATTTTCTGGAAAGCATAAAGGAGAATTTGAAAGGAGTTTTTCAAAGAATGAATTACCTGTAAAGCTACTGACATATTGGGCATCAAGATCTATAAAGATAGATCAAGACGCTTGATAAGACTTTCGATGAGTACATACCTTGATAAGATTTTGAAGGAGTTCAAAATGGATCAGTCAAAGAAGGAGTTCTTGCCTGAGTTGTAAGGTGTGAAATTGAGTAAAGACTCAAAACCCAGCCATGGCAGAAAATAGTAAGAGAATGAAAAGTCATTCCCTATGCCTCAGTCATCGGTTCTATAAAGTATACTATGCTGTGTACCAGACCTATTGTATACCTTAGAATAATTTTGGGAAGGGAGTACAATACTGATCTAGGAGTAGATCACTGGACAATGGTCAAAATTATCCTTAGAGGACTAAGGAAATACTTCTCGGTTATGGAGGTGATAAAAGAGTTCATCATAAAGAGTTACATCGATGCAAGCTTTTTACACCGATCTAGATGACTCTAAGTCTCGATCTAGATACATATTGAAAGTGGGAGCAATTAGCTAGAGTAGCTCCGTGCAGAGTATTGTAGACATAGAAATTTGCAAAATACATACGGATCTGAATATTGCAGACCCGTAAACTAAACTTCTCTCACAAGAAAAACAAGATCACTCTTTGGGTGTTAATCACATAGCGATGTGAACTAGATTATTAACTGCAGTAAACCCTTTGGGTATTAGTCACATGAAGATGTGAACTATTGGTGTGAAATCACATGATGATGTGAACTAGATTATTGACTCTAGTGCAAGTGGGAGATTGAAGGAAATATGCCCTAGAGGCAATAATAAAGTTGTTATTTACATTTCCTTATATCATGATAAATGTTTATTATTCATGCTAGAATTGTATTAACCGGAAACTTAGTACATGTGTGAATACATAGACGAACAGAGTGTCCCTAGTATGCCTCTACTTGACTAGCTCGTTAATCAAAGATGGTTAAGTTTCCTAGCCATGGACATGTGTTGTCATTTGATGAACGGGATCACATCATTAGAGAATGATGTGACGGACTAGACCCATCCGTTATCTTAGCACTATGATCGTTTAGTCTATTGCTATTGCTTTCTTCATGACTTATACATGTTCCTATGACTATAAGATTATGCAACTCCCGAATACCGGACGAACACTTAGTGTGCTATCAAACGTCACAACGTAACTGGGTGATTATAAAGATGCTCTACAGGTGTCTTTGATGGTGTTTGTTGAGTTGGCATAGATCGAGATTAGGATTTATCACTCCGATTGTCGGAGAGGTATCTCTGGGCCTCTCGGTAATGCACATCACTATAAGCCTTGCAAGCAATGTGACCAATGAGTTATTTGCGGGATGATGCATTATGGAACGAGTAAAGAGACTTGCCGGTGACGAGATTGAACTAGGTATGATGATACCGACGATCGAATCTCGGGCAAGTAACATACCGATGACAAAGGGAACAACGTATGTTGCTATGCGGTTTGACCGATAAAGATCTTCGTAGAATATGTAGGAGCCAATATGAGCATCCAGGTTCTGCTATTGGTTATTGACCGGAGATGTGTCTCGGTCATGTCTACATAGTTCTCGAACCCGTAGGGTCCGCACGCTTAACGTTCAATGATGATTTGTATTATGGGTTATGTGATTTGATGACCAAAGTTTGTTCAGAGTCCCGGATGAGATCATAGACATGACGAGGAGTCTCAAAATGGTCGAGAGGTAAAGATTCATATATTGGAAGGCTATATTCGGACATCGGAAAGGTTCCGAGTGATTCGGGTATTTTTCGGAGAACCGGGGAGTTACGAGAATTCACCGGGGGAAGTATTGGGCCTTATTGGGCTTTAGTAGAAAGGAGAGATGGGCCACAAGGGGAGACAGCGCGCCCCCCATGGGTTGGTCCGAATTGGACTAGGAGGGGCCGGCGGCCCCCTCTTTCCTTCTCCCTCTCCCTCTCCTTCCTTCTTCTCCTGCTTGGACTAGGAAAGGGGGAAACCTACCTACTAGGAGTAGGAATCCCCCCTTTGGGCGCGCCCCTTGAGGCCGGCCCTCCTCCTCCTCCCCTCCTTTATATACAGGGGAGGGGGCACCCCGTAGACACACAAGTTGATCTGTAGCCGTGTGCGGTGCCCCCCTCCACAGTTTTCCACCTCGGTCATATTGTTGTAGTGCTTAGGCGTAGCCCTGCATCAGTAACTTCATCATCACCGTCAACACGCCGTCGTGCTGACGCAACTCTCCCTCAGCCTTAGCTGGATCTAGAGTTCGAGGGACGTCACCGAGCTGAACTTGTGTAGATCGCGGAGGTGTCGTGCGTTCGGTACTTGATTCGTTGGATCGCAAAGACGTTCGACTACATAAACCACATTACTAAACGCTTCCGCTTTCGGTCTACGAGGGTACGTAGACACACTCTCCCCTCTCCTTTGCTATGCATCTCCTAGATAGATCTTGCGTGATTGTAGGAATTTTTTTGAAATACTGCGTTCCCCAACAAGCCGACCAGAACCTCAGCACCAAGCACGGAGGGAGGGCTGCCACCCCGCCTTCACCTCGTCAAGCAAAGAAGTGATACGTCTCTGTCGTATCTACTTTTCCAAACACTTTTGCCCTTGTTTCAGACTCTAATTTGCATGATTTGAATGGAACTAACCCGGACTGATGGTGTTTTCACCAGAATTGCCATGGTGTTATTTTTGTGCAGAAATAAAAGTTCTTGGAATGACATGAAAATCAACGGAGATTATTTTTGGAATATATAAAAAATACTGGAGAAAGAATCAAGGCCAGGGGGCCCACACCCTGTCCACGATGGTGGGGGCACACCTACCCCCTGGGCGCGCCCCCTGCCTCATGGGCCCCCTGGTGCTCCACCGACCTCAACTCTAACTCCATATATTCATGTTCAGGGAGAAAAAAAATAAGAGAGAACACTACAAAAAAAATACACTTCTGTGATGATACGTGTTTGTCACAGTAGGTCGCGTTTTTTGTCATGCATGTACATCCATGACAAATTTATGACAGAATCAAGATAGTCATACCTGTGCTGTCGTAGAAGTGTTCCATGACATTACCAAAATTATCATCATGGAAATGTCCACTTCCATGACGATAAATCGCGCGTCATAGAAGTGCTTTCGTCAAGGGTGACCGACACGTGGCATCCACCATAATGGAACGCCGTTTAGCTATCGGGTCGGGTTTTGGATCCGATAACCCATTAACAGCCCTGACCAATGGGGATTTTCCACGTGTAAAATCATCATTGGCTGGAGGAAACACGTGTCGGCTCACCGTTGGGACAGATGTCATCCGCTCATTGGACCGAAGGCGCCTATGATACAGCGACATGTGGCACGGCCCAACAGAGGCCCATTCCTGTGAAAAGGCCGGCCCGTTTGACTTGGTCAAAAGGTGGCGGGCCGGCCCACGGAAAGCCTGTTAATGGCCTGTTCGCATATAGCCCATTTACAGCCTGCTAACCCAGGGTCCGTTACGCCCTTTCCGAATTAGGCCTAGTAGCGTCATCTAGGCTGTCCAATATGATTCAACCCATTTTAACTTCCGGCCCATGTGTGACCCATGACTTCTTTCGGCCCATATGAGGACCTTTGTAACTCTTGGCCCATTAACGGCCCGTGGTGAAACTGGCCCGTAATGAACAGTGTATCACTTTATACCCATTAACGGCCCGTTATTCCATTGGGCCGTTTCCAGCCCAAGTTATCTTTCGGCCTTCTCAGGGCCCATTGATTCGTGGGCTCATTTGCAGCATTCAGTTACATACGGCCCGTTACTGTCATTTTCTGCTTGTGGGCCAAATTCAGCCTATCGTTACAGTCGGCCCGTTTGCGGAACGTTAATATGTTGGGCCATTTTCATGTAAAAAACCCGTTGGGCTGTTTTCATAGAGTTATCAAATACATCCTATTAACGGCCCGTTATGGTCCACGAATAGTATGACCCATGATTGGTGAAATGATGATACGCCCCGTAGAAGGCCCATGGATCCTACGGCCCGTATGAGGCCCATGGATCGTATGGCCTGTAGAAGGCCCATGGATCATATGGCCCGTAGAAGGCCCATGGACCCTACGGCCGATGGACCCTAAGGCCCGTATAGAAGGCCGATGGATCCTACGGCCGGACAAAGGCCCATGGATCATACGGCCCGTAGAAGGCCTGAAAGTGCGTTATATCGACTAGAGGGGGGGGGGGTGAATAGGCGATTTTTATGAAAGTCTTCAAAACGTGGAAGTTATGAAGACAAACAATATAAATAAACCTATTACCCTGTAGCGGAAGGTAGACTACAATAGGCAAGCCATAGTCAAGTATTCAATAGAGTGAAAGCACAATGACTAATAGCAGCAATGTAGTAAGGATCAGGTAGGAAGATATTGTGAAGCCACACAGAACGCGCAGTCACTCAGTGAAGACAAAAGATAATGCAAACATACAATGACTTCACAAGGAGTAACAGTAAGTAAAGGGAAGGGAAGATGAAACCAGTGACTCGCTGAAGACAATGATTTGTTGGACCAGTTCCAGTTGCTGTGACAACTGTACGTCTGGTTAGGGCGGCTAGGTATTTAAACCTTAGGACACATAGTCCCGGACACCCAGTCCCGAACACGCAGCTCAGGACACCCAGTCCTCACCGTATTCCCCTTGAGCTAAGGTCACATAGACCTCGCCCAATCACTCTGGTAAGTCTTCAAGGTAGACTCCCAAACCTTCACAGACTTCGTTCATCGGCAATCCACAATGTCTCTTGGATGCTCAGAACGCGACGCCTAACCGGCTGGAGGATGCACAGTCCTCAAGTGTAATAAGTCTTCAGATCACACAGACAAGAAGACTTAAGTGATGCCTAATTCTCTTTGGCTCTGGGTGGTTAGGGCTTTATCCTCGCAAGGAATTCTCTCTCAAAGGCTTCGAGGTGGGTTGCTCTCAAACGACAAAAGCCGTACTCTGAATCTAAGCAGCCAACCGTTTATGGTTGTAGGGGGTGGGCTATTTATAGCCACTTGGCAACCCGACCTGATTTTTCCGAAATGACCCTGGGTCACTAAGGAACTAACACGTGTTCCAACGGTCAGATTTCAAACTCACACGGCAACTTTACTTGGGCTTCAAGCAAAGCTGACTTGCCCGACTCTGGACAAGATTCGCTCTCAAAGTCTTCACTCGAAGACATAGGTTTTGTTTAAGCATCACTTCAGTCATTCTGACTGGTTCTCTTGGACCCCACTTAACAGTACGGTGGTTCCTATGACTCAACACAGAAGAAAGAGAACTATGAAAGATCTAAGTCTTCGAGCTCCATAGGCTTCATGTGGTGTCTTCTCTTGTCATAGTCTTCAATGTGAATATCTTCATATACCACCTTTGACTTCAATGTCTTCATACATTTTTAGGGGTCATCTCTGGTAGGAAAACCGACTCAATGAGGGACTTCTACCTGTGTTATCCTGCAATTCTCACAAACACATTAGTCCCTCAACTAGGTTTGTCGTCAATACTCCAAAACCAACTAGGGGTGGCACTAGATGCACTTACAATCTCCCCCTTTTTGGTGATTGATGACAAACTAGTTGAAGTTTTCAACGGGGAATATAATCTGTGTAATTGTAAAGGATAAGGAATTGTCTTCATAAGTTGCAAGGGCTCCCCCTGAAGATGTGCATATAAGTAATTTGCTTTTGGAATGCAAATGCACATGGCAGGTTGTACTTGTGGAGATCCACTTCAACTTATGATGACAATCCACTATGCATGTGAAAGTATATGAAGATAATGACATGCATAATGGAAAATAGACGTCTGCAAAATGATCTAAGTGCAGAGTTTATCGTCGCACATGCGGAATTTATCATCGCAACACAAGGTGGCAAATAAGTAGCAGACGGCCATCGAGTTTAAGTGTTACAACTCAAAGAACCAAATGTAGCAAAACGAGAGTTGTAAGCACGAAGCAAAATATAAAGCACCCGCCCATATGGACCCGCTTGAAGACTATCAACCTCATATGCTTCTCCCCCTTTTGTCAGTAAGGACCAAAAAGGTTTGAAGACATAGAGCATCTACTCGTTCCCATGAGGAGTAGGTGAAGCAGCAGGGTCGTTGGTGGTGTTTGGCGGTGCTGAAGAGCTTGGAGCAGAGTCGAAGCATGCTGAAGGAGGTGGCGGTGAAGTAGCATCGTCTTCATCCTCGATCACTCTGGCATTCATAGTTGCAGCAGAGGAAGAGAACTCAGAGTCTTCAAGGGATGGAGTTCATCACAGCACTGCCCTTCGAGGAGGTGTGGAGTCAAACTTGAATCGCTCAGTGAAGCCATCCTCTTGAAGATCATCTTCAAAACACATCAGCGTTAGTCCTTTCCATGTGCGGCGAGAGGTTTCATGGGAAACAAAAGCATTCTTGGTGGAAAGATTGCGAATGCGATTAACATCCACCAAGAGGCTTTGCATCTGACGCTTCAGCCAGTCATGATGCCTATCCTGTTTCTGATGAAGAGCCACAAGAAGCTCTCAGTCATTGATAACACGAGTCCGCTTCTTGGGTCGTGGAGCAGTTGTACTGTCAGTGGCTTCAGTGAGAGCAGGATGCGGTGCACGTGTAGTGCCAGCCAAAGGATACACACAAGTTACGGCTTCAACGCCTTCAACATTTTGAGTGAAACTTTGATGCTCTGCATTCTGAAGACTGAGAGGTTCCTTGGCAGGCTCAGGATAGATGGCTTCAATAGACATATCCACATCAGGCAAAAAGATCCGATGGTTGCGGGCCGAGGGCTGATATGAGATAGCGGAGTGAAGTTTGATCAGCCGCATCACCCAAGGGGCGTAGAACTTCAAACCAAACAGATTAGAGCCAGATGCAGCAAGTTGGCGAATGAAGAAATCCTATGTATTGAAGCATTTTCCATGAAGAATGTAGAAGACCAAAGTCTTCATTGCACCTTCCAGCTTGGCATGGGGAGAATGTCCTTTGATTGGCCAGAGAGTTCGCCTTATGATGTGATAAATGGTTCTTGGCAGATACTCAAGGTCTTCAACGAAGAACTCCGTGGGATAAGCAGTATCTTGGGGCAATGGCTTCATCATACTGAGCATCTGACTCATATTAGGTTCAGTATTCTAAAAGATGCTCTCAATAGCTTCACTATGAAGCTGACAGCCATGCTCGTAGAGATCGCCAGGAGTGGGCAAACCAGTGAGCTCAATGATGTCAAAGGCTTTGGCTTCGTGATGAACGTTTCCTGTCATCTACTCCAGGACCCAAGTCTTCGGATCTCTGCTATACCCGCGGATGTGAAGTGTGGCATAGAATTGGAGCAGCAACTCTTCATTCCAATGCTCTTGGTCAGTGACGAACGGCAGCAGTCCAACCTCTTTGAAGCAATCCAGAGCTTCTTCTAGACAGGGCAGACCAGCTATTGCTTCAATGTCAAGGCGCTTGTGTGGGAAGATGCGACCTTGGTTGTAAAGAACGCATGAGTAATAGCTTCACTGCGGATAACTCCAGAACCGATCAGATGATATTCTTTCCCTGGAGTAGGGGTTCCTGGAGCTATTGAAGAATGTGTTGTCTGCTCTGAAGCCATTGATATTGAAGTAGCCAGGTGCTGATGCAGGACCTGGGAACCTTGGCAATCTTGGGATTGGCTTCTGTACCCGAGGCCTGTGCTCAACATGATAGTCGAATTGGGGACCGGCAGCAGACGCAGGAACAGAAGCAGCAGGATCAGTGGCTTCGCTGACTTCTGGTGCTTTTGTTGGTGAGGACTCCACATTTGCTTCAGCCATGACAGCGTCAGTGGCTTCAGTGGTGTTGGTGGTGGCAGCCGCAAGATTTTCAACCTCCACTTGACGAGCTGGAGGGTCGCTTACGATCACGTTCTCCTCAAGAACTGCTTCTTGGTGGGACAGGGGAGTAGCAGCTTGTGGTACTTCTTCTTCATCGGCTGATGCAGCCGGAATGTCTTTAGTAGTTTTAGCTTCAGACATAGAGACTTGAGGCCTTGGACCTTTGCGAAGCCTGCGCAATGTGGGCGACGCCTGTGGAGTTTGTGTTGGCTGGGCCTCAGAGTCTTCTTCCTCTTGTGGGCGATCCGCCCACGAAGCATCCTGTGCTATTGGTGTCAGTGGACGACCAATGCTTATGAGTTCACTGTGCGTGAGCACAGGCGATGATACCTGTTGGTGCTCTAGCTGAGGAAGGGCTGCATCATCTTCAACATGGTCATGATGACCAATGTCTTCAGCAGCGATGGGATCAGCTGCTGGAAAGTCTTTAGCTTCATGAGCCTCTATGAAAGCAGGCTCATGGACAGTCAGTTGACGTTCTTGTGGATCGGCGTCGGGGTGAACCATGGAAATGGGTTCAACAATCAAGGGCTTTGTGGGAGCAGCCCGTTACTTCTTGGTCATTCTTTTCTTCTTGGCGGGGGCAGTAGCAGAGGCTTCATGATGTTTTCTCTTCCTTGCTTCACCCTCAGCAGTCCTGGTCTTCTTCAGTTCTGAAGCGGTTGACCTGGCCTTTGTCTTCGGGCCAGTCATGCTAGTTGGGAAGACAAGGGGATCTGCCTCCTGCCTTGGTGCTTCAGGTTCAGCCATAGCGGGCTTCTTCTTCTTCTTGGCAGCCATCCTGGGGTCGATGCCAGGACGACCAAGGGCCTTGCGCTTCTTAGCCTCATTGTAGGCTTGCACACACCTATCAGCCAGGACCTTCATGCGCTCACGAGAACCCTGAGCTTCTGCACGTTTCTTAGAAAGGCTTCCTTGAGCTCGTGCAGCATAATCTTGAAATTCTTCACGTCTTGCACGCTGAGCTTGGCTATATGCTTCTTGAACTGAGATTTCTCAAAGTCAATCTTCTGCTTCAGTTCAACAATGCGCTGGGCGATAGCTAACTCTGAAGCAATGGTGCCATGGAAGGCGACACTGAGGCCAATGGGTAGTTGGAGATCGTCGAAGCTGATGTTTGGAGTGTCAAACCATTCATCAATGAAGTTGTGAATGACTGTTACATCAAAGAGAGGCAGATCATTGAAGATTTCTGCTTCTTCTTTGCTCTTGATGAGTTGCTCAAGAGCGTCATCTGCAAGATCTTCATCACTTGACAGATCAATGGCATCATTGCGCAGAATGGCAGCAGCTGTTAGCTCTTGGCCGGTGTGTGGCAGAGGCATCTTGACCTTCTGGGGCTTGGAGATGCGTGATAAATCTTCAGACTGCACACTGTCTTCAGGAGGTGCAGTTGCCAGTGGCTTCGCTCGTGAGATTTTTGGTGAAGGGGCAGGCTTTGAAGCTTTAGGCTTCTTCAACTTCTTTGGCTTTGGCGCTGCAGGCGCTTCATCTGATTCAACGTCAGCTACAGGCTCATTCATTGCAGTCCCTTGAACCAAGATATGGGTGATGAGGCCTTCAAGGTTGTAGAACGGACCGACGACATTGGGTTCTGCATCTCGTGTGCCATCAGCCCTTGGAGCTGAGGGACCAGGGTTGAAGTCTAGTCCCAATGTCTTCTTGTTTTGTTTCGCTGAGTTCTGGGCAAACTGGAAGTTGCGCTTGAACAGAATGTCGTCACGACACCATAGTAGTGACGATGGGTGTGCATCAGCAGGCTGTGGCCCACGGACCATGCAGGGATAGAAGCCTTGTTCAATGGCTTCATCTCTGGACCTGGGTTGAAGATTCTTGTATAGGATGTGTCCCCACGGTCTCTTGATGGCATTTTTCTCAGCATATTCCTGGGTTACAAATCGGTATTTGAACCATTGTTCTGCCCAATATCTTCGAATCCATTGGATTCGGGTCTTGCGCTGATTGTAATCCTCTTCAGGATCTGTCTTGTACAGTTCTAAGAGGTCATCTGGCAGATCTCTAGATGTTTCTCCATGACGCTTTCTGCCACCCTTCCTTGCTGATTTCTCTGAAGCCATGAACTTTAAACTGAAAGGCTTCAACACGTTCAAAGGCTTCAAAGATTTTCGCTTGCTGGACAAACAGGAACTTGCTTCGGGAGAATTTATATGATGCTGTAAGAATTCTGCAAATGAATGCAGACTATGAGAACCAAGGGATTCTCCCACGGACATGTACCTGTGACAGCATTAAGATGCGAGGGAAGGGGAATAGGTCATATGCATTCTTAGAAGATTTTGAATATAAATCAGTTTAGAAGACATTGACCTCATCGTGCGAAGACATTCACTCATAGATAAGGAGTTGGTTCCAGATTTGTACGAATCCAGAGATCAGTACAAGTGAGGAATCTAACTACTTTGTGATGCATAAGTGAATATACTAGGCATGTTATGAGATGCAGTATGAGAGAGATCTAACTTGTGTGAATAGAAACTGCTTGTGGTAGAAAGTGACAAAGCCATAGGATCAACGGTGCCGTAAAAGGAAGTTTTATTTACCACACTAAGAACTGCTAGACGGAGTGGAAGATGAGGCCGAGTAGTTCGATCTTCCATGCCCTAACTTGGCGACGGAGGACACCTACGGCGACGGCGGAGAGGACGATGTCCACGGTCGGCGTGAAGACGGCGTCGGAGAGGTTGCGGTAGCGAAGCGCTTTGTCACCGGCGTCGTCGAGAGCTAGCGGTGGCGCTAGGGTTCGTGCGAGAGTGGAAGAAGAGATAATGACCACCGTGAAGTGTGTATTTATAGGTACAGGGCGGCACTGCGTTATTACACAGGTGCCCCTGGCGATTCGCATCTGAGGAACACGTGGCCATCATGCAGAATTTTGGGGTTTGTTCCACGTCCCACGCACGCCTGGATTGTCGGGTGGTCGTTCCTACTTCTCCGGGTTTCATGTGGAGGAATGAGCATTGAAAGTGGACTTAAGGTTTGTCTTTGTATCTTCTGCTGACAAGGACGCAGAGAAGACATTCGACAGTTTCAATAGAATGCATATGATTTGGAGAGATAGAGTTTGAGATAGATAGCATAGAGAGGTTAGGGTCCGATCACATTCACTTAGTTCAAAAGATTCAACAAGAAGACATAGCTATAAGTGAATGTTGTAGAGGACAGAACACTAGTATATATATAATCAACATAGTGAAGATAATCATGAAGACATGTTGAGATTGAAGCCAAACCAAATGTGAAGACATAGCAAGGTAACGCCATGAGTGAAACACTTCAAAATAGAACATTTGGTGGTGGCGTTACCCACCGTATAGGAAGTATTAGACCCAGACACGGCGCACAATTATCGTGGCGCTCCGAAGTCAAATTCCACATTAATGTATTCACACTTAGAATGTATGTCTTCATTGATTGAAGATATACTTTACTTCGTGTGTTGCACATCTAAGTCATCAATATGCATGAGGGTTAGGATGTGTGCCTGATCACAGGACATTTGAGGATTCCAGGATATTTAGCTCACACCGTAACTTGCAAAATCTCTTCTCATACAAGGGTTTGGTGAAGATATCTGCCAATTGCTCTTCAGTGTTGACGTGTATGATATCAATATCTTCCTTCACAACATGATCTCTGAGAAAGTGATGACGAATTTCAATGTGCTTTGTCTTCGAGTGCCGAACTGGGTTGTTGGCAATCTTGATGGCGCTTTCGTTGTCGCAGTAGAGTGGCACTTGCTTCAGATGAATGCCATAGTCCTTGAGTGTTTGCTTCATCCACAGAAGCTGAGCGCAGCAAGATCCAGCAGCAATGTATTCAGATTCAGCAATGGAGAGAGATACATAGTTCTGCTTCTTTGAAGACCAACATACAAGTGATCGTCCCAGAAAGTGACATGTGCCTGATGTAGACTTGCGATCAACTTTGTCACCAGCATAATCAGCATCCGAGAATCCAACCGGATCAAACTCTGAGCCCTTTGGATACCATAATCCTAGAGTTGGGGTGTGAGCCAAATATCGAAGAATTCGCTTCACAACTAAGTGATGCGACTCCTTTGGTGCCGCTTGGAATCGAGCACACATGCAAACACTAAGCATAATATCTGGCCTAGATGCACATAGATAAAGTAAAGAACCAATCATGGAGTGGTATACCTTTTGATCGAACTCTTTACCATTGTCGTCAGGACCCAAATGATGCTTGGCTGGCATTGGCGTCGTGAAGCCTTTGCAGTCTTGCATACCGAACTTCTTCAGGCAATCTTTGAGATACTTCTCTTGATATATGAAGATGCCGTTGCGCTGCTGTCGTATTTGCAGACCGAGAAAGAACTTCCGCTCTCCCATCATAGACATTTGATATTGCTCTTGCATCATATATCCAAACTCTTCACTGTACTTCTGATTGGTGCAGCTGAAGATAATGTCATCCACATATATTTGGCACACAAATAGTTCACCATCATATGTCTTCGTGAAGAGAGTGGGGTCGAGAGAACCAGGTATGAAGCCTTTGCTCTTCAGGAAGTATTTGAGTGTGTCATACCAGGCCCGAGGGGCTTGTTTGAGGCCATACAGTGCCTTGTTGAGCTTGTATACCATGTCAGGATGTTTTGGATCTTCAAAGCCAGGTGGTTGTGCAACATACACTTCTTCTTCAATCTTGCCATTGAGAAAGACGCTCTTCACATCCATTTGATAAAGAAGTATGTTGTGATGATTTGCATAGGCCAGCAGTATGCGTATGGCTTCAAGTGTGGCCACATGAGCAAATGTTTCATCGAAGTCAATGCCTTCCACTTGAGTATATCCTTGAGCAACGAGACGAGCTTTGTTTCTGACAACTTGACCATGCTCATCTTGCTTGTTGCGGTATATCCATTTGGTGCCTATTATGTTGTGCTTCCGAGGATCGGGACGCTTGACCAGTTCCCATACATTATTCAGCTCAAACTGTTGAAGCTCTTCTTGCATAGCTTGAATCCATTCAGGTTCCATGAAGGCTTCTTCAACTTTCTTGGGTTCTGTTATTGAGACGAATGCGAAGTGCCCAAAGAAATTTGCTAGCTGAGTTGCCCTTGAACAAGTGAGTGAACCGGGTGCATTGATGCTATCAATTATTCTTTCAATCTACACTTCATTGGCAACACGAGGATGTACAGGGCGAAGATTTTGCTCTTGTTGATCATTGTCGTTGTTAGAAGGAATGTCTTCAGGCTGAGCATTGTCTTCATGTTGATCAGGTGCTGAGATGATAAGTTCTTCTTCAGGATGAGCTTCAGAAGGTATAATTTCTCCAGTTCCCATTAGCTTGATTGATTCACTGGATGGAACTTCATCTAGCACATTTGGCAGTTGCTCTCTTTGTGAACCGTTGGTCTCATCGAACCGCACATCCACTGTTTCAACCACTTTGTAATGAAAGATATTGAAGACTCTGTAGGAGTGCGAATCCTTTCCATATCCAAGCATAAAACCCTCATGTGCTTTTGGTGCAAACTTTGAGGTGTGATGTGGGTCCTTGATCCAGCACCTGGCGCCAAATACTCTGAAGTAACTGACATTTGGCTTCTTGCCAGTAAGGAGCTCATAAGATGTCTTGTTCAGAAGCTTGTGAATATAAACACGATTGATTGTATGGCATGCAGTATCAATGGCTTCAGGCCAGAATTTTCTTGGAGTCTTGTATTCATCTAGCATTGTTTTGGCCATCTCAATGAGTGTTCTGTTCTTGCGTTCGACGACCCCATTCTGCTGTGGCGTGTACGGGGATGAGAATTCATGTGTGATGCCCAAGGTATCAAGATATGTGTCAAGGCCAGTGTTCTTGAATTCAGTGCCATTGTCACTTCTGATATGCTTTATCTTGGCGCCATAGTTGTTCATTGCTCGATTGGCGAAGCGTCTGAAGACATCCTGCACTTCAGTCTTGTAAAGGATTATGTGCACCCAAGTATATCTAGAATAATCATCAACAATGACAAAGCCATAGAGACAAGCAGTAGTAGTAAGAGTTGAGTAATGAGTGGGACCGAAAAGATCCATGTGAAGCAGTTCGAAGGGTCGAGTAGTGGTCATGATTGTCTTCAAGGTATGTTTGGCCCTCGTCATCTTTCCTGCCTCACAGGCACCGCATACGTGATCTTTCTTGAACTTGACGCCCTCGATGCCTATGACATGCTTCTTCTTTGCCAGGGTGTGGAGGTTCCTCATGCTAGCATGCCCAAGCCTCCGATGCCAGAGCCAGCATTCTGAAGCTTTTGCTAGAAGACATACGGCAAGCTATGGTCCTGCTGAGAAATCTACCATGTACAAATCATCTTTTCGATACCCTTCAAATACTAGAGACTTGTCAGATTCCATTAGAACAAGGCAACGATATTTTCCGAATATTACGATCTATCGCAAAGCATTGAGACAGACATTAAGTTGAAGCCAAGGGATTCAACAAGCATGACTTTATCCATGTGTTGATCCCTTGAGATTGCAACTCTACCTAGACCCAATACCTTACTTTTACCAGTGTCAGCAAATGTGATGTGGCTCTTGTCGGATGGACGTAAGGTTGAGTCCATAAGAAGGCTTCTTTTGCCAGTCATGTGATTTGTACACCCACTATCAATAATCCATTCTGAAGACGCTGGTATCGTACCCTACAGTGCAGTTAGGGGGATAGGCTTCATGAAGAGAATTGTGAAGCAAAAACATTTGACGAACCAGTGGGTTATGAAAGCTTAGATCCAGATTAGGACTAATAGGGAGAGTAGCAAGCGATTCAGGAACGAAGTACACAGTAAGACCATTCGGGCATTTGATCTTGCGCCCTACAAGATGTTTAAGGTCCCCAGCAATAGCATCAGACGATTTTGGTTTTCTGCTGGAGACCTTTCCCTGCGAAAGAGAGTTAAGCTTTCTTAGCCACCCACATATTCAAGGGTGGCTTAGAAGCAATAAGTCTAAGTGCAGCATCTGAGAACTTTGGCTTTGGAGCCCTAGCAAACAGTCTTGCAGGCGGACAATAGTACTCATAAGAATAAGCAGAATAGTTCTTGGTCTTATGAACATGGCGGTTTGATGAACCGCTCTCATATTCATATGCCTGAGTATGGTTTCCCTGCAAAACATTTGCGTTAGTGCGACTCAGGTGAGTCCTCTGTCTGTATGAAGCCTTTGGACCGTATGAAGCCTTTGGTCTGAGGTTTGTCTTCTTCACGTGAGGTGTCATGATGACATTCACAGGAAGATTCTCCAGACACCTTTTCGGAACCCAGATCTTCTTCATAGGCGGTCCATTCCTGCAGTTAGTACCAATGTACCTGGCAAACACTTCACCATTCTGATTCTTAAACAGTTTATAGTTTGCATCAAAGGATTCATCACTGACAGTGGGATTAGCACAAGTGAACCCAGATAGAGTGGATGGATCTGCTGAAAACCCATGTGGTTTTGGGGTACTGCTCAGGTTTCCAGTAAGAGCCATCAACATTCATTTTCCTTACGAACCCAACACCCTCTTTCCTCAGGTTTCGGTTCAAAATCTGCTTTTTGAGGACATCACATAGTGTCTGATGCCCTTTAAGACTTTTGTACATCCCTGTTTCAAGCAATGTCTTCAACCTAGCATTCTCATTAGCAATAGCAGTGGTATCCTCAGCAGAGGGGTTAGTTACCACATCAACAGTTGAAGATATTGCAACAGTAGTAGCAGTAGAACATTCAGCAACAGAAGTAGCATTATCACGCTCAATGCATTTAAGACATGGTGGTTCAAATCCTTCCTGAGCGGAACTGATCTGTTCGGCGCGAAGTGACTCGTTTTCCTTTTGAAGATCTTCATGAGCCGCTCTCAATTTTTCAAGATCTTGCTTCCTTTGAAGATAATCATAGGAGAGCTTTTCATGAGTTGTTGAGAGCGTTTCATGAAGACTTTCAAGTTCCTCATACTTAACGTGAAGATTTTTATGTCTTCAATTAAGGACTCAGATCGAGTCATTTCAGCACCCAACAGATCATCGCTTTTGTCTAACAGTTTTTGAATATGTTCCATGGCTTTCTGTTGTTCAGTTGCAATTTTAGCAAGTGTTTTGTAGTTTGGTCTTGAACCACAATCAGAGTCATCGTCACTAGATGTTTGATAGTGAGTAGTGCATGTGTTTACCTTGGCACCGTGTGCCATGAAGTAGTAGGTAGAAGCGGAGTAGTCCTTGTCATTTGCATCGATGTCAGTGATGAAGTCATTGTCTTCAGTGTTGAAGATGGACTTGGCAACGTATGCTGTAGCCAGACTTGCGACGCCTGAATCGGACTCCTCCTCAGACTCCACCTCCGCCTCCTCAGAAGCGGACTCCTCCTCTGAATCCATTTCCTTGCCAACAAACGCACGTGCCTTGCCAGATGAGCTCTTCTTGTGTGATGAAGACTTTGAGGAAGACTTGGAAGAAGACTTTGAGTATTTCTTCTTCTTCTTGTCATCAGAGTCATATTCCTTGCTCTTCTTCTTCTTTTTGTTCTCATTGTCCCACTGTGGACACTCAGAGATGAATTGGCCAGGTTTCTTGCACTTGTGACATGTTTTCTTCTTGTAGTCATGAGCAGAAGCTTCATCATTCCTTGAGCTTGATCGGGAAGACTTTCTAAAACCTTTCTTCTTGGTGAATTTTTGGAACTTCTTCACAAGCATAGCAAGTTCCCTTCCAATGTCTTCAGGATCATCCGAACTGCTGTCAGATTCTTCTTCAGATGAGGAGACAGCTTTTGCCTTCAAGGCACGAGTTCGTCCATAGTTTGGACCGTAGATATCTCTTTTCTCAGAAAGCTGAAACTCATGTGTGTTGAGCCTCTCAAGTATGTCAGACGGATCGAGTGTCTTGAAATCAGGACGTTCTTGAATCATCAGGGCTAGGGTGTCAAATGAACTATCAAGTGATCTCAGTAGTGTCTTGACGACTTCATGTTTGGTGATCTCAGTAGCGCCGAGGGCTTGAAGCTCATTTGTGATGTCAGTGAGTCGGTCAAATGTGAGCTGGACATTCTCATTGTCATTTCGCTTGAAGCAGTTGAAGAGGTTGCGAAGGACACTGATTCTTTGATCTCTCTGGGTTGAGACGCCTTCATTGACCTTGGAGAGCCAGTCCTAGACCAGCTTAGATGTTTCCAAAGCACTCACACGGCCATACTGTCCTTTGGTCAGATGACCACAGATGATATTCTTGGCAGTAGAGTCCAGTTGAACGAACTTCTTGACATCAGCAGCAGTGACACCTTCTCCAGCCTTGGGAACGCCGTTCTTAACGACATACCATAGGTCGACGTCAATGGCTTCAAGATGCATGTGCATCTTATTCTTCCAGTAGGGATATTCAGTTCCATCGAAGACGGGGCACGCAGCAGAGACTTTAATTATCCCTGCAGTCGACATAGCTAAAACTCCAGGTGGTTAAACTGAATCACACAGAACAAGGGAGCACCCTGCTCTGATACCAATTGAAAGTGCGTTATATCGGCTAGAGGGGGGGGTGAATAGGCGATTTTTATGGAAGTCTTCAAAATGTGGAAGTTATGAAGACAAACGATAGAAATAAACCTATTACCCTGCAGCGGAAGGTAGACTACAATAGGCAAGCCATAGTCAAGTATTCAATAGAGTGAAAGCACAATGACTAATAGCAGCAATGTAGTAAGGATCAGGTAGGAAGATATTGTGAAGCCACACAGAACACACAGTCACTCAGTGAAGACAAAAGATAGTGCGAACATACAATGACTTCACAAGGAGTAACAGTAAGTAAAGGGAAGGGAAGATGAAACCAGTGACTCGCTGAAGACAATGATTTGTTGGACCAGTTCCAGTTGCTGTGACAACTATGCGTCTGGTTAGGGCGGCTAGGTATTTAAACCTTAGGACACACAGTCCTGTACACCCAGTCCTGAACACGCAGCTCAGGACACCCAGTCCTCACCGTATTCCCCTTGAGCTAAGGTCACACAGACCTCGCCCAATCACTCTGGTAAGTCTTCAAGGTAGACTCCCAAACCTTCACAGACTTCATTCACCGGCAATCCACAATGTCTCTTGGATGCTCAGAACGCGACGCCTAACCGGTTGGAGGATGCACAGTCCTCAAGTGTAATAAGTCTTCAGATCACACATACAAGAAGACTTAAGTGATGCCTAATTCTCTTTGGCTCTGGGTGGTTAGGGCTTTATCCTCGCAAGGAATTCTCTCTCAAAGGCTTCGAGGTGGGTTGCTCTCAAACGACAAAAGCCGTACTCTGAATCTGAGCAGCCAACCGTTTATGGTTGTAGGGGGTGGGCTATTTATAGCCACTTGGCAACCCGACCTGATTTGTCCGAAATGACCCTGGGTCACTAAGGAACTGACACGTGTTCCAACGGTCAGATTTCAAACTCACACGGCAACTTTACTTGGGCTTCAAGCAAAGCTGACTTGCCCGACTCTGGACAAGATTCGCTCTCAAAGTCTTCACTCGAAGACATAGGTTTTGTTTAAGCATCACTTCAGTCATTCTGACTGGTTCTCTTGGACCCCACTTAACAGTACTGTGGTTCCTATGACTCAACACAGAAGAAAGAGAACTACGAAAGATCTAAGTCTTCGAGCTCCATAGGCTTCATGTGGTGTCTTCTCTTGTCATAGTCTTCAATGTGAATATCTTCATATACCACCTTTGACTTCAATGTCTTCATACATTTTAGGGGTCATCTCTGGTAGGAAAACCGACTCAATGAGGGACTTCTACCTGTGTTATCCTGCAATTCTCACAAACACATTAGTCCCTCAACTAGGTTTGTCGTCAATACTCCAAAACCAACTAGGGGTGGCACTAGATGCACTTACAAGGCCCATGATTATTTTGGCCTAGTTACCAAAAATAGGCTATTGTGGCCACTAGAAAAAAAACAGAAAAAGAACTGCAGTGACTACAAGCAAACAACTAAACAAGACAATAAGGAAATAAATAAGCAAGCAATTAACGCTAGCCTATTACCGCTACTACACATATTACATCCACTGGGCATCAAATTTCGCCACCAGTGCAAATATAGGGAACAAAGCAGCACATTACATACACTGGCCGTCAAAATTGGCCACCAGTGCAAATAAACACGGCAGCAAAACAAGAGCATAACTGAAACAACTTCAGAAGAGCTCAAGAAACGTTATCCTGGGTATCCACCATGCCAGCAATAAGCTTAGCAAGCTGATTAGCTTTGTCCTGTTTGGCGCTAAAATCCTCCAACGCTTGCTGTTGCACCAGAAAGTATGCATCTGAATGCTCCAGGGACTTCCGCAGTCCTTCCGCTTCTTGTCGCAGCACAGCTGATCTATGTATTTCAGCTTGTAGTTGAGACTCAAGAAACCAAACTGATTCAGACAATGAATTTGAATAGCTTGTGCAAGCGGTAGTGGCCAGTAACTCGAACACTAAACCAAGACAGGACTTTGGGGTTGTCTCGCTATCTTCAAGATAGTCTTCCTTAGCTGTTTTATCAGCTTTGTTGGAGACCAACAAGGATGTGTCACTATCCTGAACCTTATCTGCATTACTTCCTTTACCATTTCTTAATAAGGCACTCTTCCCCAATATTCTGTCAGCATTCTGAAAGAAGAAACAAGCAGACACATAACAAGTTTAGCATGTACTAGTATATGAAACTCATTTCGGTGAACCAGTTCATTAGTAAGGTGGACAGGATTAAAGTACCAAGTCTTCTATTGCCAAGTACTAGTACATAATAAAAGCATCAAACAAACATATATCTATGTCCTATGGTCACTGCATTGTCTTGCCAAATCAAAATAGAGACACGGTTCAAATCATATCGGTTCAAGACAAAGCAGCAGTGAAAGAATACAAGGCATGGGAAACTACATGAAACAACAAGATTTCAGATGGGTACCACGGGTCTACATGTACAACAACACTATTGGCTCTATTGTGATGCTAGTAATGTGCATGATATGAAAGTCAACTGTATACACAATTGAAATTGAAATCAACAGAGCTATTGATAAGAGCAAACCTGTTAAAGAAACATGCGTGAACATACCTGTTGTGCCATTGGAGTTTCGATTGGATCCTTCAATTTAAAAATAAGTTTGTATGAGTAAATACAGTGATACAAGAGCAAAGCAATCATAGTTAAAAAAGGCGCGCTTAAGCGTGCCTAGGCTCTAGGCGTTGGCAAAATGCATTACGCATAACTATGCATAATCTGTGCATAAGCATGCGCTTTGGTCAGTAAAGCGCAAGGCGGTGGCAAAACACACAATTAACGCCTAGCGCTTTTTTGATCTATGATAGCAATGGAATCTTAATTTAGAACAACTGTTCTTCAGGTTTAGGCACTTGTTCTACATGAATAGAGTACAGTAAGACGCAAGAATATACTACTTAAAAATAGAAAATGAGCTCATAGACCTTACCACATTCTTGGTTCGGGACCAGTACAGAACAAGGTGTTCCCAGTCATCGTCCAGTTAATGTGTATCAGGAGAACGTAAGGGAATTTGATGAGTTTGTTTGCTGGTGAAGTACGTTTTCTTCAGGTAATTCCGATACTGCCACCAAGCATTCTTGAAGATAGCAGAGGTATTAGCACAGGTTACCTCATCCTGAGTTTCCAAATCAGTCCTTCTCTATAGAGAAAAATGGGAAAATTTGCTGTATTATAACCATCATGGAGGTAGGTTATATGGGACGAAGCAAAGTAATTGCCATGAATAACATTACTTACACATAACTCCTGGACAAACACCTGCAACTGGCATTTTCCTTCATCTTCAGTATAATATTTCCAAGATGGGAAGATACGCACATACGATTTAACAACATCAAATGCGATAGATGCTAAACTACGACTAGCTGGTTGTGCTTCCTCCACAGGAATAGGCGTACTAACTGGTGGAGTTGGGGTTCGCCGTGATAGTACTGGCCCTTTGGACATTGGAGCTGCCTTACTAACTGCTCTTGTTTGGGAGCCCTATGGTGGAAATGGTGTTGTGTCAACAGGAACTGGGTTACTATCGGCTGGGGTTGGGGTTAGATTGGGTGAAGCTGGTTCTCTGTCCATCGCGGTAGGGGTACAATCTGCGAGAGTTTGTGTTATGTGTGGTAGGGCTGGTTCTTGTGCATGTACAACCGGGGTGCTATCTCCACCAAGAGGTAGCATTGTTTTATTTGAAGACCGTGTTTTTAGTCCGCTAGATATTGGCATCACCCTCTCCAATTCAAATGGCTGATAAACAGGAAACATAGTTGAATGTACAGACATTGTATGAGAGACAGATGCAATAGATAGTGTGGAAAAAAGAGGGCATGAAATAGTTGACATGTATATTGTTTAACTAAAACGGATAGCATGGCATAATTTCACATATATGATGTCTATCTAAACTGGATAGCATAGCATAGCATAATTCAAAGATATGATGAATAACTAAACATGATCGCATGACATAATTCACCTACATGTTATCTAAGTAATCAGGACCACATCATTTAATTCACATATGTGATTTATATGCTAAACAAAGGGCATTCGATATGATGTCTGAACTAAGAACATGGTGTTGAATATTGTGTATATGATGTCTAAACTATGCAATGCGAGACACCGTATCATGATATGAGCAGTATAACCGTGCCAAGTTAGAGCATACACCTCAGTGGGGGAATAGGACTGGTCATCTGTCTCTGAATCCATCTCTGAGGAGCTATCGGGACGCAACAAGAGATCTGGTTCGACAGGTAGCACTGTCTGCTCTGAAGGCCTTGTTTTTATTCTAGATTTTTCCATCTCCCACCCAAATGGCTGATTCACAGGAATAGTAGTTTAATGTACAAACATTGTCGACAAATGGAAATGTAGTGAAGAAAAGGATGGGCAAGATATCATTCAAATATATGATGCCTGGTTAAACAGGATGGCATTGCACATTTCACATATATTATGGCTGGCTAAAAGACATGAGACTGCATAATTCCCATATATGATATAGAAACTAAACAGGTGGCATTACAGAACATGTCTAAACTAAGCAGATGACATATATGATGTCAAAAGTAGACACTGCAAGGCAACATATGCATGATATGACTAACATCATCATGCCAAGGTAGAGCAAACACCTTGGGGGGGGGGGGTAAATAGGAGTGGTCAGCGGCGTCTGAATCCGCCTCAGAACAGATATCTTCCTCTGGATTACAAGCTGGAGAGGGGTGGGGAGGGTTTGCCATTGAACCCACCATGGAGCGATGTCTGCATGACATTGTATTGCCGCGCAAAACTCTTCTCTTTTTCTCTACATGTTTAGCATGGATGTGTACAATATCTGACATGCATACGAGAAAAATATGGTGAGATTATGTAAGGAGAGCATGCAGAAATTTAGAGTGATGGTAACAACCAGTGGATCAACATTTTTCCGTTGAACCAAAATAGCCCTAATGGATCAATGTGAATGTATAGTAA